>NW_012267337.1:2101349-2104491 GCF_000151885.1 Dipodomys ordii | reverse complement strand
CAAAAAAAAAAAAAAGAAAGAAAGAAATGTACATATTACCCAATGTGGAAGAAATAACTGTATTGCAAAGCTCATATAACTCATAAATGTTATAGACCGTGATAGACAAATTGCTCCAGGAAAGTTAGAATGTGTTTGTGACTTTAACTGAGCATCACTATCCCACAATACTGTGAAATTTGGCAAATTATGTAATCACTTAATCACAATTTAAAAAAAATATATCACCTGGGACAAGCCGTCCCAGCCATGAGCACCTAGATGCTCTTGTAGCAAAGCTAGTCCTGGCAATGAGGGCTCATGGAGAGGAGTAAGAAGGGATGGTGTTACATCCTAAATATAGTCACTTTGTGCCTGCCCTTTCAAAACTAACCAGATCAGAGAGATCAAAAGAAAATAGGGGGCTGGGAAGGTGGACTCAGTGGTAGAGTGCTTGCCTTGCATGCATGAGCCCCTGGGTTCGATTCCTCAGTACCACATACACAGAAAAAGCCAGAAGTGGCACTGTAACCCAAATGGTGGAGTGGTAGCCTTGAGCTGAAGAGCTAAGGGACAGTGCCCCCGCTGAGTTCAAGCCCCATGACCAACAAAAAAGGAAGGAAGGAAGGAAGGAAGGAAGGAAGGAAGGAAGGAAGGAAATAGTTAATAAGCATGCTTATCCATTGTTCATATAATCCAGACATCTATAGTACAGTTACAGGAAATATTTAAGGCCTCCCACCAGCCCTTAGCCATGTTAATAAGTCAGAAGTAGCTAGGGACATTTTCCACCAACTCCAGGACCACCTGAAATGCAGGAGATAGAAACTAGCCATGTCATCCAATTTTTAATTTTCTGCCCTGAGCCCTTCCTTCTGCTGTTTGTGTGCCCTCTAACATTTTTTCTTACTGCTCAGCCCACTACCATATGTTAACCCCATAGACTTTTTTATATACCATGTTTTTTATATACCATATATGTTTTTTATATACCATATGTTAACCCCATAGACCTTTTATCTCATAAAGCTCTATTCTCCCTTTTCCCTTCCCACTTACAATTATTTCATGTAACTTTTATTGAAAACCCTGCTTTCTCACTGGAAATTGCTCTCCTCTTAATCCAGCTAATTTACTTCCATCCAACACTAATCCTCTTTTCCACTCTTGTACAGAGACCTTGGCAGAACTCACACCCAATTTACAGGTATCATGGACACCCCTCTTCCTAATCCAGAGGACACCTGGTACATCAAAGGCAGTTCCAAACCTACCTCCTGAGGCAACTGAGTCTCAAGGTATGGCATCATTAATAACTGTACCATTATTGAAAGCATCCCTCTGCCCTGGCACTACCTCTCTGAGCAATTTTGCTCAAGGCTAGCATTCTACCACTTTGAGCCTTAGCTCCACTTCCAGTTTTCTAATGATTAATTGGAGATAAGACTCTCATGAGGTAGGATGCTGGTGGCACATGCCTCTACTACTCAGGAGGTCAAGATCTGAGGATTATAGTTCAAACCCAGCCTAGGCAGGAATGTCCATGAGACTCTTATCTCTAATTAACCACCAGAAAACTGGAAGTGGCTCTGTGGCTCAAAGTGGTAAGAGTGCTAGCTGTGAGCAGAAAAGCTCAGGACAGCTCCCAGCCTCTGAGTTCAAGCCCCACAACAATACACCCACACCCACACTCACGCGCGTGCGTGCACACACACACACACACACACACACCAAGTTTCACAGACTTTTCTGCCCAGGCTGTCTTTTAAACTCAATCCTCAGATCTCAGCCTCTTGAGTAACTAAGATTACAGCCATGACCCACAAGCATGCAGCCAGGCAGAAATATTTACGTTTGAGGCAATCCGTTTATCAAATATTTCTTTGACTTGTGTTTCTGGGTTTTTGCTTAGAATATGCCCAGAAACCCTAGTGTTTCTTGTACCCCTTCATGTAATAGTTTCATGGTTTCCTGTTTTACATAGAGGTCTTTGATCCATTTTGGATTGATGCTGGTGCAATGTGACATATGAAGATGTTTTCTACATGAGTATGTCTAGTTTTTCCAGCACCTTTGTTGAAAAGGCTGTCTTTCTTCCAGTCTATGTTGTTGGCTCCCTTATCAAATATTATAGGTCTGCAGGTTTGTTTCTGCATCATGGACCCTCTCAGGCTTTGCATTTCTTGCTACAGAAAAACCCAGTTCTTTTAAAGGACTTATTAGGTTAGGCCCACAGAGCATGATCTTCCTATCCTAAGATCAACTCATTTGGAGCCCAATTACATCAGCAACTAAAAGAATTTATTAAATAACTAGAAGATAGTATGCACACTAGAGGGCTTAAAACTTGGAAGTCATACTTGGTAGCCATAAAGGAGTCTCAACTTTTTCAATTTTCATGTTGGATTTTGTAGATGAATATACAGTTTCAAAAATTAATCACAGGGGCTGGGCACTGGTGGCTCACGCCTGTAATCCTAGCTACACAGGAGGCTGAGATCTGAGGATCTCGGTTCAAAGCCAGCCTGGGCAGGAAAGTCCGGGAGACTCTCAATAAACCACTAGTAAACTGGAAGTGGTGCTGTGGTTCAAGTGGTAGAACACTCTCCTTGAGCTGAAGAGCACAGGGATAGTGTCCAAGCCCAGAGTTCAAGCCCCATGACCGACAAAAAAAAAAAAACAACAACAGGAGCTAGGAAGGTGGCTCAGTGCTAGAGTGCTTACCTTGCATGCATGAGGCTCTGGGTTCGATTCCTCAGCACCATATAAGCAGAAAAAGTCAGAAGTAGCTCTGTATCTCAAGTGGTAGAGTGCTAGCCTTGAGCTGAAGAGCTGAGGGACAGCACCCAGACCCAGAGTTCAGGCCCCATGACTCATCCCCCCCCAAAAAAAAAACTAATCACAGGATAGCTCAAAATGGAATTACTATTCTCACATGTTTAACTCCAGGAACTTGAGGGCTTGGGGATGTGGTTCAGTGGTAGAGCATGTCACTGGGTTCATTTCCCAGGATCACATTTTTTTAATCCAAACATCTAAAATTATCCTAATTCTTCTTTAAGAATTAGGCCAGGTGGGGCTGGGAAGGTGGCTCAGTGGTAGAGTGCTTGCCTTGCATGCATGAGGCCCTGGGTTCGATTCCTCAGCACCACATAAGCAAAAA
>NW_012267337.1:2090456-2099329 GCF_000151885.1 Dipodomys ordii | reverse complement strand
CTTATGTGGGGCTGAGGAATTGAACCCAGGGCCTCAGGCATGCAAGGCAAGCACTCTACCAACTGAGCCACCTTCCCAGACCCTCCATGAGACTCTTACCTCCAATTAGCCACCAAAAAAAAAAAAAAAAAAGTACAGGTATGACTCAAATGGTAGAATGCCAGCCTTAAACAAAAAAGCTAAGCTGCAGTGCAAGTTCAAGCCCCGGTACAAGCACTCACACACACACACACACACACACAAACTAGCCACTTGAAAGAAGATTCTCACCACAGCAATTTTTTTTTCAGGTAAGGGGTAGGTTTATTCAGTAGACCTGCTGGGAAAGAGAAGAGAGGGCTGGGAAAAAGAGAGCTGAGAAAGAGATAGAAAAGAACAGAGAGAGATAGAGAGAGAGGGCGTCTGTGCCTGGGTTAGGCCTTATCTAGGGTATGGGCAGAGAAAGGTGTGGCCACATCAAATTCAGATGTGACCTCAGTTCACCACAGCAATTTGTAGTAATATTATTTCTACATATGCAATGAGAAGGCCAATATAAATGTTACCTCTGAATTTATTGTTTGAATCTATGCAAAGCATATCAGTAAAGCCATTCAAACATTTTTAACAAACTCCCTAATAAGTCTAGAAAAAGTTAAAAATAACGTAAAGGACAAAAAAAAAAGAGTGAACTAATAATAACAAAGACAATCCTTCTCAGCCTGAAGCCTGAAGCCTGAAAGTGTACTCATGGGTACTGTGATAGTTAATTTAAGTGTCAGGTTGACTAGGTTGTTGTGGATACCCAGATAGCTAGTGAAGCACTATTACTAGGTATGTCCACAAAAGTGTTCCCAGGAGAGACTGGACAATTTAAAAAGGGATTCTTCTGATACCAAGTTGAATCCTGGACTGAGCAAGTAAGAGCTGCCCTCACCCGATATAGCGCCATCTAAGGAAAATTGAATTCTCTCTCCCTCCCTTCCTCTTTCCCTTTTTCCCTTCCTTCCTCCCTCCTCTTAGAGCTGGAATACTGGGCTAGGACATCTATTGTCTTCTGCTCTTTAGAATGGACAGACAGACAAGCAGATCCTATTGGTCTGCTTCTCTGGAAAACTCTAACATAGCTCTTAAACTTCCACATACTGTTCTCTTTGGAGTAATTCTAATAACTACAAACCATACATGTAGACAGTAGGATAAAAAGGTTAAATGGTGCATTGATATAGAAAGGAATTGATTCTAAAGGTTGAAACTCTTTGGTGGATGTAAACACAAAGTAGGCCAGGTGCCAGTGTCTCATCCCTGTAATCCTAGTTACCCAAGAATCTGATATCTGAGGATTGTGGTTCAAACCCAGGCAGGAAAGTCCCTGGGACTTTTCCCTCCAAGTAACCACCAAAAAGCTGCAAGTGGAGCTGTGGCTCAAGTGGTAGAATGCTAGCCTTGAACAAAAAAGCTCAAGGACATCACCCAGGTCCTGAGTTAAAGCTCCAAGTTTGGCACAAAAAATAAAAAGCAAAAACACAAAACAGGGTAGTGGTTGTCTCCTCTCCTCTTCTGCCTTCCTCGAATATTCTACAATAGACTTACTATGATTTGGAAAATGTTTGTAACATGCTAAGGATTCTCAGTAGATATAATGGGAAGCTTTTCTGGTCTCTTTGGGCCAGACTTTAAGCATCTCAAGATGACAGGTGGCAATCCTCATGAACATGGAATCAGACCAATAAGGAGACAACATCTGTGAAAGAGACACTTACCACAAACAAAATGTATCCTGTCAATGAGAGACTTTGCAGAAACAACCAATTCAGAGAACAGTATTTAGAAAAGATGATATCAAACAGGAAAGAGAGCCAGGAGCCAGTGGCTCCAGGAACCTGAAGAATGGCAATGTGGCTCAGTCGCAGAGCACATAACTGACTTATATGAGGCCATGGGTTCATTTCCCAGGCCACATTAGAAAAAAAAGTCCACACATCTAAAAATGCCCTAATTCTTTATCTGAAGGTCAGATGCTGGTGGCTCAACCCAAAATACTAGCAACTCAGGAGGCTGAGATCTGACAATCATGGTTCAAAGGCAGCCCAGGCAGGAAATACCATGAGACTCCTATCTCCAATTAACCATCAAAAAGCCAAAGGAGAGCTGTGGTTCAGGTGGTAGAGCATCAACCTAGAGCAAAAAAGCTCAGGGGCAGAGCCCAGGCCCTAAGTTCAAAACCTAGTACTAGGCACAAAAGTAGAAATAAATGAATGAATAAGTTAATTAATTAGTTAATAGTTGATAGGGGATAGCTCAGTGGTAGAGTGCTTGCTTAACCTGTGCAAAGCACTGTGTATAAAGAAGAAAAAATAAATAAAACAAAACGTTGTGGCAAGGTGCCAGTGGTCACACCTATAAACCTATTCAGGAGGCTGAAATCTAAAGATCAAGGTTCAAAGCCAGCCCAGGAAGGAAAATCCATCAGACCTTTATCTCCAAATAAGCACCAAAAAAAGTGGAAATGGAGCTGTGGCTCAAGTGGTAGAGCACTAGACTTGAGCAAAAGAAGCTCAGGACTGCACCCAGGCTGAGTTCAAGCCCCAGGATCAATGGGAGGAAAAATTTGTAGAGTAAGAAGGAAAAAGTTTGTCATTCGCAGGAAAATGGGGGAGAGGGGTGGTGTTAAGTGAAGTAAGTTAGTTTCAGAGAACAAAGGACACATTTTTTCTCTCATATGTAGAGGTTAGATCTAAATTATAGAGAGAGAGATGGCTCTAAATACATATTAGATCTAAAGTACATCTATATACATATACTAGGTTGTATGTTATGCACAAATGCACAATCATGGTAACTAAAATAGGATATCTGCAGAGAAAAATCCAATGGTGTAATTGCCTTTAACAACTAACTTTTGGGCTGGGCGCCAGTGGCTCACACCTGTAATCCTAGCTACTCAGGAGGCTGAGATCTGAGGATCAAGGTTCAAAGCCAGCCCAGGAAAGAATGTGAGACTCTTATCTCCAATAAAAACCACTAGAGGGGCTGGGAAGTTGGCTCAGTGGTAGAGTACTTGCCTTGTATGCATGAGGCCCTGGGTTCGATTCCTCAGCACCACATAAGCAAAAAGAAAAAAGCCGGAAGTGACGCTGTGGCTCAAGCGCTAGAGTGTTAGCCTTGAGCTGAAGAGCTGAGGGACAGCGCCCTGGCCCAGAGTTCAGGCCCCACAACCGGACCAAAAAAAAAAAAAACCACTAGAAAACTGGAAGTGGTGTTGTAGCTCAAGTGATAGAGCACTCGCCTTGAGCTGAAGAGCTGAGGAACAGCACCCAGGCCCAGAGTTCAAGCCCCACGACCAACCAAAAAAAAACAAAACTAACTTTTGGGTTTAACAAAATGAATACGAAGAAGCTGGTACTTGTATGTGGTGTCAGGGGAGTGAGGTCAGGGTAGGGGGATAGATTAATGGAGAAGAAAGGTGGCTGAGCTGGGCACTGGTGGCTAATGCTTATAATCCTAGCCACTCAGGAGGCTAAGATCTGAGGATCACAGTTCAAAGCCAGCCCAGGCGAAAAGTCCCAGGAGACTCTTATCTCCAATTAGCCACTCAAAAACTAGAAGGGGGCTGTGGCACAGAGTGGTAGAGCACTAGTCTTGTTGTTTGTTTGTTTTTTTGCCGGTTGTGGGGCCTGAACTCTGGGCCTGGGCATTGTCCCTCAGCTCTTCAGCTCAAGGCTAGCACTCTACCACTTGAGCCACAGCGCCACTTGCGGCTTTTTCTGCATATGTGGTGCTGAGGAATCGAACCCAGGGCCTCATGCATGCAAGGCAAGCGCTCTACCACTGAGCCACCTTCCCAGCCCTAGAGCACTAGTCTTGAGCACAAAAAGGCTCAGGGACAGAGCCCAAGTCCTGAGTTTAAACCCCAGGAACTGAAAAAAAAAAATTTGGCTGAGTAGAATCAATATTCAATATATATGTATATGTAAAAATAGAACTAGGAATGAGGGGATAGCTGAGGTTGGGAGAGATGGTAGAAAATGATGAAATGGGTAACAATGATAAAGATGCATTATACTCATAAACTGACATGTTAAATTAAATTTCCTTTGTACAACTACTTAAAGTGCTTTAATTTTCTTTTTTTCTTTTTTTTTTTTTGGTCAGTCGTGGGGCTCAAGGCTAGAGCCCTACCACTTGAGCCACAGTACCACTTCCAGCTTTTTTCTGCTTATGTGGTGCTGAGGAATCGAACCCAGGGCCTCATGCATGCAAGGCAAACACTCTGAACCACCTTCCGAGCCCCTTAAAGTGCTTTAAAAAGAAAAAGGAAGGGGAAAGTCTAGAAGAAGGGGCTTGGAAGGTGGCTCAGTGGTAGAGTGCTTGCCTTGCATGCATGAGACCCTGGGTTCGATTCCTCAGTACCACATAATCAAAAAGAAAAAAGCCAGAGGTGGTACTGTGGCTCAAGTGGTAGAGCACTAGCCTTGACCTGAAGTGCTGAGGGACAGCACCCAGGCCCAGAGTTCAGGCCCCACGACCGGACCCAAAGAAAAAAGAAAAAAAAAGAAGTCTAGAAGAAAACAGGAATAGGGAGCCAGGCATTGTGGTACAAGTGAAGGACAGCGTGGGAAAAAGACCCAGAAGAAAGGAAGAGAAAGAAAGAAAGAGGAAGGAAGGAAGGAAGGAAGGAAGGAAGGAAGGAAGGAAGGAAGGAAGGAAGGAAGGAAGGAAGGAAGGAAGGAAAGAGAGAGGGGGCTGGGAAGGTGGCTCAGTGGTAGAGTGCTTGCCTTGCATGCATGAGGTCTTGGGTTCAATTCCTCAGCACCACATAAGCAGGAAAAGCCAGAAGTGGCACTGTGGCTGAAGTGGTAGAGTGCTAGCCTTGAGCTGATGAGTTGAGGGACAGTGCCCAGCCCCAGAGTTCAGGGACTACAACCAACAAAAAAAAAAAAAAAAGGAAAGGGGAAAGGAAAGGAAGGGAAGGGAAGGGAAAGGGGAAAGAAAGGGGAAAAGAAAGGAAGGGAAAGGAAGGGCAGGGAAGGGAAGAAGGAAGGAAGTAATCCTAACTACTTTAGGAGGATGAGTGAGATCTGAGAATCACAATTCGAAGCCAGCCAGGGCAGGAAAGCCCTTAAGACACCAGAAAACAGGAAGTAGCACTATGGCTCAAAGTGATAGAGTGCTAGCCTTGAATGAAAAAGCTCAGAGCAGCACCCAGGTCCTGAGGTCCCAGGACTGACACAAAAAAGAAGGAAGGAGAGAGAGACAAAGGGAGAGAGGGAGAGAGAGAGAGAGAGATAACAGGGTACTGGTGGCTCATGAATGTAATCCTAGCTACTTAGGAAGCTGAGATCTGAGGATCAAAGCCAGCTCAGGCAGAAAAGGCTGTAAGACTCTTATCTCCAATTAACCACCAGAAAACTGGAAATGGAGCTGTGTGTTGAGCAAAAAACCTAGAGACAGTGTCCAGGTCCCAAGTTCAAGACCCATGATCAAAAGAGAGACAAGCCCCAGAAGAAAGAGAGAGAGAGAAAGAAAAAGAGAGAGAGAAGAGAAAAGGAGAGTGGTTATTGACAATGAGTGGGGTGATAAAGATCTGAAGTAGTATTTTCTATGCAAATAGAAAGAAAATGATGACTATGATGAATATTTATTATTATTTTTTGTGTGCCCATCCTGAGGCTTGAACTAGGTCTGGGCACTGTCCCTGAGCTTTTCTGTTCAAGGCTAGTATTCTACCACTTGAGCCACAGCTCCACTTTCAGCTTTTTTTTTTTCCTGGTTAATTGGAATTAAGAGCCTCACAGACATTCCTGCCGGGCTGGTTTCAAATCACATTTCTCAGATCTCAGCCTTCTGAGTGGCTAAGACATGGGCATGAGCCATAGGTACCTGACAAGAAGTATTTTAATATAAGGATGTGTGTGTGTGTGTGTGTGTGTGTGTGTGTGTGTGTGTTTGTGTATGTGTGTGTGTGTGTTTCAGTTGTTTTTGTTGGTTTTGTTTTTTCAGGTTCCAGTTAGGATTTGGTTTTGCAGGAAGAAGAGAAGTGTATGTAAAGCCTGATTCATGGGAACTGGAAAGCTTAATAGAAAAAGTAAGATTGAGAGACAGAGGAGCTCAAGAAAGAATATTATTAGTTGTGCCTGCTAAATGATTCTCCTCAGTCCTCAACCCTATATTCATCCATTAAAGAAACACATGGTACTCAGTAGACACTATGTGGATAATGAACTATGTAACTGTGGGCAGGGAAAGGAGGGGAAAGCGAGGGAAGGGGTTACATTGTCCAAAAAGAAATGTACTCCTAGCCATGTGCTGGTGAGTCATGCTTGTAATCCTAGCTACGCAGGAGGCTGAGATCTGAGGATGGTGATTCAAAGGCAGCCCAGGCAGGAAAATCCATGAGCCTCTTATCTCCAATTAACCAGTAGAAAACCAGAAGTGGCTTTGTGGCTCAAAGTGGTAGAGCAAAAGAACTCAGGGACAGCACCCAGGCCCTGAGTTCAAGCCACATGACTGAGGAAAAAAAAAAAAGTACTCATTACCTGACTTATAAAATTGTACTGCCACTGTATAACACCTTAATAATAACAATAAAATTATATATTCTTTTAAAACTGTGTTAGGCCATACACTGGTGATTCATACCTGTAAACCTAGCTACTCAGGAGGCTGACAAGCTAGATTCAAAGCCAGCCTTAGCAGACAACTCTGTTAGACACCCTAATTAACCAGTAAAGTACTATATTATATATGGCTCATGCGGTATTATACTGGCCAAGAGAAAGAAAGCTGAGTGGGAGTGCAAGACCCTAAATGCAAGCCCTAGTACCAGAAAGAAGAAGAAAATTGTGTCAAAACTGGCACCCAGGGCTGGGAATATGGCTCAGTCGTAGAGTGCTCACCTAGCATGCATAAAGCCCTGGGTTTGATTTCTCAGTACCACATAAACAGAAAAAGCCAGAAGTGGTGCAAGTAGTAGAGCCCTAACATTGAGCCCATAGAGGCTCAGAGACAGAGCCCCGGCCCTGAGTTCAAGCTCCAGGGCTGGCCAAAAAAAAAGACTGGCACCCATCATTGACAGAAAGCCCAATATGAAGGCTATCAGGTATCACTGTGATGTCATGTTACAGGTCCACCCAGGGGAGCAAATGTCTCCTATTTCTTGATACAAAACAAGCAGAGCTTTGCTAATAGAAAAATAATATATTTATTATAGGTTCTGATTGCATTTGATCTTATTACTTGTTGATAATAATAAATGACCCTTATTAGTTAGCTGAACTTATTTAGGAACTAGCAAACTCAGTTCTCACTGATGACAGACTGGATTTATGGAACCAGAATCCAGAGCCCAGCACTCTCCACTGGAAGATTAGCAGTAGATCTGCAGAGGAATGTATACCCAAGCAGGTGCTCCTTCTTATAAAGAACCAAGTCTTCTTGCATGTATGTCAGTACTGGGGCTTGAAATCAGAGTCCTGAGTTCTTGTTAGGCCTTTTTCAATAAAGCTGGCATTCTACCAATTGAAAGACATTTCTACTTCCATCTTTTTGCTGGTTAATTGGACATAAGACTCTTCTGCCTGAGCTGACTTTAAGCTAGGACATTCTTATCTCAGCCTCCTGACTCACTAAGATTACAAGATGAGCCACCAGTGACTGGCCAATGATCCAAGTCTTGATGTGAAAGAAAGACTCCAGAAGAGTTTCAAAGTAGATTTTGTTTTGTTTTGTTTTTCTACAGTGCTGAGATTGAACTCAGAGCTTGAGCTACACCGCTAGATCTAGAATTCTTTCTGTCCTAACTGCTTTCAGAAGCTGCCCTAACTTCCCAGTTCAGAACATGCAGGCCCTCTGGGCATATTGTCTTGGGAAGGCTGAGGGCAGCAAGACCAAAGAAACAGATCTACCTTTTCCTGTTTCCTCCTTGCCTGTCAAGAGAAACAGAGACAACCTGTGGGGGCTGGGGGAAGGAAGATATCTCACTAAAATCAGTGAAAGATTCACAATCCTGGAAGACCCAGAGGTTGTATCAAACAGTACAGTAAGCCTGATTTGTCTAAGTAAGCTAGCAAAAGCTTCCTCTTAGAAGGGAAAGAAATGAGCACTGTCCAGCTCTGGATTACCCTGAATTTGTGATAAGACATTCAACTAGGCAGTATCTATTACTGAGTTAGGAAACTTAAGACTTCACAAAGAGCCGAGTGCTGGTGGCTCATGCCTGTAATCCTAACTACTCAGGAGGCTGAGATCTCAGAAGCATGGTTCAAAGCCAGCCCAGGCAGGAAACTCTGTGAGACCCTATCTCCAATAAACTACCACCAAAAAACCAGATGTGGCACTGTGGCTCAAGTGGTAGAGCACTGGCCTTGAGCTGAAGAGGTCAGGGACAGTGTTCAGGCCCACAGTTCAAGACCCATGACCAGAAGGAAAAAAAAAAAGACTTTACAAGGCTTGAAGTGGGGCTTAGTGTTAAGAGTGTGGGCTTTTGAGCTGAAGAGCTGAGGGACAGCACTCAGGCCCAGAGTTCAGGCCCCATGACCGGACCCAAAAAAAAAGAGTGTGGGCTTAAGCCAGGCATAGGTGGCTCTCACCTGTAATCCCAGCTGCTCAGGAGGCTGAGATCTGAGGATCAAGGTTCAAAACCAGCCCAAGCAGGCAAGTCTGTGAAACTTTTTTTGGGGGGGGAGGAGGGGAGGGGTCCAGTCGTGGGGCCTGAACTCTGAGCCTGGGCACTGTCCCTCAGCTCTTCAGGTCAAGGCTAGTGCGCTACCACTTGAGCCATAGCACCACTTCTAGCTTTTTTTTTTTCTGCTTATGTGGTGCTAAGGAATCAAACCCAGGGCCTCATGCATGCAAGGCAAGCACTCTACCACTGAGCCACCTTCCCAGCCCCT
>NW_012267337.1:2085670-2088531 GCF_000151885.1 Dipodomys ordii | reverse complement strand
ATAAATAAGTGGGCTAAAGACTTAAAGAGAAACTTCTCTGAAGAGGAAAGAAGGATGGCCAATAGAAACATGAAGAAATGCTGACCTCTCTAGCCATAAAAGAAATGCAAATCAAAATAACATTCAGATACCACCTCACTACAGTTAGAATGGCTATAATCAAGAACTCTAATAACAACAAATGCTGGAGGGGATGTGAACAGAAAGGAACCTTACTGCATTGTTTGTGGGAATGTGAACTTGTTCAATCACTTTGGAAAGTAGTATGGAGGTTCCTCAAAAGACTCCACAAAGAGCTCCTCTATGACCCAGCAATCCCTCATTTGTGCATTTACCCAAATGATCACAAACTAGACCACACTAAAGCTACCAGCACAACTATGCTTATTGCAGCATTATTTACCATAGCTAAGATATGGAACCAACCCAGATGCCCCTCAGTAGATGAATGGATCAAGAAAATGTAGTATACATACACAATGGAATTCTATACCTCCATCAGAAAGAATGGCATTACCCCATTTGTTAGGAAATGGAAAGACTTGGAAAAAATTATATTAAGTAAAATAAGCCAGGCCCAAAGAAATATAGGTCCCATGGCTTCCCTTATTTATTTGCAATAACTAGTATATGTCTAAGACAAGCAGAAAAGGTCAGTTAAGTTGGTGTTAGGTGAAATGAACCCCAAAATAAGTATTCAAATGTTTTTTCTTTCATGCGATTGTTTCTAACATATTTATGAATTTTTTGTTGCTTTGTATGTCCCTCTCCCCTCCCCCATAACCCCTGCTCTCACTGTATTTGATGTCAGTATAATTTGTGGAAGGGAAGGAAAAAAACAAATTGTTTAAATAGGGATACAGGTAGACCCATTGCAACAATGAGATGTACAAGTCGTTATGTTACAACTTTCGTGCAGGTGTGGGGGGGGGGAGCGGTACAGATTGGGTGGGTAGGGGGAGGATGGGAAGGGATGGGAAGGGGAAACAAAGGAGGAGGCTGTAATGCTTGATAAGAAATGTACTCATTATCTTGCCCATGTAATTGTAACCCCTCTGTACGATATTTTCACAATTAAAAAGAAAAAAGAAAAAAAAAGAAAGAGCACAAGGCCCTGAGTTCAAGCCTTAGTACTGACAAAAGAAAAGTTGTCCAGAAGTAGTGGGCGGGACTCTAAACTTCACTTTCTCATCTTGTGTTTGTATTAAATTAAAATAATTGTCAACAAATAAGCTGTGCTCTGGTGGCTTATGCCTGTAATCCTAGCTACTGGGGAGGCTGAGATCTGAGGATCACGGTTCAAAGCCAGCCCAGGCAGGAAAGTCTGTGAGATTCTTATCTCCAATAAAAACCACCAGAAAACCAGAAGTGCGCTGGGTCTCAAGCGGTAGAGCGCTAGCTTTGAGCTGAAGAGCACAGGGACAGCGCCCAGGCCCAGAGTTCAAGCCCCATGACCCACCCACCGACCCCCCCCCAAAAAAGTAGTGTAACTTACAGTGAGAAGAAAAGGCACTATGTTGAATACTTTCCTAGAAGTGACTTTTAAGTGTTCCATCTTTACATTCTCTCTTTTGTTAACTACTTTTGTGATCTGTAAATAGTTGTACAAAGGAGTTGCCTTTCAACAAAGCAGTTTATGAATTCAATAGGTCTTGGTCTTGATCAATGTCAACACTATTAACATTTTCACCCTTCCTTCCCAACCAACCTATGTATGTCCTCCTTAGCTCATCTTTAGGTCCTCTCTTTTTGGTGGTAATTTGGCATTGCTACCACCAGGGGGAGGTGTTCCTCCGCCTTTCATTTACTAAATGTCAAAGAAACTTGGGAGTGGAGGAAGGGTTGGATTATTCCCTTCTACTAATTATGCATGTAAGTACTTGCCTACCTGCCCAAAAATGAAAAAGAATTTGGAGAATGACCTAAAGAGATAAGGCAGTGATTGCCTCTGCCTCTTTTTTTTTTTTTCCGTTGTGGTGCTATGAACTCTTGCTCTACCACTTTGAGCCACAGCCCACTTCCCGTTTTCTAGTGGTTAATTGGGGCTTAGAGTCTCATGGACTTTCCTGACTGGACTGGCTTCCAACCTCAATCCTCGCATCTCAGCCTCCTGAGTAGCTAGGATTACAGGCGTGAGCCACCAGCACCCGGCTTCTTTTTGCTTTCTTAAGTCATTTTGTTTCCCTGGGAATCAATATTGGAGGAGCAACTATGAGTCAGTCCATTTACTGCTCCTCCAGGCGTGGCCTAAGTGGTACAGCTCCAGCCTTGAATGAAAAAGCTAAGAGGCAGAGCCTAGGCCCTGAATTCAAGCCTCAGTCCCAGCACTAAAAGAAAACAATCTACCAATACTGGAGGATTCAGAGAGTACTGGGAAAAGCAGAAAAACTGCATTTCAAATTAGACTGGGGGCCTGAGGAAGTAGCCCAAGTGGCAGAGTGTCTGTCTAGCAAAAGTGACCTAGAATTTAAATCTCAGTACTGCCTGGGGTTTAAACTCAGGGTCTTGCTCTCTAGTTTTTTTTTTTATATCTAGGACTATAATTGCAAGCTCTTAATGTGTCCTGTTCCAAAAGCCCTTTGGGACAAATGGTGAGCAATCTAAGAACCTGAACATTATTCCCCAACCCACCATATAATAAGCTCAGTGAAATATTTACTGACTAAAAGAATGTGCAAGCCAGAAAATGGCAGCTTATGCCTGTAATCCTAGCTAGACAGGAAGATCAGATCTGAAGGTTGAGGTTCAAAGTCAGGCAAGAAAGCCAAAGACATTCCTTTTTTGGGGGGGCGGGGTCCGGTCGTGGGGCCTGAACTCTGGGCCTGGGCGCTGTCCCTCAGCTCTTCAGCTCAAGGCTAGTG
>NW_012267337.1:2081860-2085504 GCF_000151885.1 Dipodomys ordii | reverse complement strand
GCTCAAGGCGAGCGCTCTACCACTTGAGCTACAGCGCCACTTCCGGTTTTCTGGTGGTTTATTGGAGATAGGAGTCTCACGGTCTCTCCTGCCCGGGCTAGCTTTGAACCGCGATCCTCAGATCTCAGCCTCCTGAGTAGCTAGGATTACAGGCGTGAGCCACCAGCGCCCGGCTCCAAAGACATTCTTATCTTCAATTAACCAGCAAGAATCTAGAAATGGAACTGTGGCTTGAGCGGTAAGTGTAAAGTCCGCTCCTGGACGGCAAGCGGACTCCACCCTCCTCGCAGCAAAGTCTCCGCCCAGTACCTGCCTTAGCTAGGCAACTGGTACACCTGGAAGAGGTCACATCTGAATTTGATGTGGCTGCACCAGCCTTCATCAAAAAAAGCTAAGGGACACAGACCCTGAGTTCAAACCTCAATACTGGGGGGGGGGGTACGCGTGGGGAGGCACACAATAAGACTGAAAAATTATCTTTTCTGCATCAGAATCTTTAGGACATGGCCAGTCACCAGTGTCTCACTCCTCCAATCCAAGCAGGAAGGTCTATGAAATTTTTACCTCCAATTAAGCACACACACACACACAAAAAGTGGAGCTGTGACTCAAGTGGTAGAGTGCTGGCCTTGAGCAAAAAGCTCAGACAGGGCGTCTAGACTGAATTCAAGCCCTAAAACTAGCATGCACTGGCACCCGTGCACACACTAGGGTCTTGAGAACCTGGGTGCCTTCATTCACTGATTGATTCACTAAAAGACTGTTTAGTGGGTTTTGTAGCTGTTTTCCCTAAATCCATTGTTTTTCACATTTGCATTGCTAATAGTTTCCATTTGTAAGAACATTAGCATTTTAGTTTAGGGCAACATTCTGTATCCATTCACAAACAGCAGGTGATCTACAAATGAACTTTGAGATAGAATCAAGTCTTTCAATTACTTCTGCAACAGGCCTACCCTTCCTCCTCACTTTCCCTTCCATTACCCTGTTTAATTATCACTGTAATTATCTAATTTGTTTACTTGCATTTGTATTGTTTATTCCCTCCTACAAGTGACAGATGACAAGCTCCTTTCTCCTTTCCTTACTAAACCTTCCCTAAATTTTTGAATCTAAATGTTCAAGTCTTTGGAGCCAGGTGTGAGAGCACACACCTGCAATCCCAGTACTGAGGATTCTGAGGGAAGACTTGGCCAAGAGTCTGTCCTGAGAAGTCCTATGGGCTACCCTGTCTCAAAAACAAAACTAATAATGGGCTGGGAAGGTGGCTCAGTGGTAGTGCGCTTGCCTTGCATGCTCGAGGCCCTGGGTTCAATTCCTCAGCACCACATAAGCAAAGAATAAAAAGCCGGAAGTGGCGCTGTGGCTCAAGTGGTAGAGCACTAGCCTTGAGCTGAAGAGCTGAGGGACAGGCCAGAGTTCAGGCCCCAGGACCGGATCCAAAAAACTGATAATAGGGCTGGGGAGGTGGCTCAGTGGTAGAGTGCTTGTCTTGCATGCATGAGTCCCTGGATTTGATTTTTCAGCACCATGTAAGCAGAAAAAAAGCCGGAAGTGGCGCTGTAGCTCAAGTGGTAGAGGGCTAGCCTTGAGCTGAAGAGTTCAAGGACAGTGCTCAGGCCCAGAGTTCAGGCCCCACAACTAACCAAAAAAAAAAGAGAGAGAGTTTCTCAGACTTTCCTGCCCAGGCTGGCTTTGAACCAGGACCCTCAGATCTCAGCCTCCTGAGTAGCTAGGATTACAGGGCTTTTGTTTGTTTTTTGAGACCGATCTCATTAATCCCATGTGAGACTGAGATCAATTCTCCTGCTTCATTCTCCTGAGTACTGGGATTCAGACACAGTTATCACACTTGACATTAGGTCTACTTTCAGCCATACAAAAATGTTGTCTATTTGTGAGTGTGTGTGTGAGCGCGCGCGCACGCGCACGAACGTGTGCGTGCATGTACACGTGTGCACCAGGAATGGAACTTGAATTCAGGGGCTAGATGCTATTCCTCAACTTTTAGTGCTCTACCAATTGAGCCACAGCTCCACTTCCTGTTTTTTGTTTTTGTTTTTGTTTTGTTTAGTAGTTAATTGGAAATAAGAGTCTCATGGATTTTCATGCCTCGAATGACTTCAAACCTTAATTCTCAGATTTCAGCCTCTTGAGTTGCTAGGATTATAGGTCTGAGCTGCTGGTGCCAGCCCTATTCTATTTTCATAGAGGTATATAAAGTATTTAGCCGGACACCGGTGGCTCACATCTGTAATTCTAGCTACTCAGGAGGCTGAGATCTGAGGCGTGAGGTTCAAAGCCAGCCTGGGCAGGAAAAGACCATGAGACTCTTGTCTCCTATAAACCACCAGAAAACCAGAAGTGACACTGTAGCTCAAGTGGTAGAGTGCTCACGTTGAGCTGAAGAGCTGAGGGACAACACCCAGGCCCAGAGTTCAAGCCCCACAACCAGCAAAAAAAAAAAAAGTACTTAGACCATAGTCACCTTATTCATCCCCTCCATCCAACCTCCCTTTTCCCACTGATATTTGCCCCCCACTACAGGGCCCAAGCATTAATGACCTTTGTAAATCCAGCAACCTAACTTGTTCCTCTCATTCCATGAGCATGAATGTGATTGCGTATAGGGAACATGTCCCCTAATTGTGGGCCCAGTGAGTGACATTGAAGTTCATTTGGTGACTGTTTGTTGGCAATGTAGAGAACTATACAAGGTTTGGCTATGTTGCTTATGTCCCAAAAGAAAGTATGGATTTCCCTGGGCTGGGCATGGGGTTAATTCCTGAGGGGGCTATGCCATCTGGACATAGAGAATCCTCATCATTTAAGCAGCTTTGGTTTGTAACCAGACTTTTAGAGGTCACAGAGATCAGCAAGCCTGAGAGGGCTGTTGATGAACTTCAACATTTTAATTTAATCAAATATAAGTTATACCTCAATATGGAACGTTATGATTATATCTGCAAAAGAGGAGAAAAAAAACAGCAATGCAAACAATGCAGTGAATCAAATCAGGTTCTGACATTACACTCAAGGAGCCCAAAGTGAATTTCTCAGTTCCTCCCTGGTCCCTTTGTGTGCACGTACACATGCAAATACTGGAGTTTGAACTCAACACTTGGGAACTGTCCCTTAGCTTTTTCACTCAAGGCTGGTACTTTACTTGAAACACAGTTCCACTTTCAGCTTTTTGGTGGTTAATTGAAGATAAGAATTTCTCATATTTGTATACTCAGGTGGGCTTTGTAACATAATCTTCAGCTTCCTGAGTAGCCAGAATTACAGGTACGAGCCTCCAGGACTTGGTTCTTTTCTTTCTCTCTCTAATACAAGCACTAGAGTACATGTATTGAGAAATATATGTAATTATTTTACCTACTCCCTAGATTCAGATCACCTACATCACCTAATACTCAATCAAAGAAATTACAATCTGTTCCAATACCAAAGCAACACTGGTCTCTGGAACATTCCCCAGACATTTGAACTTTGATTCTAGGTGGCTTTAAAAACTGACTTCCTGGGACTGTGAAGGTGGTTCAGCGGTAGAGCGCTTGCCTTGCATGCATGAGGCCCTGGGTTCGATTCCTCAGCACCACATAAGCAAAAAGAAAAGAGCCGGAAGTGGCGCTGTGGCTCAA
>NW_012267337.1:2077427-2081810 GCF_000151885.1 Dipodomys ordii | reverse complement strand
CAAAAAGAAAAGAGCCGGAAGTGGCGCTGTGGCTCAAGTGGTAGAGCGCTAGCCTTGAGCTGAAGAGCTGAGGGACAGTGCCCAGGCCCAGAGTTCAGGACCCACGACCAGACACACACACACATACCCAAAAAAAAAAGAAAGAAAAGAGGTGAGGGAAGAGAGGAAATGAAGAGGAGAAAAAGGAAACAGAGAAGAGGATAAAAAGAGGGGATGATAACTTGTAAATAATGACCAAGAATAAATAAGAATGCCAATGAATGAAAAAAAAAAAAACCTGACTTCCTAGGAGTGGGGGTGCGCCAACCCTGTGGCTTGAACTCAGGGCCTGGATGCTGTCCCTGAGCTTCTTTTGTTCAAGACTAGCACCCTAGCCACAACTCCACTTCAGCTTTTAGTTCATTGGAGATAAGAGTCTTCCAGACTTTCCTGCCTGGGCTGGCTTCCTACAGTGATCCTCAGATCTCAGCCTCCTGATTTGCTACGATTACAGGCATGAGCCACCAGCACCTGTCCCAATGAACTTTCTTCTATCATCTGTCACTGCTTCCAGAATCTCATCTGCTTTGTTGGGATCCCCCCCAAACCTGTCCCATTTCTGCTTACAGGGAGGGCACACCTCTTGTGTAGGATATATAGAGTAATGAATACCGGGCTAGGAATGAGGCTTAGTGGTAGAGTGCTTGCCTAGCATGCATGAAGCCTAGGTTCAATTCCTTAGTACTACATAAGCAGAAAAAGCCAGAAGTAGCACTGTGGCTCAAGTGATAGAGCACTAGTCTTGAGCACAGAGAGGCTCAAGGACAAAGCCCAGGTCCTGAGTTCAAGGCCTGAGACCGGCAAACAAAACAAAACAAGACACAAATACCAAGGAGTGTTCCTGCATGTACACAGCTGAGAAGTTGCTAGCAGACAAGGGAAAGCACAGAAAGCAAATAATGTCCGTCATCTAGTGAATGCTTACTATACATTCTTTACATTACATCATCTCATTCTCTTCTCTCCCCCTTCCCACAGGTGCTAGGATTGAACCCAGACCTAATGCTTTGTGATTAAAAAGCACAAGCTCTACCACTAAGCTTTACCCATAGTTCATCTTCCAAACTTCCTTTGCTCTTAGCCAAAAGGTAGAGAAGTGACCCAGTGCCTTTTCTAATGTGCATATATTGTTTAAGATGAATCTTTCTCATGCTAGACAAGCACTCAGACACTTAGCTCCTCTATTTTTTAAAATTGTTTCTGGTACTAGAGTTTGAATTTAGGGATTCATGCTTATTCAGCTGGTGCTCTACTACTTAAGCCATACCTGAAGCCCAACTTCTTGCTGATTATTTTTAGAGATGGACTCTTGGAGGACTTTTCTGCCCCAGCTGCCTTCCAACAGTGATCCTCCAAACCTCAGCCTCCTGAGTAGCCAGCATTACAAGTATGAGCCATTGGTACTCTGTTCCTCTTCTAACTTTAAAATAAACTTAGATGTCTTAGTTTTTTTAATAGTTATTTAAATAATGCTTACTTTATACAACTGTGCCAGAAAATAAAAAGAAACAATGAGAGAAGATACAATGCTACCACACAATTGAAGTCCAAATAACTACAAAATAATTTGTGTAGAGTTAGAGGTATAGTTCAGTGGTAGAACCCATAGGTTCATTCCCCACACCAACCTCCAAAAGAAATATCAGATGGGTAAAAACTACATACAGTGAACAGTACCAAAAAAATAATAATTTAATTTAGCCAAGTGCTTGTGACTTACACCAGTTAACCTACTTAGCAAGGAAGGAAGGAAGGAAGGGAGGAAGGAAGGGTGGGTCTTATACTTCCAGGCAAAGGGTATACCCTCAGATATATAGTGTTTCTTCAATGTGCACTAGACCCTAGGTTCAATCCCCAGCTCAGAAAAAATAAGGGGGATAGGAATTTTTTCAGTACTTGAATTAGTCACTGAGTGACTAAATATTCTTTGAGAATATTTTCTACAATGGAACAAATTATCTAGATGAAATAGTCGATGTTATAAACTGGTTAAGATGAAATTAGCAGCCATAATTACAATATTTTCCTCCAAGAAATAGCTATGTTCATAAAATCTAAAGAAAATCAAGAAAATAATTTAAGCTAGAAGCCAGTGGCCCATATATTCTATGCTACTCAGGAGGCTGAGATCTGAAAATGATGGTTTGAAGCTAGCCCAAGGCCAGAAAGTGTAAGAGACTATTACCTCTAATTAACCAGCAAAAAACTGGAAGTGTGCCAGGCTGAGATCTGAGGATCATAGTTGGAAGCTAGCCCAGATAAGAGTCCATGAGACTCTTATCGCCAATAAACCACCAGAAAACCAGAAGTGGTTTTCTTTTTTTTTTGGGGGGGGGGATCCGGTCGTGGGGCCTGAACTCTGGGCCTGGGCACTGTCCCTCAGCTCTTCAGCTCAAGGCTAGCAGCTCTACCACTTGAGCCACAGCGCCACTTCTGGCTTTTTTCTTTTTGCTTATGTGGTGCTGAGGAATCGAACCCAGGGCCTCAGGCATGGAAGGCAAGCACTCTACCACTGAGCCACCTTCCCAGCCCCCCAGAAGTGGTTTTCAAAATGATAGAGTACTAGCCTTGCCAAAGAAGCTCAAGGACAGTGCCCAGGCCCTGAGTTTAAGCCCCACAAATGACCAAAAAAAAAAAAAAAGCTGGAAATGGAGGTATGGCTCAAGTGGCAGAGAGCTAGCCTTGAGTGAAAAGGACAGCACCCCGGCCCTGAGCTCAAGCCCCAGTACTGGCACATCCACACATACAAAAAAAGGAAGGTAATTTAAGATCTTGTTTTTTTGATCTTTTACTTAATGTTTGGCTTCCCATATTTCTTGTCTATTTGTGTGGGAAGAACAATTTTCTGTGATATAACCCAGTTCCAAAGAGCTTTTTCAAAAGTCATTTAAACCATCTAGGTCTTAGCTTCCTTAGCTGAACAGTGAGGTTTGGAGATGCTCTCTAAGGCCCCCTCTAGCTCCAGAGGAATACCTGGAGATGTCCTGGGAGCACACCTGTGGCTCTTTCTTACCTTTCCTGAAGGCTGTGCCCAGGGTTCTATTAAGTTGTAACTCTATATTTTGTGTACTCTGGTTCTCTAAAGACGTGCTTCTACCACTTAATTCTTTCCCATCACTCCAATGTCTTTTCCTTGCTGATTGTTTTGTTTCTCCCTCTTCTATTTGTACCTCATTCCCATCATGTAATTATTTTCTTTCCAAATTTAGGATACTAGAAAATTTCACAAATTGGGGCTGGGAAGTTGATTCAGTGGTAGAGTGCTTACCTTGCATGCATGAGGCCCTGAGTTTGATTCCTCAGCACCACATAAGCAGAAAAGGCTGGAAGTGGCACTGTGGCTCAAGTGGTAGAACACTAGCCTTGAGCTGAAGAGCTGAGGGACCACCCAGGCCCAGAGTTCAGCCCCCATGACCGGCGAAAGAAAGAAAAAGAAAAGAAAAGAAATGCAAGGACAGTGCCCAGGCTGAGTTCAAGCCCCAGGATTGGCCAAAAAAAAAAAAAGAAAGAAAAAAAGACAGGCAGAAACCTAATAAGACCAGGGTGTCCAAGCTTTCTTGTTTAGTAAAGTTTTGCAAAGGTGCTTTCCTCTAACTCATTATTGTCTTATTCTTTAATGCTAGCAAGACAATGAACACATGACACCATATAGAATTATAAAAACTACAATTTAAGGGGCTGGGAAGATGGCTCAGTGGTAGAGCGCTTGCCTTGCATGCATGAGGCCCTGGGTTCGATTCCTCAGCACCACATAAGCAGAAAAAGATGAAAGTGGCACTGTGGCTCAAGTGGTAGAGCGCTAGCCTTGAGCTGAAGAGCTCAGGGACAGTGCCCAGGCCCAAAGCTCAGGCCCCATGACCGACAAAAAAAAAAACCTACAATTTAAGTGGGGTACCAGTGGCTTGTAATTCTAGCTACTCAGGATGCTGAGATCTGAGGCTCTCAGTTCAAAACCTGCCCAGGGCAGGAAAGTCTGAGAGACTCTGATCTCCAATGAATCACCAAAAATCTGGAAATGGAGCTGTGGCTCAAGTAGTACAGTGCTAGCCTTGAATTAAAGAAGCTCAGGGACGGGGACAATGCTCAGGCCCTGAGTTCAAGCCCCAGTACTGGCAAAAGAAAGGAAAGAAAGACAGAAAAAGAATGCAAGAAAGGAAGGAAGAAAGAAAGAAAGAGCCGGGCGCTGGTGGCTCACGCCTGTAATCCTAGCTACTCAGGAGGCTGAGATCTGAGGATCGAGGTTCAAAGCCAGCCCAGGCAGGAGAGACTGTGAGACTCCTATCTCCAATAAACCACCAGAAAACCAGAAGTGGCGCTGTAGCTCAAGTAGTAGAGCGCTCACCT
>NW_012267337.1:2076046-2076613 GCF_000151885.1 Dipodomys ordii | reverse complement strand
GTCAGGGACAGCGCCCAGCCCAAAGTTCAAGCCTCAGGACCATTAAAAAAAAAAAAAAAAGTTTACTGGACCCCTCATGACCTCATGACTATAGTTTTACTTTTAGGGATAAACCCACTGTGAGCTTGGAAACATTTTAAAAGACTAAAATGTACTCCCCCCAGACACCCCCCCTGACCCTTTCCTGGAATTCATTCATATTATTTTGTAAGATCAGATGCACATAGGCATTGCACTTTTGTGTTCCTCTCCTAAGAATATCCCCCTCTAGTCTCACTATGTGTGAATGCCTAGAGTCCTGAATCAAGTCTTCATGTACTTTAAGTCTAGCTTCTGCATGTGAGAGAAAATACTCACCTTTTGTGTCTCTGAGCTTGGCTTACTCACATAATAATATGATTTGTTCTAGGTCCATCCATTTCCCACAAATGACATAATATTATTCTTTCTATGGCTGTGTAAAATTCTGTTATACAGACTAGGAATGTGGCTTAGTGGTAGAGTGCTTGCCTAGCATTCATGAAGCCCAGGGTTTGATTCCTCAGTACCAAATAAACAGAAAAAGCC
>NW_012267337.1:2069432-2075056 GCF_000151885.1 Dipodomys ordii | reverse complement strand
TAGCCTTGAGCTGAAGAGCTGAGGGACAGCACCCAGGCCCAGAGTTCAGGCCCCATGACCGGACCCAAAAAAAAAAGAAAGTATATAAAGTTGGGCACCAGTGGCTCATGCCTATAGTCCTAGCTACTCAGGAGGCCCAAAGCTAGCCTGAGAAGAAAAGTCCTCTTGAGACTCTTTTTTTTCCTATCGGTTATAAGGCTTGAACTCTGGGCCTGGGCCCTGTCCCTCAGCAATTCAACTCAAAGCTAGTGCTCTGCCACTTGAGCCACAGCTCCTCTTCTGGTTTTCTGATGGTTAATTGGAGATGAGTCTCATGGACTTTCCTGCCCAGGCTGGTTTTGAGCCGTGATCCTCAGATCACAGATTACAGGCCAGAGCTACCTGCCCCCGGCTTGAGACTCTTATCTTCAATTAATTACTCACAAAAAACGGAAGTGGTGCTGTGGTTCAAAGTGGTAGAGTGCTAACCTTGAGCAAAAGAGCTCAGAGACAGTGAATTCAAGCCCCACAAGTGACAAAAAGAAAAGAAAAAGAAAGAAAGTATATAAGACTCTTAACTAGGGACTGGGAAGTTAGCTCCGTGGTAGAGTGCTTGCCTCGCATGCATGAGCCCTTGGTTCGATTCCTCAGTACCACATAAGCAGAAAAAAGCTGGAAGTGGCACTGTGGCTCAAGTGGTATGGTGCTAGCCTTGAGGTGAAGAGCTGAGGGACGGTGCCTAAGCCCAGTGTTCAGCTCCCATGACCGGCAAAAAAAAAAAAAAAAAGACTCATCTATCTATAATTAACTATCAAAAAGCTGGAAATGGTGCTGTGGCTCAAGGTGGTAGAGCAATAGCCTTGACCACATTGCCCAGGCCCTGAGTTCAAGTCCCAGGAACCGCAGAGCATGCACACACACACACACACACACACACACACACACACAAGAAGAACAATCAGAAGAATCATTTAGTCACTAAGTACTAAGTAAGGTCATTTAGTTGCTGAATGCCTGAGGTTCACACCTCTAATCCTAACTATTCAGGAAGCTGAGATTTGAGGATAAAGGTTCTAAGTCAGCTCAGGCAGCTAAGTCCATGAGACATTTTGTCCCCAATTAACCACCAAAAAAATGGAAGTAGAGCTGTGGCTCAAGTAGTACAGCACCAGCTTTAAGCAAGGAAGCGCTGGGACAGTGCATAGGCCTGAGTTTAACTCCCAGTACTGGCACCACCCTTCCCCCCAAAAAACAAAAAAACAAAAAAGAACACTTGGGACTCACTGATCAAAGGAGAATACAGGGCACTAGGAATCAGAGATCCTGATCTTTTTCCTCTTGGGGATTCATTCAGTTGCCTTCTTCTGTTGCTCTCAGTTTTTTCTTTAACAGGTGCTCTGATGACTTCATATTTACAACACAGAGTGCACAAAACAAATAAAGTGACTAATATGCTTTAAAAAGCAACAGGCCAACTTTGTGGTGTGTGTGTGTGTGTGTGTGTTGGGACTGGAGTTTGAACTCAGGACTTGGGTGCTAACCTTTAGCTTTTTCTACTCCAGGCTGATGCTCTGCCACTTGAGCTACAGCCCCACTCTGACTTTTTTTTTTTCCTGTCAGTCATGGGGCTTGAACTATGGGCACTGTCCCCAACCTCTTCAGCTTAAAGTGAGCATTCTACTGCTTGAGCCACAGCACCACTTGGTTTTCTTTTTGTGTGTGTGTGTGTGTGTGTCCAGTTGTGGGGCCTGAACTCTGGGCCTGGGCCCTGTCCCTCAGCTCTTCAACTCAAGGCTAGGGCTCTACCACTTGAGCCACAGCGCCACTTCTCGCTTTTTTTTTTTTTTGCTTATGTGGGCCTCAGGCATGCAAGGCAAGTGCTCTATCACTGAGTACCACTGAGCCACCTTCCCAGCCCCCCACTTGCGGTTTTCTGGCAGTTAATTAGAGGTAAGAGTCTCACAGACTTTGCTGCCTGGGCTGGCTTTGAACTGTGATCCTCAGATCCCAGCCTCCTGAGTAGCTAGGATTACAGCACAGGCCACCAGCACCTGGCTCACGTTTGACTTTTTGCTGGTTAATTAAATGTAAGAATTTTATGGACTTTGCTGCTTGGCATATTCCAGTTTCCTAAATAACTAGGATTATAGGTGTAAGCCACTGGTACCATGCCTATTTTTGTTTGTTCAATGACTTAATTTTGATACCAAGGTAACCCCAAAGCAATCAGTGCATGCAAATGAGAAACTCAGATTGGCTTGGAATTCAGCTGCAAGATGTAAGCTATACTGAAGAGAGATAAATTATCGGACCCATGGGCCATAGGGAGACACTGGCAAAATTAGGAAATATTATAAGAAAAAACTTCCAAGCCAGAAGAAAGAGGTCATCTTTGCCAGCTCCTCAGACTCCCACATTGGAAGGAATAGTGAAAGGGGAGCCAAGCTAGGCTAAGTCCCTTTTTCCTATCTCTGTTCTTATCTGCAATGCCCCTGAGTGCCTCTTCAGCTTCTTGGGAATTAAGCTCTTAGTTCACAAGGTCAAAGACGAGGGAACGTTTTCCAAATATTAGAACACAAATTGAGGAAAGAAAATTGCTATTTGATTTTTTTCTGGTATTGATTTCCTCTGTTTCCCACCCCCCCCCCAACACCCTCTCTTTCTCTCATTCTCTTGCTCTCTCTTGGTCCCTTCCTTCTTTTCTCCTCCTCCCTCCCTCTCTCCATGCCCCCCTCCTTCTCCACTTCACCACACACAGAAACCCCTTTTCAAAGAGGCTTTTTTCCAACTCAGTGAAGTAAAGTCTTTGCCCCTTTGTGAGGAAGGCTCATTAACATTCCCACAGCAGCATCTCTGCAAGGATTCTACTTTTGTAACTCTGTGAGGAGGTCAAGAGGCCACAGTGGAGAGGTAAAATGGGGAGGGGGGAAAAGGATGGGGGGGGAGGGAGGAAGGCGGAAGAAAAGAGAGGAGGGAAAAGAGACCTTTCTTTTATAATAAGCTCAGAAAGGAGAGAGGAAAATAGGAAAAGATGAAGATCCTTAAGATTCAGGAAAAGGACAAATGTGGAACCTCCAGGTCTCTCTCTGCTCCCTTCCCCTAAATATTTCATAGACTCTTGAGAAAAGCAGAAAACTATGTTCATGGAAAATGACTAATGGAAATAGTGAGACACAAAGGTGATAGGACCCAGTCTTTTCCATTGGAGAAGCTCCCATTGACATTTTACTGGTCTCTACATCCTGGCCTACAATAGTAGCACCTGTCTACTACAGAAAAGTTAGCACAGGGACTTAAATAATGTCTAGAACAAGAGTTCCCAAGATGGGAGTAATGGTAGGTCTTGACTGCATATATATGGAAAAATGAGGGAAAACTCCAGAACAATGGCCAGAATGTTTCCCAAAGCCCTCCAAAAAGTTACTCACATTCTGTGGTCTTCCTTTCCTTTCCTCAGTATTTGCCCCACTAGCCTAGACTTGCATAAAGGAAGTATTTCGATTTTGCACTTTGAATTTGCACTCTAGGCTGAGTGAACTTTTCTTCTTTTCTTTCTTTCTTTTTCTCTCTCCTTTCTTTCTTTCTTTTTCTTTTTCTCTCTCCTTTCTTTCTTCCTTTCTTCCTTTCTTTCTTTCTTTCTTTCTTTTTTCGTGCCAGTCCTGTGCTTGAACTCAGGCCCTAGGTGCTGTCCCTGAGCTTCTTTTTTTTGGGGGAGGAGGGGAGGGTCCAGTCATGGGGCCTGAACTCTGGGCCTGGGTGCTGTCCCTCAGCAATTCAGCTCAAGGCTAGCGTTCTACCACTTGAGCCACAGCGCCACTTCCAGCTTTTTTTCTTTTTGCTTATATGGTGCTGAGGAATCGAGCCCAGGGCCTCAGGCATGCAAGGCAAGCGCTCTACCACTGAGCCACCTTTTGCTCAAGGCTAGCACTCTACCACTTGAGCCACAGCTACACTTCCGGCTTTTTTGGTGGTTTAGAGCAGGTAAGAGTCAGGCAAACTTTCCTGCTTGGGTCATGATCCTCAAATGTCAGCCTCCAGAGTAGCTAAGATTACAGCTGTGAGCCACCAGTACCCAGCTTTAGTTTGCTTTTCTCTGAAGATACAGCTATCAGAGATTTGCATTACTAAACACTGCCCCCACACTCACCTCCTGGGGCTTGAACTCAGGGCCTAGGTTTTGTCACTGAGCTTCTTTTGCTCAAGGTCAGCACTCTACCACTTGAGCCACAGCCCTACTTGGGACTTCTTTGAATAGTTTTATTGGAGATAAAAATCTCACAGTTTACTGCCCAGGGTGGCTTTGAACCATGAACCTCAGATCTCAGCCTCCTGAGTAGCTAGGATTACAGTTGGGAGCCATTGGTGCCCAGCTGCATCATTAAACTTAAAGGGAAAAATAATTCCCTCTTTTCCAACTAATGGTGTCTCAGATGCTCTTTCTCTTCAGCCTGAAGAATGAAGGTATACAAGCTTAAAAGAAGGAGACCCTAGCACTGCAGCTAGAAGATAGGGCATTCCTGTCATCATCTATACACAGTAGCTCAGTAATAGAAAATTCAGATTGGAGGGCTGGGAAGGTGGCTCAGTGGTAGAGCGTTTGCCTTACATGCCCGAGGCCCTGGTTTCGATTCCTCAGCACCATATAAGCAAAAAGAAAAAAGCCAGAAGTGGCACTGTGGCTCAAGTGGTAGAGCGTTAGCCTTGAGCTGAAGAGCTGAGGGACAGCACCCAGGCCCAGAGTACAGGCCCCACGACCGGACCCAAAAAAAGAAAAAAGAAAAAGAAAAGAAAATTCAGATTGGAGCAACATAGTGAGAAGTTAGAGATCAACCAAACGACGGTAGGTGGGCTGAGCTGGAGATAGTTGATTGTTGGCCAAATTTAGTTCTTTTTTTTTGTCACTTAAAATAGTTTGTCAGCAGTGCACTGGTGGCTCATGTCTGTAATCCTAGCTACTCAGAAGGCTGAGATCTGAGGATCAAAGATCTGAGGTTCAAAGCCAGCCTAGGCAGGAAAGTCTGTGACATTCTTATCTCCAATAAACCACTCACAAAACCAGAAGTGGCATTGTGGCTCAAGTGGTAGAGTGCTAGCCTTGAGCTGAAGGGCTGAGGGACAGTGCCCAGGCCCAGAGTTCAAGCCCCACGACTGACCAAAAAAGAAAAATAAAGAGTTTGTCCATATTTAGCCTCCAGCCTATAGCTTCACCTTAGCCTCCTGAGTATTGGGATTATCCACCTACCTGGATTACTTGCTCATTTTTTTCTGTCCTTTGAGGTACTGGACATTGAGTCGAAGGCCTTGTGCATGGTAGGCAATCACTCTACCACTAAGCCACTTTCCAGACAGCTTGCTGAATTCTTTTTTCTTTCTTTTTTTCAGGTCTGAGACTGGGATTCAAACTGCCAGTTTTGCTCATTGTCTAGCACTGTACCAACTGGGCCATGGCTCCAACCTCTTCAGGGGTTGGTTATTTCCTCTTCCTCTTCTTCTTCTTCTTCTTCTTCTTCTTCTTCTTCTTCTTCTTCTTCTTCTTCTTCCTCTTCCTCTCTTCTTCTTCCTCTTCCTCTCTTCTTCTTCTTCTTCTTCTTCTTCTTCTTCTTCTTCTTCTTCTTCTTCTTCTTCTTCTTCTTCTTCTTCTTCTT
>NW_012267337.1:2064968-2069382 GCF_000151885.1 Dipodomys ordii | reverse complement strand
TTCTTCTTCTTCTTCTTCTTCTTCTTCTTCTTCTTCTTCTTCTTCTTCTTCTTCTTCTTCTTCTTCTTCTTCTTCTTCTTCTTCCTGAGTTCTTACAGGTCCAATTTCATTTTTCATTTCCATAAGGAAAGGCACAGAATCCCTCATAATGAATTTCAACCTGTCTGTGAATATATTGAAGAAAGCTCAGGAATTCACAACAAAGTCTATCATATTATCAGAAAGTCTGTTTCTATAAGAAAGTCTGGACCCCATGACCAACAAAAAGAAAAGAGAGAAAGAAAGAAAAAAGAAAGAAAGAAAGGAAGGAAGAAAGAAAGGCAGTCTGGAGCTATAAGTATTATCTTAAGCTTTTGCCTAGGGGAACCAGGACATGGTCTGCCATATTCTCAGAGGGGTACAGACCATCTTGAGACTCAAAGAGGATTGGGAGGGACAGAAAGCCACTGGTCTTGATGCTATTTTAAATAAAACTCCAAAATACCTCACTTGTTTCCCCCCATTTTAGTAGGTTGATGGCAAGTTATATCTTTATCTATACAGATTAAAAAAAATACAAATCCACAGGACCCAGAGCTCTCTTTATCTCTCTCTCACTCTTCTGTCTATCATAGTGCTATAATCTTGACTAGGTCTCTTACCTAACTTTATTGAATCTTTTTGATTTCTCTATAAAGGGGTCCCATATACATAGGAATAGTAAAACCTGGGATGATCTGTTTTCATCCCCAAAATATGTCATGTAAATGAAAATGTAAAAATTTTCAAAAGTTATATATATTCTAAACTATTATTATAGTATTTATCTGTCTTGAGATAAGGTCAGGACTGTTAGGAAAATGGAGGCTTTCTGCCAAGATTTCATATTCTTTTTTTCTTTTTGGTCGATCGTGGAGCTTGAACTCTGGGCTTGGGCAAGATTTCATATTCTTATTTTCACTTGAGTATCTCATGATCAGAATATACTAGAGAGTTCTTGTTTTGATTCATATCCCAGGAGCAGCCACTCGATCAAATAGAGGAACATAGAATCATGGAAAGAACGAAAAGTAGCTTTGAAGATCTTGCTAGAATTAGGAAAACAAACCAGGGCAAAACTCCGGACAACGCAGGGTGAGGCCGAGCCCTTGCAGGGAGGAGAGGGTTAAATCCTTTCCTCTGCAGTACAAAAGAAAAGAGTGTGCGAAAGATTAGGATTTTTGCTTTTACAATAGGAGCTGCAGAAGCTGAAGAAAAAAAGGGGGCGTCTCCCCTTTAAAGACTTGAAGAGAGAGAGAGAGAGAGAGAGAGAGAGAAGAGGAGAGGGGAGGAGAGTGGGAGAAAGAGAGAGAGGGAGGGAGAGAGAGAGGGAGGGGAAGGGAGAGAGTCTGGAACTGAGTCGAAGAGAATCTGTCTCTGGTAAAGGGAGACCATCTCTACTTCACGGTGATTTGTAAGAAGCGTCCATAGGCTTCAGACCCAAAGCGAGAGACTGGACCAGGTTACCCGGCTGAGACTTAAGTGAGGGTCGTCCCTCCCACTCCACCTCTCTCCACCCGGGATGTCTCGACGAAAGCAGCGGAAACCCCAGCAATTAATCTCGGACTGCGAAGGTCCCAACGCACCTGAGAACGGTGGGTGTTGGGGAGATTTGGGGACCCTGACTCCAAGCCTGCAGGGTCAGCCCAGGGCAAGGGAAGGGCACCTGGGCCAGGAGCGAGACCCGGGCAGGACTTGGTCACTGGAGTGTACAGGAGTGTAGAATCAGGATGTAAGGAGATGACCTGGGCTGGAAAGAAAACCGCCCCCCCCAACCCTCCACCTCCCTCCCTCCCCCCACCCCCTTGGCTTTTCTGGTCACTCATTCTGTTTGTGTTTTCCTTGGTTTTTCTCCAGATGAAATGGAGTTTTCAAACTGGTTCTGTCTCCCCACCCAAGAGTTTTCTCTCCAGGTCCCCCTTTGCACACTGGTCTTTGTGCGGTTGCTAAGTAACATCCTCAGACCTGAAGACCCGTCTCTTAGGAGTGGGATTCCCTCCCTCTTCTTTTTGGAGAGTTGAGTTGCAAGAGAATGAATTGGATAAACGGGAAGGTTCCCCTGAGGGAGATGAGAAAAAAGTTTCTCATTGTTGGGCTGAGCTGAGATCAGATCCCAGAGGGAGCAGCCTAATGTCGGTCAGAAAGCAGCCTGGTTTGGGAATGTGTATCCATGTTATCTGGGGAGGCTAGAGGACAGGTGTGCTGCAGGCCTTTCAAAGAAGGCCAAGCTTAAAAAAAATACATGATAATATACCTGCATACATGCAAACCAAATCATAAAGATTTAACTGTAAATTCTTTTTTCTTTCTCACATTCTCTGGTTTTCCTTTCTTTTCATTTTTCTCTCTTTTTAATTTATTGTACCAGTACTGGGGCTTGAACTCCGGGCCTGGGCTGCTGTCCCTTAGCTTTTTTACTCAGGCTGAGCTACAACTCCTGGATTTTTGTTTGTTTTTTTGTAGTTAATTGTGATAAGAGTCTCGTGGACTTTATTTATTTTATGTTGTGGAACTTGAACTCTGGGCCATGTCACTGTTTCTGAGCTCTTCAGCTCAAGGCTTAGTACTCTACTGCTTGAGCCACAGTGCCACTTCTGGCTTTTTCTGCTTATGTGGGGCTGAGGAATCGAACCCAGGGCCTCATGCATGCAAGGCAAGCGTTCTACCACTGAGCCACCTTCCTAGCCTCTCTCATGGACTTTATTACCTTGGTTGGCTTCAAACCTCAATTCTCCGATCTCAGCCTCTGAGTAGCTAGGCATCCAGGCCTTTGGCATCCAGCTTTACTGAATGCATTTTAAGCAACAGATTTCCCTATGAAGGGGAAATTTCCTGTCCTGTTACAATATGCCAGTGAGAGGCAGATAGTGGGGGATATTAAGAAGTAGCTGTCCAAAGACTCACAATGAGAGACATAGAGCAAGAAGTTAGATTTCCAGATACTCAAGGCTGGCGTTAGTTGTTCACTCCCTTAAATCAGGGTTTTCTAAATGTATTTGTGAGAGGATCTGAGCTACAGTCTCAAAATCTAAATCTTTTGCTGATGTTGGATCAAGCAAATTTTGGACATATTTGTCGATGGTAATATTTAAATGTGTACATTGGAAAATCTAGAAATCTTAGCTCCAAGATCATTTAACTTTTTAAAAAAATAGAAGACTAGACACACAGGTTCAAAAGCCAAATTTTCAGGATTGGCTTTTAACCAAATCATGACTCCAGCATTTGGTTAGCTGTGCAAGTTCGGTTAGATTACTTTGCCTCTCTTAAGTCTCAGTTTGCTCATCTGTTACATAGAGATGAGTAAACTAGGAACCACAACCACACTAGCTTATTGTGAGAATGTTGTGTAAAGTTTTTGGAAAAAATACCCAATAAATACTTAATTCATGTGCTAAAGTATCTAGCATAAGTATGGAGTGAGCATGGTCATTATCATTGTATATGAGTATAGCAGCATTTCCTGCAAGTGGTGAAATATGGCCAGCATTCAGGAACCTCTCAACCATTTCTGTGTGAGTGTGTGTGTGTGCGTGTGTGATGCAGTGTGGTGTGGTGTGCACGCACACCAGTCCTGGGGCTTAAACTGGGGACCTGACTGTCCCTGAGTTTCTTTTGCTCAAGCCTAGTAGTGCTCTACCACTTGAGCCACAGCTCCACTTCCTGCTTTGTGGTGGTTAATTGGAGACAAGAGGTTCAGACTTTTCTGCTTGGGCTGGCTTTGAACCACAGTGCCCAGAGCTCAGCCTCCTGAATAGCTAGGATTACAGGCATGAGCCACCAGTGCCTGGGTCTTGACTGTTTCTTTATGAGACATGTGCCAGGAGAAGTTAGTATAGTATATTTGTAGTGATTAAAACTAATCATGGTAGATTGAGCTTGTCTTTTTTGACCTGCTGCTTAAAAAATCAGAAAATAAGAAGACATTAGGTCAAATTTGTGCTGTGAAAACCACAAAACCTTAACAGTCACCTTAAGTTTTGGTAAGGCACAACCTTCTCCCAAGTCATTGCTTTGCTAGGATCCCACTGTGCCCAAATTCAGAGGTTCCAGGGTGGTAGCATCCTTCCCTCCTGAGACACATTAACCCTCCCTAATGCTGCTGTAGGCCGGATGTTTCTTCCTGTGCTCCACAGGAGACTTCCCTAAGAGCCCTCAGAGTTGCCTGGCAGTCCTGCTCCCCTGCTGGTTCAATTGTGGAACTATGCTGAATCCCCACCCCCAGTCCCCAAGAGGCATCCTCTCCCTTTCTTTCTCCCATCTGCTTGCCCATTCCCCTTCCCACAGCTGAGGAAAAATGTTGTGTAAGGGAGTTGAGAGGCAGCTGCCTTAAGTGACTTCTTTTTTTTGCGGGGCGGGGTGTGTCTGGTTGTGGGGCCTGAACTTTGGGCCTGGG
>NW_012267337.1:2055545-2064918 GCF_000151885.1 Dipodomys ordii | reverse complement strand
TCTTACTACTTGAGCCACAGCGCCACTTCCGGCTTTTTTCTTTTTGCTTATGTGGTGCTGAGGAATGGAACCCATGGCCTCGAGCATGCAAGGCAAGCGCTCTACCACTGAGCCACCTTCCCAGCCCCTTAAGTGACTTCTTAAAATCTTTTAAGATAAACCTACTTTGTGGCTTATGGAACTTGGGGAAATTGGGGTGCTGCTACTGTTAGGAAAAAGTGGGGGGACAGAAAAGGAGTAGGCTGGATTGGATCATCAACAGGCTAGGACTTGTTGCCCATGGGTTTGGAGTTTGTGCAAGGGACTGGATTTGGGGGTGGGCATATAAAGCTTAACAAGGAAGCAGAGCTGGGCCCCGTGGTTCACGCCTGTAATACTAGCTACTGAGGAGGCTGAGATCTAACGGTCACGGATCAAAGCCTGCCCAGGCAGGAAAATCCGTGAGACTCTTTTTTTGGGGGGGGCTCGGTCGTGGGGCCTGGGCGCTGCCCTAAGCTTTTCAGCTCAAGGCTAGCACTCTACCCCTTGAGCCACAGCGCCACTTCCTGAATGGAACCCAGGGCCTCGAGCGTGCAAGTGCTCTACCACTGAGCCACCTTCCCACCTTCCCAGCTCAATCCGTGAGACTCTTACCTCCAATAAACCACCGGAAAACCGGAAGTGGCGCTGGGGCTCAAGCGGTAGAGCGCTCTTCTTGACTGAAGAGCTGAGGGACAGCGCCCAAGTCCAGAGTTCAAGCCCCAGGACCAACAACAACAAAAAAACAAGGAAGCAGAAAATTAAAAAAAATGGGCTATTGTCTTTTAGGGGCCCAGGGTGGTTGGTGTCTTTGGTCAGGCCTAGATTGGAATAACCTGCATGCAAACAGGCATGTAGTCAAGCTTGTTTGTGTGCACCTGGTGTCTGCTTAACATGGGGGAATAAGGCAGGAAATCAACCCTTCATATTCCATCTTTAGATACAAAAAAGATTGGGATGATAAGGGAGAGGCAAGTCCTTCAGCTACAAAGCAATTTCCACAGAAACTTGACCCAAAAGAAGCAAAAAAGTCTCCATTCCAATTAAGCCCTTGAACTATGAAAGGCAAAAGTAAATGTAATGAGCAAGAAAAGAAAACACTAGTAACTTCTGTCAAGATCTGGTTTGAGAGCTGGGTGCCAGGGGCTCACATTTGTAAATCCTACCTACTCAGGAGGCTGAGGTCTGAGGATTGCAGTTCAAAGCCAGCCCAGGAAGGAAAGTTGGTGATACTTTTATCTCCAGTTAACCACCAGAAAACTGGACGTGGCCCTATGACTCAAAGTAGTAGAAGCTAGCCTTAAGTGACAAGCTCAGGGACCGTGCCTAGGCCCTAAATTCAAGCCCCACGACCCACAAAAAACAAACAACAACAACAACAAAATCCTTTCTTGCTCTTTTTTGTTTACATTTTTTGCTGGTTCTGGGGCTTGAACTCTGGGTTTGGGTGCTGTCCTTGAGTTCTTTTTTGCTCCAGGCTAGCACTCTACTACTTGAGCCACAGCACCACTTCTGGCCTTTTTCTGTTAATTGGAGATAAAAGTCTCATGGACTTGCCTGCCCAGGCTGACTTCAAACCACAATTCTCGGATCTCAGCCTCCTGAGTAGCTAAGATTACACCAGCACCCAGCTCCTTCTTACTCTTGTAAGCTTGTATAATACAAACAGGTTCTCATTCTTTCTTCATAGACAAAAACTATAAAAAGGATTGAGGGAGCCAGGTATCAGTGGCTCACACCTATAACCATACCTCTCAGGTAGCTGAGATTTGAGGATCATGGTTCAAAGCCAACCCAGGCAGGAAAGTCTGTGAGACTCTTATCTCCAATTCAACACCAAAAAGCTGGAAGTGGGGCTGTGTGGCTCAAGCAGTAGAATGCTAGCTTTGAGGAAAAAAAAGTCTCCAGGGACAGTACCCAAACCCTTGTGTTCAAACTGCAGGACTGATACAAAACAAAACAAAAAGTATTGGGGGTGTATGTAGGTGAATGGTAGAGTCTTTGTGAAGCCCAGGGTTATGCCTTACACCAAATCTTTCTAACCAGGTACAGGTGACTTACACCTATAAACCTAACTTCTCAAGAGGATGAAATCTGAGGACCCATGTTTGAAGCTAGCCCAACCAGGAAAGACCCTGACTTAGAGAGGAAGGGATCTTACTTGGGACACACTGTGTCCTTTGGTATGCCTGTGAAATTAGGCTCATATTCATGCCAGTCACCATCATTCTCAGGAATCTTCCCTTCTTTAAACATGTTTACCCTAGATGGCAAACAAAGCAGGCTGAAAACCTGTTTTCCAGTCCTGCTTTAGCTCAGCATCCTGACTAGAACACCAAAACCCATCCGAATAGCTATTGCACATAAGTGATGAACAGGAAATAGTCTATTTACTTAAAAACTCTGGAGAGGAAAAAAAAATCTCACTCCCCTACAGAGTCTAGATATGTGAATTAGAGACGATAAGGGATGTAACTGGGAAGAAAAGCAAACTAGTACATCTGGGAAATAAAGCAAACGATCAGAAACCCAGATATTTAGTGAAAAGGAGAAACCAGGACAACAGCTCTGGAGGGAGGGAAGGGAGGACTTCAGGTGGAAGTTGGCAGACGATAAGAACAGTAAAAGGGAAAGACAGCAAATAATAGAGTTTTGAGTGCTCTGTTCACTTTACATGGTAATGGAGCTTCATCAGTCAAACTATTGCGCCAGAGACATTCATCTGTAGGTACTCCCCAGCATAGGGGTCAGAAAGAGCTTGTTTCTGAATAGATAGAAAGTAACTCAGAAGCCAGGCGCTGGTGGCTCATGCCTGTAATCCTAGCTACTCAGGAGGCTGAGATCTGAGGATCGCGGTTCAAAGCCAGCCCGGGCAGGAGAGACTGTGAGACTCCTATCTCCAATAAACCACCAGAAAACCGGAAGTGGCGCTGTAGCTCAAGTGGTAGAGCGCTCGCCTTGAGCTGAAGAGCTGAAGGACAGCGCCCGGGCCCAGAGTTCAAGCCCCACAACCGACAAAAAAAAAAAAAAAGATTCTCGTGGACTTTTCTGCCTGGACTGGCTTCAAACCTCAATCCTCAGATCTAAATTTCCTGAGCAGCTAGGATGACAAGCATAAGTCAAATTGTATGGTGTGTGTGTGTGTGTGTGTGTGTGTGTGTGTGCGTGTGTGTATGCGCGTGCGCGCACGGGCATGTACCAATCCTGGGGCTTAAATTTAGGGCCTGGTTGCTGTCTGAGAGCTTTTTCTGTCCAAGGCTAGCACTCTTGAGCCACAGTTCCATTGTTGTTGTTGTTGTTTCTGCTTAAGTGGAGATAATAAGAATCTCAAACTTTGCTGCTAGGGCATCTTTTGTTTTGTTTTGTTTGTTTGGGTCCGGTCCTGGGGCCTGAACTCTGGGCCTGGGCGCTGTCCCTCAGCTCTTCAGCTCAAGGCTAGTGTTCTACCCCTTGAGCCACAGCGCCACTCCGGCTTTTTTCTTTTTGCTTATGTGGTGCTGAGGAATCGAACCCAGGGCCTCATGCATGCAAGGCAAGCACTCTGCCATTAAGCCATCTTCCCAGACCCTGCCAGGGCAGCTTTTAACTGTGCTCAGATCTCAGCCTCCTGAGTAGCTAGAATAATAGGAGTAAGCCACCAGTACCTGGTATTATTTGTCTTTTTGTGTTTTGTTTATTTTACTTGGCTAATGTTCTCAAAGTGCATTCACATACATACATCATTCATTCATTGTTGTATGCTTCATTTTATAGGAGATAAATCCCAGCCTTAAAGGATTAAGACAATTTCTCAAAGTTTCAATGGTATAAAGCTGGCATTTGGAGACTAGAGTTGGGGCTCAATGGTAAGATCCTGAGCTCAAATTCTAGTAAAATAAAAGCCATACTTGGGACTTGACTCTAATCTGAATCACTAGACTGGATGAGATGGTCACAATTCTATAATCCCTTCCAGCTCCAAAACAGTATGAATTCCATGTTGTATTGTGACCTTTGATTGGGGGGGAGGGGGGAGAAGCCCATTAAGACACTGTTCAAGCTCAGGGACAGTGCCCAGGCCCAGAGTTCAAGCCCCATGACCGACAAAAAAAAAAAAGAAAAGAAAAAGACACTGTTCAATGTTTAGCCTAAGATATGTATATGCTGGAAACAAATACTTTTTTTTCACTTAGCAAATAATTGTACCTCTTTGCATAATGCACTGGTAATAGGTACATTCCTAGGTGTAGTTTGGCAAAGTATTGTACATGTGCATTTGGGAGTGAGGACTGAAAAAGAAGATGGGACATTCGCTCTAATAATCAGTTTATTTTATGGATATAAAGCAGTTAGTGCTCCAATGTGAAAAGTGAGATTAGGTAGGTGCTTATATATGTTATATGTCTTTAGTGGCTAGATGATTCTTGAACTCCACAGAACAAAGTTTTTTGTCTTATGATCAGAAATATGTCTTGCCAGGCACTGCTGGTTCATACCTGTAATCTTAGCTACTCAGGAGGCAGATATCTGAGGACAAGGTTCAAAGCCAGCCAGGGAGGAAAGTCTGTAATTTTTTTTTCCCATTGTGGGGCTTGATCTCTGGGCCTGGGCACTGTCCTTTAGCAATTCAGCTCAAGGCTAGTGCTCTACCACTTGAGCCACAGCACCACTTCCGGTTTTCTGGTGGTTTATTGGAGATAAGAATCTCATGGATTTTTCTGCCCAGGTTGGCTTCAAACTGGCATCCTCAGATCTCAGCCCCCTGAGTAGCTAGGATTACAGGTATGCCACCAGCACCTGGCATCTGTAATACTCTTATCTCCAATTAACCACAAAAAGACAGAAGTGGAGCTGTGACTCAAAGTGGTAGAGCACGAACCTTGAGCACTAAAGCTCAGGGACAGCACCCAGGCCCTGAGTTCAAGTCCCAGGACCATCACAAAAAAAAAGAAAGAAAAAGAAATATGACTTAAGCCAAGCCCTGGTAGCTCACATCTATAATCTTAGCTTCCCAGGAGATTGAGATCTGAGGATCACAGTTGGAAGCCAGTTTGGGCAGAAAAATACTAGATACTCTTAACTGCTAGTTAATCAGCAAAAGGCCAGCTCAAGCAGTAGGGCTAGCTTTGTGTAAAAACAGGTTAACAAAAAGTGAGGCCCTGAGTTAAAAATCTCAATATTAGCATGTGTACACACACAAAGAAATACATCTCATGGGGCTGGGAAGGTGGCTCAGTGGTAGAGTGCTTGCCTTGCATACCTGAGGCCCTGGGTTCGATTCCTCAGCACCACATAAGCAAAAAGAAAAAAGCTGGAAGTGGCATTGTGGCTCAAGTGGTAGAGTGCTAGCCTTGAGCTGAAGAGCTGAGGGACAGTGCTCAGGCCCAGAGTTCAAGCCCCACGACCGGACCCCCCAAAAGAAAAGAAATACATCTCAGTGCTAATTAAAAGTTAAAAAGGATAAAAAGAAAAGCTGAAGATGCATATTTCCAGGGAAAACCAATTTAGTTGCTTACATCTGACATTGCAGATGCAAATACCAACTTTCATTTACAGAAGTACATATTTTTTTTAACCATAAAAAAATACAAAGAGTAACTAACATATTATGGGCTGTGCAAGACGGTACTGCTGATGGATAGCTTTGCACTGAGCAGTTCCCTCAGTCCTAATTTGGATTAGATTTAGGTTAGGGAAGACTAATGAGAAGTGGGATGTAAGGTTTAGTGGGAAGGTCTATACTCTAAATACTTTAATCCTTAGCTGTATGTTGTGGCTTTTTTGTGTTTTTTTTTTTATTTGATGTTTTTTTAAAAACAGTACTTGAGCCTGCTAGCCAACTGCTCCACCACTGCAGCATATTTTCAACCTTGGTTTTTGTTTGGATGCAGTAGCATTTAATTCAGGGCCTTGCACTTGCTCAATTGGTGCTTTACTATTTGAGCCATGCTGCAGCCCTTGCTTTTTGCCAGTTATTTTGGAGATGAGATCTAGTGAACTTTTCTGAACTGGCTAGCCTCAAAAAGATCTTAGCCTCTTGAGTAGCTGGGATTATAAGGCATGATCCTTCAGCTCCCAGATAGCTCTTGTTTTTATTGAAATAGTCTTACTATGTAGGGTGGCTTTAAACTCACCATGCATCCCAGCTGGCTTTGAACTCTCCATCTTCCTATCTTCTGCCTTAGTTCAGATGTGTACCACCATGCCTCTTGCCTATAGTGTGTGTGTATGTGCATGTGCACACACATGTGTGCCCACACATGTGCACACACTGCCAATTAAACCAGGGTTTTGCTCATGGTAGGTAAATGGTCTACCACTGAACTACACTCCCAGCTCCTTACTTGTACACTGGAATCATTGAGGAGTTTTACAAAACACAAATGCCTGGAAAATCCTTATAGATTTTGAATTAATTTAACCTAGAAGGTAGCTTCCCCCCACCCCCACCCCATGACATGGGGTTGAACCCAGGGGCTGGGTCATCGTAGGGAAACATGTTTGTTTTTGGGTTCTTTTGGGGTCCGGTCATGGGGCCTGAACTCTGGGCCTGGGCACTGTCCCTCAGCTCTTCAGCTCAAGGCTAGCGCTCTACCACTTGGGCCACAGCGCCACTTTCGGCTTTTTTTTTCTGCTTATGTGGTGCTGAGGAATCGAACCCAGGGCCTCATGCATGCAAGGCAAGCGCTCTACCACTCAGTCACCTTCCCAGCCCATCGTAGGGAAACATGTGACCTCTGAGCTACATCTTCATCCTAGGACATTAGGATGTTTTTAAACTCTAGGTTATGATCTTAACAGGCAGCAGAGTTTGAGAGCTATTATTGAAATAATACAATCTTGCTGCCTGCCAACTCGCCTTTTTTTCTCCTGGTGCTCCCCCAACCATTCTCTCTTTCAAGCCTAAAGCAGCAGTCTGATGGAGTCCCAGGCTTAGAGGGCAAGCCACCTGGTTTCCTTTTTCTTTGTTATTTCAGCTCTTTGTAAATGGAAACAGGTCCAGGTCTCAGTCCTGTATCCACCCCAGACTTTGCATGTGACCTAGGAAAGCTTACCTCACCTTATCTGCTATCTATGTACCAGCTTAGTTTGTTCCTGTGTTTGTATCTTTATTCATGTAGCATAAGATCCTCACCCTCCCACCCCCACTCCCACCTCCTTTCAGGACAGGCCATAAGTGTAAAGTGCTGAGAGGTAGAGGGTTCCTCTTACAGGTGACTGCTGAGCCATCACCTTTCACCAACGACTAAATTTACTTTAAAGAAGTGTGCAGGTCAAATTACCCATCAGAAAGCCTGTTTCATTAAAGAGCAACAAAGAGGACAGTGTTTCCCAGGAGATGATAAAAGGAAAAGATTTTTTTTTTTTTGTCAGAAGACTTGACAAAACAGCAACTGGGTATCAGATGTTCGCTGCTAATTAACAAATGCTCAGTAGAAAGTCTCCATCTGATTCCCGCTCCCTTACTGAGGCCAAAAGAGCAAAAGGCAAGTAGGAGGTACACAGGGCCCTTTATCTGGCATTAGGGAATGTACACAATGTCGATGTGCTTGAAAAAGCATTGGACAAGATTCAAAATTGTGAATGAATGCTACTTTGCTGAATTCCTATGTGAACTTGGAAAAGTCACTTAACCTCTCCAGGCTTCAATTTCCTTATCTGTCCAAATAAACTGCATTGCATTAACCTCTGACTTGAGGTGACTGAAATAAACCCCTCTCCTCATTTATAAGGGCCAAACCTGAAGCATAGAGCTCCATCTGTTTCGAAGCTGTGAAAAACAATGCTAAAACAGGCAAAACTTGTACTGAAAGTCAACCCCATATTTTAATTCAGTTCTAATATTGTAATTAGATTATATCTAAAAGATACCTTAATCTTAATTACGTGTGAGTGTACTGTAGTATTGAGGTTTGAACTCAGGGCCTGTGTATAGTCCCTGAGCTTTTTTGCTTAAGGCTAACACTCTACCACTTAAGCCACAGATCCATTCTGGCTTTTTATTGGAGATAAGAGTCTCACAGACTTTCCTGTGTAGGCTGGCTTCAAACCCTTGTCTTCAGATCTCAACTTCCTGAATAGCTAGGATTACTTAATTTTTTTTTTTTTTTTTTGTCCATCCTAGGTGCTGTCCCTCAGCTCTTCAGATCAAGGCTGGCTCTCTACCACTTGAGCCATAGCGCCACTTCCAGCTTTTTCTGTTTATGTGGTGCTGAGGAATTGAACCCAGGGACTCAAACATGCAAAGCAAGAATTCTACCACTGAGCCACCTTCCCAGCCCAGATTACTTAATCTTGTCATGCCAATGATACCAATCAATAGTTTACAAATTACCTACGTGGTGGCACATGCTAGTAAGGAAAAGCTAAGGGACAATACCTAGGCTAACTTCAAGCCCTAGTACTTGCACAAAATAATAAGATTGGTGGTGGGAGCTGGGCCAGGGTGGCTCAAGCCTGTAATCCTACCTACTCAGGAGGCTGAGATTTGAGAATCACAGTTTAATGCCAGCCTGAGCAGGAAAGTCATGAGACTCTTATCTCCAATAAACCACTAGAAAACCGAAGTGGTACTGTGACTCAAGAGGTAGGGCATTAGCCTTGAACTGAAGAGGTGAGGGACGGCGCCCAGGCCCAGAGTTCAAGCCCCATGATCAATCAAAAAAAGGGGGTGGAGGGTAGGAAGGTGGCTCATTGATAGAGTGCTTGCCTCGCATGCATGAGGCCCTAAGGTCGACTCCTCAGCACCACATAAGTAGAAAAAGCTGGAAGTGGTACTGTGACTCAAGCAGTAGAGTGCTAGCCTTGAGCTGAAGAGCTGAGGGGCAGCACCCAGGCCCAGAGTTCAGGCCCCACAACTGACAAAAAAAAAAGATTGGTGGTGGGTGAAGGTGTAGCTAAAACGAACAGGGCCTGCCTAACATGAGCAAGGTCCTGGGTTTGATTTCATCCCAGGGTGGGAATATATATTTAACAAGAAGCCTGGAAAACTTTTCATTTTAGTATATGTGCATTTTAGGTTACTTTGATTATTTTATTATTGATAATGTAAATTCCCTAATAATATTTAGGACTATTCAAACTTTTAAAAAATCACACCTATAAATATATATACATATATATTTTTTAAATCGGTTGTGGGGCTTGACCTCTGGGCCTGGGCTGTTCAGCTCAAGATTAGCACTCTACAACTTGAGCCACAGAGCCACTACCAGTTTTCAGAGTAGTTTATTGAAGATAAGAGTCTCACGGACTTTCCTGCCTGGGCTGGCTTTGAACCACAATCCTCAGATCTCAGCCCCAGTTGTCCAAAGTTGTTTTTTTTTTTTTTTTCTTGTCATGGGGCTTGAACTCTGGGCCTGGGCGCTGTCCCTCA
>NW_012267337.1:2047024-2054951 GCF_000151885.1 Dipodomys ordii | reverse complement strand
CACAATTTTTGGATCCATTCATCTGTCGTGGGGCATCTGGGTTGTTTCCATATCCTAGCTATTGTGAACAGTGCTGCAATAAACATGGAGGTGCACGTGTTGTCTGGGCTGTTTTTGAACCGCTATCCTCAGATCTTAGCCTACTGAGTAGCTAGGATTAAAGGCGTGAGCCACTGGTGCTGGGCTGGTCCAAAGTTGTTTAGGCTACTATATGGTTCAGTGACTGAGCACTTAGTACAAGTCTGTAGGTCCTATCTCAGATAGGACAACAAAAAGGATTTTCTTCCTGGGGCTTGAATTTAGGGCTTGGTTGCTGTCCCTGAGCTTTTTTGCTCAAAGCTAGAACTCTACCACTTGAGCCATAACTTCATTTCTGGCTTTTTGGTGGTTAGAGATAAGTGTCTCAAGGGACTTTCCTTGCTAGGTTGGCTTTGAACCTTGATCCTCAGATCTCAGGCTCTTGAATGGCTAGAATTACAGGAATGAGCCACTGGCACCCAGCTCTCACTTGACCTTTTTGGTCAAGGTTACCACTCTATAATTTCAGCCACGCCTCCACTTGTTGTTTTTGCAGGTACTAGGGTTTAAATTTAGGACCTCCAGCTTTTGGGCTTAATTAGCCGATGCTCTATCACTTGAGCCACAATATCTTTTTGCTGGTTATTTTGCAGATTTTTCTGCTTGTACTGGCTTCATAGAACCATGAACTTCCAAGACAGCCTACTGAGTAGCTGGAATTACTGACTAGCATTTGTGCTTTATTTTCAATTTTTTGTCCTTTAGGATTTGAACTCGGGCCCTGGTGCTCTACCACTTAAGCCATGCGCCAGACTTCATTTCTTTCATCATGATATTTCCTTGAAGAAGACAGTGTAACTACAATATTACCACTTTACAAAAAGGGAAATTGTACATTTGTGGTGTAACTGGCCAGTATGCCTCAGTTTACCAGCCAGGCAAGATAGAACTGGAACCAGAAGAATCACTTCTTGTATGTAGGATAAAGTATTTTACAAAATGATAAACCCTTCAAGATTTATTTCAAGGAAGAAAGAGAGGCAGATGAGATGGTCTCAGCACTGGAGGCAGAGGCAGGAGGATCTTGGGTTTGAAGCCAACCTGGACTCCATACCCTGTCTCAATAACCCAAGGGCTGGTGGTGTAGCTCAGTGTGGGGCGTTTGCCTCCCATTAGTCCTGGGTTTGTTTATTCCCCAGCAGGAGGGTGAGGAGGAGACCTACTTAGCCTCTCTTCTATACAGCAGGTGTCATTCAAACCAAGTTGAATTTTCCCGGTGTCCGAGGTGGAGCTTCTTTCCCCCCAGGTTAGAGTTGGGCAGGCCATCTTGAGATTTTTGGGCAAAAAAGCTCAAAGGGACCCACCGTCCTTAATGTTTAAAGAGAGAAGGGAAAGCAGGTACTGAATAGGAGATGGCTTCAGTAAGCATGAACTATAAATTAAGCGTTGGCTTGGTGATCTGTAAAGTAGCTTTGCACTCAGCTATTATTGTGGGGGATGAGGGGCGGGGGATTAAAGGGGTAAGTGTTCTTCCGAAAGGAGACCTGAAATGACTTCCTGGGAAATTCTATCTTGCAGCTACCCACCCTGAGAAACTTCTTTTGTGGTAGAGGGTTGGGGGTAGGGTGGGAATGGAAGTGAGGGACATCCGGACAAAATTTGAGTGGTGAGGTGCTGGTGAGGAGCACAGACCTTTTGAGATCAGGCCACCTTCCGTAATCCACATTTTCGAGGCTCAGAGAATCCTTTATCCTAAGAAAAATAAGACAAGTCTATGGCTTTGCTCTGTTGAGCAGGACTCGGTTTCCCACCGTGCCCCTGAGCTTACTGGGTGGGGGCAAGCCTGGACCAAGACAGGGGGTGGGGGGAATTGGCGGAAGGCTGGAAAGGTGGAACCCCCACTGTGACCCAAAGCACCTGTCCCCAAATACCCTAAGGCCTCCCCACCCCGCATACCCCGCCCCCACCCTCCCGGCTCCCTCCCCTTCCAGCTCTTGCTCCTCCCCACACCCCATCCTCCCAGTCTCCCCTCTCCCAGTTTTCCCGCCCAACTCCGCCCCTTCTCCCCCCCTTCCCCATCCGTGCACCCCTCCCCCTCCGCCGCTGCGCCGCCCCGCCCCCGCCGCTCTCCATCTCCGCAGTCTGGGCCGCTGGGTGCAGAGGCTGCCGCAGCTCCTGCCGCAGTCGCCTCCCCATTCCCGTTCCCCATTGTTCCCCACCCCATCCGTCCCCATCCCCGCCATGGCGCTTGAAGCCGGGAAGAGCTCTCATCTCCGGGGGGCCTGCGGGGAGTCTGCGGAGCTTGGAGGTGCGGTAGGGCCTGGCTTGGGCCGAGGTGTGGGCGGAGGGGAGAAGGATTAAGTGGGTGCGAAAAAATGCATGATTCTGGGAGTAGGGCCTAGGTTTCACAGCCATTCCCCCTCTCCCGCGGCGGAGAGGGGGGCGGTGTCAGGAGAGGGCAGTAGAGTGTGTGCCCCCCTCCCCCAGCTCGCCCAGATCCTCTGTTGGGGAATTAGGGTCCCCGCCGGTCAGGTCCGGCCTGATGGTGAGCCCCCCCCCCCGCCCCCACTAGAGGTATTGGGCTTCTAGATTCTGTGCAGACACAACCCATTGGCACCACCACGATCTCTCCTTGTCTTCTCCCCAGGTGAAGCTAGCGAGGAGGAGCACCCCCAAGTCTGTGCCAAATGCTGCGCACAATTCACTGACCCTTCTGAATTCCTCGCTCACCAGAATGCTTGTGCTACTGATCCTCCTGTAATGGTGATTATGGGGAGCCAGGAAAACCCCAACAACGCTTCAGCATCTTCAGAATCCCGGCCAGAAGGCCACAATAGTCCCCAGGCCATGGACACAGAGCATAGCAATCCCCCGGACTCTGGGTCCTCCGGGCCCACAGATTCCACCTGGGGCCCAGAGAGGAGAGGAGGAGAAGAATCATCGGGGCATTTCCTGGTCGCTGCCACAGGTACAGCGCCTGGGGGAGGCGGGGGCCTGATCTTGGCCAGTCCCAAGCTGGGAGCAACCCCATTGCCTCCAGAATCCACCTCTGTCCCCCCTCCTCCTCTTCCTCCCCCTCCCCCCCCTGGCGTAAGCAGCGGCCACTTGAACATTCCTCTGATCTTGGAAGAGCTGCGGGTACTGCAGCAAAGGCAGATCCATCAGATGCAAATGACTGAGCAAATCTGCCGCCAGGTGCTGCTGCTGGGCTCCTTAGGCCAGACAGTGGGTGCTCCTGCCAGTCCCTCAGAGCTGCCTGGGACAGGAACTGTCTCCTCCACTAAGCCCCTACTCCCCCTCTTCAGCCCCATCAAGCCTGTCCAAACTGGCAAGACACTGGTACCTTCCTCCTCCTCTTCCTCCTCTTCCTCCTCCTCCTCCTCTTCCTCTTCCTCCTCAGGGGCGGAAACACCGAAGCAGGCTTTCTTTCACCTTTATCATCCATTGGGGTCACAGCACTCCTTCTCTGCTGGTGGGGTTGGGCGAAGCCACAAGCCTACCCCTGCCCCCTCCTCAGCCCTGCCAGGCAGCACAGAGCAGCTGGTTACTTCCCCTCATCTGGCATTCCCAGGCACCACAGGACTATTGGCCGCACAGTGTCTTGGAGCCACCAGGGGCCTTGAGGCTACTGCCTCCCCAGGTCTCCTGAAGCCAAAGAATGGAAGTGGCGAGCTGGGCTATGGGGAAGTCATGGGTCCTTTGGAGAAGACTGGGGGAAGGCACAAATGCCGCTTCTGTGCCAAAGTATTCGGCAGTGACAGCGCCCTGCAGATCCATCTTCGTTCTCACACTGGTGAGAGGCCCTATAAGTGCAACGTCTGTGGCAATCGCTTTACCACCCGAGGCAACCTCAAAGTCCATTTCCACCGGCATCGGGAGAAGTATCCACATGTGCAAATGAACCCACATCCTGTTCCAGAGCACCTAGACTATGTCATCACCAGCAGTGGCCTGCCCTATGGCATGTCTGTGCCACCCGAAAAAGCTGAAGAAGAGGCAGTCACACCAGGTGGAGGTGTTGAACGCAAGCCTCTGGTAGCCTCCACCACAGCACTTAGTGCCACAGAGAGTCTGACGCTGCTGTCTACTGGTGCAGGCACAGCTACAGCCCCTGGGCTCCCTGCTTTCAATAAGTTTGTGCTCATGAAAGCAGTGGAGCCCAAAAATAAGGCAGATGAAAACACTCCCCCAGGAAGTGAAGGCTCAGCCATCAGTGGAGTGGCCGAAAGTGGCACAGCAGCCCGTATGCAGCTAAGTAAGCTAGTGACTTCACTCCCAAGCTGGGCACTGCTTACTAACCACTTCAAGTCCACCGGCAGCTTCCCTTTCCCCTATGTGCTGGAGCCCTTGGGAGCCTCACCCTCAGAGACATCAAAGCTACAACAGCTGGTAGAGAAGATTGATCGACAAGGAGCCATGGCCGTGGGCTCTACTGCTTCAGGAGCCCCCACCACTTCTGCCCCTGCGCCATCACCTTCGGCTTCTTCTGGACCTAACCAATGTGTCATCTGTCTCCGAGTGCTGAGCTGTCCTCGAGCCCTGCGCCTGCATTATGGCCAACATGGAGGTGAGCGACCCTTCAAATGCAAAGTGTGTGGCAGAGCCTTTTCCACCCGGGGCAATCTTCGTGCACATTTTGTGGGCCACAAGGCCAGTCCAGCTGCCCGGGCCCAGAACTCTTGCCCTATCTGCCAGAAGAAGTTCACTAATGCTGTTACCCTGCAGCAGCATGTTCGAATGCATCTGGGAGGCCAGATCCCAAATGGAGGTACCACACTCCCTGAGAGCGGAGGAACTGCCCAGGAGAATGGCTCTGAGCAGTCTGCAATCTCTGGGGCAGGAAGCTTCCCTCCGCAGCAGCAAACCCAACAGCCATCACCAGAAGAGGAATTGTCTGAGGAAGAGGAGGAGGAAGAGGAAGAAGAAGAAGATGTGACTGATGAAGATTCCCTAGCAGGAAGAGGTTCAGAGAGCGGGGGTGAGAAAGCAATATCAGTGCGAGGTGATTCAGAAGAGGCATCTGGGGCAGAGGAGGAAGCGGGGATAGCCATTGCAGTGGCCTCTGGGAAGGAGAGGGATGGTAATGAGAAAGCCACTCAGCAGTGTTCTCTGCCACCACCACCTCCTCCTGACATTGTGGATCAACCCCAACCAATGGAGCAGGACAGCTATGATGTCTCAGGAGGCAAGGAAGAGGGGGCCAAACCTGAGAGGAGCTCCAGCCCAGCGACATCACTCCCCCAAGAAGGAGAAGGTACCTGCACCCCTTTGGTAGAGGAGCTGAGCTTACAGGAAACTGTGAGAAAGGAGCCAGGAGAGAATAGCAGCAGAAAGGCTTGTGAAGTGTGCAGCCAGACCTTCCCTACTCAGACAGCCTTGGAGGAGCATCAGAAGACCCACCCCAAGGAGGGGCTGCTCTTCACCTGTGTTTTTTGCAGGCAGAGCTTTCTTGAGCGGGCAACCCTCAAGAAGCATATGCTGCTGGCTCACCACCAGGTACCACCCTTTGCCCCCCACGGCCCTCAGAATATTGCCACTCTGTCCTTGGTCCCTAGTTGTTCTCCTTCTATTGCTTCCCCAGGGATCTCTCCCTTCCCTCGAAAAGATGACCCTGCAATCCCTTAATTCTGTTATCTATACTTGCTATCCTTTGATCCAGGAAGCAGAAACCAAGAGCTCCACAGAGGGACCTCCCCAGGTATTTTGTCTTTTTTCTCTGAGTTCTTACATGATATGTCTCTAGTGGCTTTTTCTCTAGTCTCTGAGCTTAGGAATTCTTGTGCTTCCAAGAGGATGGCCCCCTTAGGAATTTTTAATCCCCTCTACATTCCTTGTAACTGAGGAAAATAGGCTTTCTGCAGCTTTTACATTCTCAAGAGGACTCCTGTCCTCTTCCTTTTCCTTTCCCTTTGGCAGGTGCACCTAAGCACCCATCTTTGGAATTGCAACCCAGACTGAAGGGTCTGGCAGCTTGCTCTCTAAGGCCCAGTGTCACCCCTTGCTGAGGACTTCTTGTCCCAAGACCTTCCTGTCTGTGGAGGTAGAGGTGGATTCCCTACCTTTGCACAACCATTACACAGCTTTCCCTGTCACATTGCTGTGTCCACCAAAACTCTGGAGTTCCAGCCTCACCTCTACCACCACTTTAGGCTTGGCATTATCAGTGCTGTTTGACCTAGGAATTGTGCCTGGGAAGATGACTCAACAGAGATCCAGAAAGGCCAAGAAGAAGATAGCCCTACTCCAATTTAGCCTTCTGCATCCAAAGCAGTACCTAAGAAGTTCATCATAGAAGTAATGAACTGAATGTTCCCTTTGCCTCCCCCTGCTGCAGAAGGTGCTAGTAAAGAAGATGTCCTAGCAAGTGATGGCTCAACCCTAGGAGGGAGGGGGGAAATAAAGTGCTTGGGCTATTCTTCCCAGTAAATCTCGATTTGTCACATTAAAGAAAAGGTGACTAGTCACTATGCAAGGACATCTCTAGCCCCTCATTCATCTTGGCCTTTTAAAGTTGAGGAACAAGCAATTTTCTTGCCAAGAAGGTATTTTGGGAAGTGTTACAAAGTTGTTGGTGAGGGTCATGGATGAACTAATGCTAGAAAATTGAAGAATGTTGCTAAAGCATAAATACTGTTGGGAACCTATGGAGCAGGGGATGTGAAGTCTTATGAATGTGGGCATTCTCATGAATGTTCTTTTGGGCTAATAGTGATATTAGAGTTCTCAGTCTTACACTGGGAATCATGGGGGATTTCCTAGCAATAGTTTCCTTCTAGTTTTAGATAATTCCCTCCTTTATCTCCTGGCCCTTGTAATTTTCACCATCTTCTCTCAAAATCCCTTTCCTCTCCAGTTTTGCCTGATTATGGACTAGGGGTATGTCTGCCATTGTCTGGTTCTAGGAGTCCACAGACTTTGGGGGACAAGCTTCAAGTAGTTCCTCCCTGTCTTGTAATGAAATGTAGTGTTTACTCTTAACATAGAATCATTTGGAATGGGAGCTTTGAGAAGAGAGGGTCTTGAATGATGGCCCCCTTCTCTGAAGTTGTAGACTCCAGAGCTTCCTAACATAGTGAAATGTCAGAGCAGAGAGAGGAGATGCTAGTATCTTTCCTCTCATCATTAAAGGTGTTTTGGCCAAATATTTGTGTGTGTCTTGATTTCATAACTAGCCAGCTACAGTGAAGCGGGCATTCCCTAACATAGAAATTCCTTTCTCACCTACATTTCCTGCCAAAGCTGAACATATGGTTTTGAAATATGTGCTGTGTTCAGCCTTGTCCTGATACAACCTCCACTGAATATCATTTCACTGTAGAAGATTTTTGTTCCTGTGGAGTTACATAGTCAGAAAGTAAGGATTTTCCCCACTGTGTCGAGTCATTGTCCAGATTTTCCCCTTTTCTAGGACTTTCCACGACCAGACTTGCTGGGGTTTTGTTTACTTTTTTTTAGTGCCAGTTCTGGGGCTTGAACTCAGGGTATGGGCACTGTCCCTGAGTGCTTTTTTTTGTTTGTTTGTTTGATTTTCCTGCCTGGGCTGGCTTTGAACCACTGTCTTCAAATCTCAGCCTCATGAGTAGCTAGTATTACAGGTGAGCCACCAGGTGTCAGCAAATTTCTGTTATCTGTTGTTTTTTCTTTGAGGTTGGAAGTTGATCAGTCTTTCCAAATTCCTGGCCAGCCCCCTAACTTCAGCCAGTTTTCAGAACCAAGATAACTTAAGATCCCTGGGATATCCTTTGATCAGAAAGGGAAGAAGGAAATTACCTTTTAATAAATCTTATCAACAAGATAAAGGATTTTTTTTTTCTTTTTCCAGTCCTTGGCGTTGAACTCTGTCCTGGGGCATGCTAGAATCTCAGCTCTACTTTCAGCTTTTTGATATCTTTATTTTTTTGGGGGGGGG
>NW_012267337.1:2038933-2046054 GCF_000151885.1 Dipodomys ordii | reverse complement strand
TGGCTCAAGTGGTAGAGCGCTAGCCTTGAGCTGAAGAGCTGAGGGACAGCGCCCAGGCCCAGAGTTCAGGCCCCACAACCGGACCCCCCCCCCAAAAAAAAAGAGGTCCTGAATTCAAACCTCAGTGTCACCAAATTTTTTTTAAAAAAGAAAATTCTGAACCAGCTCAGGGGAAGTTCATGTGTTCAGTAGTGTGAGATTCAATCTACAGTAAATCTCTATTACTGCTTCCCTCCTCATCCATAAAGAAAAAAAGCTAAAGTTTCTAAATTCCTAGATTTTTTTTTTTTCTTTTTAAGGTGGTAGTACTGGCCGGGAATGTGGCTTCATGGTAGAATGCTTGCCTAACATGCATCAAACTCTGGGTTCCATTCCTCAGCACCACATAAACAGAAAAAGTTGGAAAGTGGCTGAAGTGGCTGAGTGCTAGCTTTGAGCAAGAAAGCTTAGGGACAATGCCCAGGCCGTGAGGTCCAGCCAGGACTGGCACACACACATGCACACGCACACAAATCTAGCTCCAGCCAGGCTTAGTGGTGAATATTTATAATTTCAATATTCTGGTGGTAAAGATAGGAGGATCATGAGTTTGAGGCTAGCCTGGCTGTTTTGTTGTTTTGTTTTTGTTGGTCATGGGGCTTGAACTCTGAGCTTGGACGCTATTCCTGCACTCTTCAGCTCAAGGTGAGTGCTCTACCGCTTGAGCCACAGCACCACTTCTGGTTTTCTAGTGTTTTTTTTTTTTTTTTGTCGGTTGTGGGGCCTGACCTCTGGGCCTGGGTGCTGTCCCTCAGCTCTTCAGCTCAAGGCTAGCACTCTACCTCCTAAGCCACAGCACCACTTCCTGCTTTTATTGCTTATGTGGTGCTGAGGAATCAAACCCAGGGCCTCATGCATGCAAGGCAAGCACTCTACCACTGAGCCACCTTCCCAGCCCATCTAGTGGTTTATTGGAGATAAGAGCCTCATGGAGTTTCCTGCCTGGGTGATCCTCAGATCTCAGCTTCCTGAGTAGCTAGGATTATAGGCGTGAGCCACGGGCGCCCGGTTTAGCTTGGGTGTTTTAAGGAGGTACTGCCACACACAAAAAGAAAAAGGAAATAAAATCCAGATGCACAGCATTGTAGTCTTTTATTTTCTGGTTGATCATGGGGCTTGAATTCTGGGCCCTGAATTTGGTGCTGTCCCTGAGCTCTTCAGCTCAATGTGAGCTCTCTACTACTTGAACCACAGTGCCACTTCCAGTTTTTCTAGTGGTTAGTTGGAGATGAGAGTCTCACGGACTTCAGCCTCTTGAGTAGCTTGGTTTACAGGTATGAGCCACTAGCGCCTGGTTTGCTTCTTAAAATAGAAAAACAAAAACTTAAAAAGTGATATAAAGGTGATGTACAGAGGGAAGGGTTACAGTTACATAAGTGAGGTTCTTTGCTACTTCTGAGGATCTGGGCTTGAGTCCTGCTGCAAGAAGTCTTCTGGGGTTGGGAAGGTGGCTCAGTGGTAGAGCGCTTGTCTTGCATGCCTGAGGCCCTGGGTTCGATTCCTCAGCACCACATAAGCAGAAAAAGCCAGAAGTGGGGCTGACGCTCAAGTGGTAGAGTGCTAGCCTTCAGCTGAAGAGCTGAGGGACAGCGCCCAGGCCCAGAGTTCAGGCCCCACGACCGACCAAAAACAAAACAGTACTTGAACTCTTTAAACTTTAAACTTGAACTCAGGGCCTGGGTGCTGTTCTTTAGCTTTTTCACCCAAGGCTAGTGTTCTACCTCCACTTCTGGCTTTTTGATTGTTAACTAGAGATGAGTCTCAGGAACTTTCTTTCTTGTCCAGGCTGGCTTAGAACCTTGATCTTCAGATCTAAGCCTCTTGAGTAGCTAGGATTACAGGAATGATTTTCTTTTCTTTCTTTTTGCTTTTCTATTCTACTTCTTGTGACCTTGCTTTCACTACTTCTCGTTTTTGGAAGCTGAATTAACTAACCTGCTGAAATGTGTATGCAAATAAATGCAGCTTGAAAAACATTGACATGAAAGAAACAGAGAAGGAATTTTGGAAGAATGAAATCATAAATACTATAAGAAGCAAGAGCTGAGATGAGCACTACTGACTCATACCTGTAATGCTAACCTCTTAGGAAGCCGAGATCTCGGGAATCACAGTTCAGAGCCAGCCTAAGCAGAAAAACCAGGCTGGAAGAGTGCCAGCTGAGCAAGTACAAGGGCTTGAATCCAAGACCCAGGACTAGCACAAAAAGAAAAAATAAAATAGGCAAAAACCAAAACAGTTGCCTAGGGCTGGGAATGTGGCTTAGTGGTAGAGTGGTAGCATGCATGAAGCCCTGGGTTTGATTCCTCAGTACCACATAATGAGAAAAAGGAGGAAGTGGCACTGTGGCTCAAGTAATAGAGTGCTAGCCTTGAGCAAAAGAAGCTCAAGGACAGTGCCCAGGCCCTGAGTTCAAGTCCCAGGAGTGGCAAAAAGAAAGAAGAAAACACCATAAAACAGCTGCCTAGCTTCAAAGAGTCTGGTTGGCTGACAACCTTCAGCTGTCCCAATAGCATTACCATGGAACATAGCACTCCAGTGAGCAGTTTGTTTCAACATTGTCTTTTTTTTTTTTGTCGGTCATGGGGCTTGAACTCTGGGCTTGGGCGCTGTCCTTCAGCTCTTCAGCTCAAGGAGCGCGCTCTACCACTTGAGCTACAGCACCATTTCCAGTTTTCTAGTGTTTTATTAGAGATAGGAGTCTCACAGTCTTTCCTGCCCGGGCTGGCTTTGAACGAAGATCCTCAGATCTCAGCCTCCTGAGTAGCTAGGATTACAAGCATGATCCACCGGCGCCCAGCAGCATTGTCTTTTAATCTATTGGGGTGGCAGACTCTGAGATTTACACTGTTACTTCCTTACCTTTCTTTTTTGTTGTTGTTGTTGGTTGTGGGGCTTGAACTCAGGGCCTGGGCCCTATCCCTGAGCTCTTGTTGCTCAAAGCTAGCGCTTTACCACTAGGAGTCACTTCTAGGTTTCTGGTCGTTCATTCAAAGCAAGATTTCATGGTCTTTCCTGCCTAGCTGGCTTCAAATTGTCATCCTCAGCTCTCATCTTCCTAAGTAGACAGGATTACAGGCAAGAGCCACTGACACTTGGCTATTGGCATGTGCAGCTACTTGAATTCAGGGCCTGCATGCTGTCCCTTAGCTTTTTGGCTCAAGGTTAGCACTCTACCACAGCTACAGTCACTTTGGACTTTTTGGTGGTTCACTGGAGCCAGAGTCCTAGGAACTTTCCTGCCTAGACTGGCTTCAAACTCTGATACTTGGATCTCAGCCTCCTGAGTAGCTAGAGTTATAGGCATGAACCACTGGTGCAAGGCCTTTTGGCACATTTTTTTTTTTTTTTGGGTCCAGTTGTGGGCTTGGCCCCGGCACTGTCCCTCAGCTCTTCAGCTCAAGGCTAGCACTCTACCACTTGAGCCACAGCACCACTTCCCGCTTTTTTTTCCTGCTTATGTGGTGCTGAGGAATCGAACCCAGGGCCTCATGCATGCAAGGCAAGTGCTCTACCACTAAGCCACCTTCCCAGCCCCTTTTGGCACATTTTTATCCCTGATAAACTCATATACCTGGGATTCGGGTTGTCATTTGAAATTTAATCTGCTAATGAACACTGTTTCCTTATTTCACTAATTTTATTTATTCTCAGAACCATTTTGGTTTCCCTTTACATCTTTTCAAATCTTTATTGACAGTAGATTCACTAGTCTTAGTGAACATTTTGCTTTGGGTCATATAGTAAAAACCAAGTCTTAAGGAAAGAAAATTTTCTGCCTGAGGTACCAGCTAAGCTGTGCGATATCCAGTCAATACCATGGGTATTTCAGTAATTATTTGCTCTGTAACAAAACTTGTCTTAAATACTAATTATATATTTGTTTATGATTCTACGAACTGCTTAAGTAGCCCCTGACAGCATGGCTCTTTTTCTTGGGGGGAGGGGGGTCTGGTCGTGGGGCCTGAACTCTGGGCCTGGGCGCTGTCCCTCAGCTCTTCAGCTCAAGGCTAGCGCTCTACCACTTGAGCCACAGTGCCACTTCCGGCTTTTTTTTTCTTCTGCTTATGTGGTGCTGAGGAATTGAACCCAGGGCCTCATGCATGCAAGGCAAGCACTCTACCACTGAGCCACCTTCCCAGCCCTTATGCTCTTTTTGAGGCTGGGCTTACTCCAAAAGATTTGATTCTGAGCTGATGGATCCATGGCCTATCTATTCACTTCTGGCCCACATCCAGGACTTTATCCTTGTAGGCTTTAATCCCCAAAGATGTGTCTTTTCAAATGTTCTGTCAGAACAACTGGTTCTCAGAGGGCAAAAACTAGCTTCAGAGCTTCCTAGAGTCTAGCTTTTGGATCTCAGTATGGACAACTTATTTGCCAAATCTATTTAGAAGACCAATTCAGATTCATGAAAGTTATTATTAATTTTTAAACTATTTTTTGTGTGCCAGTGCTGGGGCTTGAACTCAGGGCCTGGCTGGTGTCCCTGAGCTTCTGTGCTCAAAGCTAGCACTGTATGACTTGAGCCACAGTTCCTTTTCTGGCTTTTTGGTGGTCAATTGGAGATAAGAGACTCAGACCTTCCTGCCTAGGCTGGCTTCACATTAGATCTTAGCCTCCTGACTGGCTAGGACTACAAATTATAGGTATAAGACACTGTTTCACTTGGAAGTGGTGCTGTGGCTCAAGTGTAGAGCGCTTGCCTTGAGCTGAAGAGTACAGGGACAGCGCCCAAGCCCAGAGTTCAAGCCCCAAGACCGGCAAGAACAAAAAACAAAACAAAAAGACACTTTCACAACAAGAGAAATTCTTTAAGATGAAATCAACTCAGCCTCTCTCATTTTCATCTTATGCAAGGCTATATATAATTCTTTACTAGGGATATTTAAAATTATTACTATGTAATTTCTATACCACCTCCTTTTTTGGGGATGGAGTTGGGATTTGAACTTTGTACACACTTGACAGATTCCCTACCACTTTGGCTAGGACTACAGTCCAGCTCTACATTGTTCTTTTTTTACCCCCTCTTTCTTTCTTCTTTCCTCCTCCATTATTACTATTATTATTATTAATATTATTATTGTCATGGGGCTTGAACTCTGGGCCTGGGCACTGTCCCTCAGCTCTTCAGCTGAAGGCTAGCACTCTGCCACTTGAGCCACAGCACCACTTCCTGTTTTCTGGTGGTTTACTGGAGATAAGAGTCTCATGGACTTTCCTGTCCAGGCTGGCTTTGAACCTCAGATCTCAGCCTCCTGAGTAGCTAGGTTTACAGGAATGAACCACCAGCACCCAGCTTTCTTTTCTTTGTCTTTTTTGCCGGTCATGGGGCCTGAATTCGGGGCCTGGGCGCTGTCCCTCAGCTCTTCAGCTCAAGGCTAGCGCTCTACCACTGGAGCCACAGTATTACTTCTGGCTTTTTTTTGCTTTTGTGGTGCTGAAGAATCAAACCCAGGGCCTCATGCATGCAAGGCAAGCGCTCTACCACTGAGCCACCTTCCCAGCCCTGAGCTTTCTTTTCTTTTCCGGACTTCAACTTATTCTTTCCCTTCCTTTCCCTTTCTTTCTTGTCTTGGGGTTTGAACTCTGGGCTTGGGCACTGTATCTGAGTTTATTTTTTGCTCAAGGCTAGTGGAGCCACAGTTCTACTTCTGGCTTTTTGGTAGTTAACTGGATATAAGAATCACATGGGGGGCTGGGAAGGTGGCTCAGTGGTAGAGTGCTTGTCTTGCATGCATGAGGCCCTGGGTTCGATTCCTCAGCACCACATACACAGAAAAAGCTGGAAGTGGGTGCTATGGCTCAAGTGGTAGAGTGCTAGCCTTGAGCTGAAGAGCTCAGAACAGTGCCCAGGCCCAGAGTTCAAGCTCCTCAACCAGCAAAAAAAAAACAAACAAACAAAAAAAAAAGAATCACATGGATCTGTGTGCCAGTGGCTCACGCCTGTAATCCTAGCTACTCAAGAGGCTGAGATCTGAGGATCGTAGTTCAAAGCCAGCCCGGGCAGGAAACTCCGTGAGACTCTTATCTCCAATAAACCACTAGAAAACTGGAAGTAGTGCTGTGGCACAAGTGGTAGAGCTCTTACCTTGAGCTGAAGAGCACAAGGACAGCACCCAAGCCCAGAGTTCAAGCCCCACGACCTACCAAAAAAAAAAAAAAAGAAAGAAAGAAAGAAAAGAATCACATGGACTTTTCTGCCCTGGCTGGCTTTAAACTGTGAACCTTAGATCTCAGCCTCCTTGGTTAGGATTACAAGCATCAATCACTAGAACCTAGCTGCACATTTATTTTTTTACAGCCCATGCTCATGATGCTTTGTGCTGTAAAGATAATTAAGTATAAGCCACAATTAGTGGTTTATACCTTTAATCCCAGAACTCAGGAGGCTGAATCTAGAAAATTGTTGTGATGAGGCCCGCATAGGCTGGAAAACCATAAACAACCAGTGTAGTTCAAAATTAATAAGCTGTAGCCGGGCGCTGGTGGCTCACGCCTGTAATCCTAGCTACTCAGGAGGCTGAGATCTGAGGATCGCGGTTCAAAGCCAGCCCGGGCAGGAGAGACCATGAGACTCCTATCTCCAATAAACCACCAGAAAACCAGAAGTGGCGCTGTAGCTCAAGCGGTAGAGTGCTCGCCTTGAGCTGAAGAGCTGAGGGACAGCGCCCAGGCCCCGACCAAAAAAAAAAAAAAATTAATAAGCTGTATCTTATCCCATTACTGGACTAGAAACTGCTTTGAAAACAGAAGATAGAACTGTCAAACAGTTATTTTCTGGCACATTGCTTGACAGTGTAGATTGTTGATCAGCGGTTCACAAATGTTTCTTTTCAAAGGACCTGTGAAAATACACATACTTTTTGTATTTTAGTTTGTTACAAATACAGACACATGCGGGGCCCTGGTGGCTCACCCCTATAATTCTAGCTACTGGATCTGAGGATCATGGTTCAAAGCCAGCCCAGGCAGGAAAGTCCATGAGACTCTTATCTCCAATAAACCACTAGAAAACTGGAAGTAGTGCTGTGGCACAAGTGGTAGAGCTCTTACCTTGAGCTGAAGAGCACAAGGAC
>NW_012267337.1:2027900-2036859 GCF_000151885.1 Dipodomys ordii | reverse complement strand
CTGTGGCTCAAGTGGTAGAGCGCTAGCCTTGAGCTGAAGAGCCCAGGCCCAGAGTTCAGGCCCCAGGACTGGTCCCCCCCAAAAAAAATACTGGGAGGTTTGGGAGACTAGTTAAGTGACAAGAGCGCTTGTCTAGCATAAGCAAGGCCCTGGGTTCGATCGATACATTATTAAATCAGTCAGTAAGCCTTGACCCCTATGCTGCTAGATTCATTTTAGTTCCACTCTGAACTCATCTCTTAATATTCAACATGGCCGCATGCACATCTTCAAACAACATGGCCGCTCTGCCAGAAACAAATATGGCTACCATGGCCTCACTGTCCCCGGAAACAAGGGAGCTGCCAGAAGCAACACATCCGCGATTCCTCCAGCATTTCCAATAGCTATCATTACCGCTTCAGAAATAGTGTGGAGCCGGAAGTGGCTTTTGGTTTTGAATTTCTTTCCGGTTAGCCGTGGGGCGTGAGAACGGGGTGTTTCTTTCAGAGAGGGCTGGGAGGTGCTTAGTCCTTCGTGCCCGATTCGAGGAGCTCTGGAAGATTAGCATGTCGGACACGTGGAGCTCCATCCAGGCCCACAAAAAGCAGCTGGATTCGCTTCGGGAGCGGCTCCAGCGGAGGCGGAAGCAGGACTCCGGGCACCTGGGTGAGGCGCGGGGAGCCGGGGCCAAAGCCGGTCGGGAGGGAGCGAGCCAGCCTGGAGAGCGAGGAGGCTCCGAATGTGCGCCCTTCCCCCGGCCCTCCTTCCTCCCCTTCCGCAAGCACAGCCCTCCTCCCTCCCGCGGGAAAGCCGCAGTTTCTTCCGCTCGCTCACTTCTGCCGGAGCGTCCCGGGGCCCCGCTTCGGTCACTGACCCCTCCCTTGCAGTCTGGGAACGTCCCTAGGAGTCCTCCGGGACCCGGCAAGCAGAACTCCCGCTCCCTTTATGTGCGCATCCTGGGTCTGGGTGCCGTCCCTAAGGTCTAGTGCTCTAACTCTGAGCCACAACTTCACTTCCTGCATTTTAGTGGTTAATTGGAGATGAGTCTCATGGACATTTCTGCCTGGGCTGGCTGAGAACCGCGATGCTCAGATCCCAGCTTTGGGTAGCTAGGATTACAGGCTTGAGCCGTTTGTGTTTTCCCTCGTTTTAGCGATTTCTTTGTATAGCAATCATTTCTTTACGATCTTGGGCACTGTAAGCCAGGGTCTGACCTTTAGGTCCACCCACAGTGGCCCATACAGTTTGCACTAGATGTTGCAAAACATGTGGAAAACTGGCATTTACATACATAGCAAGAATGTGAAAACAAAAAGCATTTCCTTTTGTCTTTGAAAGATAATTTTCTTTTTCCGTTTTTGACTGGCAGTCCGGATTAGCATCCTCCCAAATACATATTTCAAAAGGTAGTCCTTGAAGCTACATTACCAGGCATTTATATTTCTCTTCAAAGGTATATGTAGGCATTTTTCCACCAGATAATGCACATATTAATGCACACTGTCTCTCTTTTGCCAGTACTGAGGTTTGAACTCAGGGACTCCTGCTTTTGATAGGCTGGGGCTCAACCACTTGAGCCATGCCTTCAGTCCTGCTTTCTTTCTCTCCCTTTCCTTCTCCTTCCTTCCTTTCTTTTCCTTTACTTTTTTAGCTGGTCCTGGGGCTTGAACTCAGAGCCTTGGCACTGTTCCTGAGCTGCTTCTGCTCAAGACTAGTTCTCTATCACTTGAGCCACAGCTCCACTTCTGGCGTTTTTGGTAGATTTTGTGAAGAATCTCACAGACTTTCCTGCCTGGGCTGACTTCAAATGGTGATGACTTCAGGTGTGACCCTGGTCCTCGCCCTCTGCTCTGCTTTTTGCTGTTAATTTTGGAGATGCAGTCTACTGAACTTTTCTGCTTGGGCTGGCCTGGAACTGTGATCCACCTGATTTAAATTGCTAGGATTGTAGGAGTGAGCCACTATCCCTGGAGCTTACTACAGATGTTTTGACTAACCTCTGTTATCACTTAAATGTAAATATTATGTAAATCTGTATACCTTAACAATATGATAGTGCTTCCTATAACAAGTATTTTGGAGGTTGTAACTAAGCATTTATTATTTGATATTTATGCATTATTTGATTTTCAGAATACAGAGGTGAAACACAGCTTATCACTGTTCTTGTGCTACCCCAAAAAATGTATTTCTTAGAGTTTTCAGACTTAGGAAAACACTAAAACATATGTAATTTATTAATTGTTATGTGAGGTATAAGCAGAGACTTGATAAAAATTCTCATAATAAATAAAAATTTGGGGCTGTGAATGTGGCTTAGTGGTAGAGTGCTTGTCCAGAATGCATGAAGCCCTGGGTGCAATTCCTCAGTACTACATAAACAGAAAAGGCCAGAAGTGGCACTGTGACTCAAGTGGTAGAATGCTAGTCTTGAGCAAAAGATGCTGTTCGACAGTGCCCAGGCCGTGAGTTCAAGCCTCAGGACTGGCAAGGAAATAAAAAAAATTTCTAATACATCTTGATCTTTGTAGCATTACTGAAATCTGATAATTGTTATGAGCTCTAAAATAAATGACAGAGATTTTGGTGGACACCGGGGTGCTTCCTTGTAATCTGAGGCAGATTTATTGGGAGTTCAAGGTGTGCCTGGGTTACATATAGAGTTCAAGGCCAACCTAGTTACACAAAAAACTCTGGAATACCTTTGCTATCTTGGTATTTGTGTTAGTGGTATTTTGTTGCTTTTTTGTTTGTTACTTTAAGTCATCTGGGCGGGGCTGCTTTATAAAAGAAGTTTATTTGGCTTTCAGTTTGGGGGAAGATGAAACTTCAAATAGCATGGCTTTAGCACCTGGACAAAGTTTTTAATAGCTGTATCACATGTGTATGTCTGCATCTCAACCAGATTGTGGGGTCTCTTCTCTCCACATAAACCCCTAGAATTCATTCACAGGGCTCCATCTTAATGTCCCTAACCTAGTCCTTTCTATCCCTGAACACTTTCGTAGGATTAAATTTCTACTCTTAAAAACTATTAACGGGCTGGGAAGGTGGCTCAGTGGTAGAGCGCTTGCCTTGAATGCATGAGGCCCTGGGTTTGATTCTTCAGCACCACATAAACAAAAAGAAAAAAGCAGGAAGGGGTGCTGTGGCTCAAGTGGTAGAGCGCTAGCCTTGAGCTGAAGAGCTGAGGGACAGTGCCTTGGCCGAGTTCAGGCCCCACGACCAGACCAAAAACAAACAAACAAAAAACTATTAACAGGCTGGGAACATGGCTTAGTGGTACAATGCTTGCGTTGCATGCATGAAGCCCTGGGTTCGATTCCTCAGTACCACATCAACAGAAAAAGCCAGAAGTGGTGCTGAGGCTCAAGTGGTGGAGCTCTAGCCTTGAGATGCTTAGGGACAGTGCCCAGGCTGGAAAAACAACAACAACAACAACAAACTATTTACAAAGGATTTTGAGTATCAAACTCTTTCTTCAATGTGAGGACTTTTATATTCAAAACAGCATTTTTAGCTAGGTGCTAGTGGCTCATGCCTATAATCTTAGCTACTCAGGAGGCTGAGATCTGAGGATCGTGGTTCAGTCAGCCCGGGCAGGAAAGTCCATGTGACTCTTATATCTAATAAACCAGGAGAAAACAAAGTGGTGCTGTGGCTCAAGTGATAGAGCGCTTGTCTTGAGCTGAAGAACTCAAGGACAGTGCCTAGGCCCAGAGTTCAAGCTCCACGACTGACCAAAACAAAATCATTTCTAGTCAGGTGTCAGTGGTCCACACCTGTAATCCTCAACTAAGGCTGGGATCTGAGGATCCAGGTGGGAAGGTAGCCCACGCAGGTAAGTTTGTGAGATGCTCATCTTCAGTTAACCAGCAAAAAGCCTGAAGCAGAGGTGAGTGTCTAGTGGTACAGTGCCAGCCTTGAGCAAAAAAAGCCAAGCATGTGGTTTTAACTTCAAGCCCCAAGACCAGCACCAAAACCAAACCAAACCCAAACTGAGCACTGGTGGCTCAGGCTTGTAATCCTAGCTATTCAGGAGGCTGAGTTCTGAGGATCTGAGTTCAAAGCCAGCTTGGGCAGTAAAGTATGTGAGACTCTATCTCCAAAACACTACCAAAGAATTCAGAAATATAGTTGTGGCTCAAGAAGTACAGTGCTAGCCTTAAGCATAAAAGCTCAGGGACTGAGTTCAAGCCCCAGGACTGCCACTCTCCCACCCCCACAAAAATCATTTAGATATGAGAGGGCTGCTAAAGTGCTGCCTGAGTTTAAAACCAAAAAAAAATTGAGAGAAGGCAGGTGGTATAAACATGTTAACTTATTTTCTTTGAAGCACAGCAGGGTAAAAGACACAGGGCAAAGAATTGGTATAGCATTTAATTTGATGGTACATGCCTATATCTCAGCACTGAGGAGGCTGAAGCTGAATATTGAAAGTTTATGCTAGTTCATGCTACAATTAAATTTGGAAGTCTTCTCACCAAATAAACAATGGGCAGTTCCCAGAAACATCCAGAATTATTTTGGCAATAGTGAAAGCTTGGGTATATGAGAAGTCATTTATTGCTGAAGTTCATCTGATGAATGATGAGCGAGTATGAAAGATATATTTACTGGGAATGCAGGAGAATTTGACTATGGACTATATAGACTGAAAATGCCATTTTTGTTTTGCTTCTTTTTCCCTGTTTGTTTTGTTTTGTGTGGGTTTTTTGCTCAGGGCTCTGCTCTTGCTAGGCAAGCACTCTATCTTGAGCCATGTCTCCTCCAGCCCTATTTGCCATGTTTCATTTTTGCTTTGTTCACTTTTAGATTTGCGAAATCCAGAGGCAGCACTGTCTCCAGCTTTCCGTAGTGATAGCCCAGTGCCTACTGCACCCACCTCTGGTGGCCCGAAACCCAGCACAGCTTCATCAGCTCCTGAATTAGCTACAGATCCTGAGTTAGAGAAGAAGTTGCTACACCACCTCTCTGATCTGACCTTAACGTTACCCACTGATGCTGTGTCCATCTGTCATGCCATCTCCACGGTAAAGACCTCATATAAGGATTTACCGCTGTGTTCATGGTCAGATATAATTGGGATTTACCACTTGTTTTTGCCTTCCTCTGTCTTCCTTCTCTAGCCAGATGCCCCTGTCACTCAAGATGGGGTGGAAAGCCTCCTACAAAAGTTTGCAGCCCAAGAGTTGATTGAGGTAAAGCGAGGTCTCCTACAAGATGATGCACATCCCACTCTTGTGACCTATGCTGACCATTCCAAGCTTTCTGCCATGATGGGTGCTGTGGCAGAAAAGAAAGGCCCTGGAGAGGTATCAGGGATTATCACGGGACAGAAGCGGCGTGCAGAACAGGACTCAACCACAGTAGCTGCCTTCGCCAGCTCTTTAACCTCTGGTCTGGCCTCTTCAGCATCAGAGCCAGCTAAGGAGCCGGTCAAGAAGTCAAGGAAACATGCTGCCTCAGATGTTGACCTGGAGATAGAAAGCCTTTTGAACCAACAATCTACTAAGGAACAACAGAGCAAGAAGGTAGGAGTCATATGTAAGTGCTCAGTCACAGTTTTGGCAGAGATTTGCCTAAGCTTAGGCCTTGAGGATTTAGAGTTGTGGTTCTAAACTAGGAGTGATTTTGCCCTAGCTCCCTCCCCTTCAATAAAGACAGCAGGCAATGTCTGGAGACATTTTTGTTTTCACAGCATGCCAAGTGCTATTGGCATCTGGTTGGTAGAAGCCAAGGATGCTACCTTGTATAATAGAGCAACTCCATTCCCCTTCCAAAAAAAGTCACAAAACATTAAGTCTAGTGTCAAGAAATCCAGATTTAGAGAAACCTTTATTGCTATGTAGCCCAGACTTGTTTCCAACTCTCCATCTTCCTGCCTCAGCATTGGAATAATGGAATTACAAGAGTGTACCATTTACACCCTTTTAAAAATATTGTGTGTGTGTGTGTGTGTGTATGTGTGTGTGAGTGTGTGTCCATCCTGCAGGGGAGGAGAGAGTGTTCCTAAGCTTTTTTTTTTTTGGTCGGTTGTGGGGCTTGAACTCTGGGCTTGGGCACTGTCCCTGCGCTCTTCAGCTCAAAGCAAGCGCTCTGCTGCTTGAGCCACAGCGCCACTTCCAGTTTTCTAGTGGTTTATTGGAGATACGAGTCTCACAGAGTTTCCTGCCCGGGCTGGCTTTGAACCTTGAACCTTTGAACCTCAGATCTCAGCTTCCTGAGTAGCTAGGATTACAGGCGTGAGCCACCAGCACCTGGCTTCTATTTTAATTCTTAAGTGCAGATTTGTGAGAAAGGGCCATGGCAGATCATATGATAGAAGGGCAGTTTCCATATTGTTTGCTCAGTTCTTCCCTTAGAAATGAATGTGAAATAATTTGTGGAGATGATTTAAGAGCTGATGTGATCTACAAACTCCTTTTAAGACCAAGGCTTCTGTCACAGGTCAGTCAGGAGATCCTAGAGCTATTAAACACCACAACAGCCAAGGAACAGTCCATTGTTGAAAAATTTCGCTCACGAGGCCGGGCCCAAGTGCAAGAATTTTGTGACTATGGGACCAAGGAAGAGTGTATGAAAGCCAGTGATGCTGATCGGCCTTGTCGAAAGCTGCACTTCAGGTCTCTTGGAGGGAATGTGGGATGGCTTTCTCAGAAGCGGTCATATTCTTTCTTGTCATTCTTTCCAGTTTCTTTTTTTTGGGGGGGGGTCCGGTCGTGGGGCCTGAACTCTGGGCCTGGGTGCTGTCTCTCAGCTCTTCAGCTCAAGGCTAGTGCTCTACCACTTGAGCCATAGTGCCACTTCCGGCTTTTTGCTTATGTGGTGCTGGGAAATCAAACCCAGGGCCTCAGGCATAGCAAGCCAAGCGCTCTACCACTGAGCCACCTTCCCAGCCCCTCCTTTCCAGTTTCTGATTTGGCTAAGCCGTAAACTATGAAGGTACACTTAAACATACATGGGATGGGATACAGACTTCACTTTCAAATGGATAGGAGGCTTTTCCTTAATGGCCTCTTCCAGTAGGGTATTTTCTGTTGCTGACCCACAGTGAAAATATATGTCTTGGAGAAATAGGAACCTTGCCTCTTAGGGCAGTGTTTTAGTCTGCTCTATCCATCATCCAAGCCCTTCCTGGACTTGAAAAGAAACAAGAAAGCCAAGTCTTTGTTTAGAGAGGAATTAAAATTATTTGTGAACTATAGATTGCTTATCTAGTCTTTTCATCAAACTCTAATAGAACATATTAAAGGAGGTAAGTAAGATAGGAGACTTTCCACTATTTGTGAAACTTGAATTGTGGGATGTACCTCTGAAGTACCATCTTAATTCCAATTCTTCCTTTTTTCTTTTGTCAGACGAATTATCAATAAACACACTGATGAGTCTTTAGGTGACTGTTCGTTCCTTAACACATGTTTTCACATGGATACGTGCAAATATGTTCACTATGAAATTGATGCTTGCATGGATTCTGAGGGTCCTGGCAGCAAGGACCATACACCAAGCCAGGAGCTTGCACTTACACAGAGTGTTGGGGGTGACGCCAGTGCAGATCGACTCTTCCCACCTCAGGTACCTCTGCCCAAAAGTCATCTCAATCTGTGGACTTATGTCTGAGTAAGGCAGCCATAAATGTAAGATAAACCAGGGCATAATTCAGCAATCTTCCTGATTGGGAATGGAGTGGGACCTGTACCTTTAAGAGTGTCAGAAAATCAGATAGAAAGGAGGGATCAGGGCCACGAATCTATGAAGGAAGGTAAGATGACCAAATACCACCTCACACAGTGGATCTGTTGCGATATCCGTTACCTGGACGTCAGTATCTTGGGGAAGTTTGCAGTTGTGATGGCTGACCCGCCCTGGGATATTCACATGGAGCTGCCCTATGGGACGCTGACAGATGATGAGATGCGCAGGCTCAACATCCCTGTACTGCAGGATGATGGCTTTCTTTTCCTCTGGGTCACAGGCAGGTAATGTAGTTCAAAGATATGTAGGAATGGCAGCTATAGTACACAGTAAGTAAATATTAGGTTTTTCCTATCCCTGCTGTTAAAAGGTATGACTGATACAGCCTTTTCCCTTATGGAGCTTTAATGATTGAGTGTAGCAGAAATACTCAATCTAACTGTATTTGCTCCTTGAGAAACATAGGCCATTGAGAATAGATGATATATTTAATCTTTTCATGTTTTGATATGCCCTTGTATGTAAATATGCAGTGAACATCTACTAAAAAAACAAACATGCATGTCTTTATAGGGCCATGGAATTGGGCAGAGAGTGTCTGAACCTTTGGGGGTAAGTAACAATTTTTTAAAGTTTTCCCCGAGGGAAATAAATACTTCTATAGTTGTAAGAATTACGTTGAGAGAAGGGGTGACACTGTCTTGATTTATGTAACTGTAACCCCTTTGTACACCACCTTTATAATTAAAAACAAAAAATTATGTTCTGAGTCCTTGCCTCTAGGTGGCACTTGTCTCTATAGTGTGAAAGCCTGGTTAAAGCTCTCTTTATCATCCAGTTATGAGCGAGTAGATGAAATTATCTGGGTGAAAACCAATCAACTGCAACGCATCATTCGGACAGGACGTACAGGTCACTGGTTGAACCATGGGAAGGAACACTGCTTGGTAAGTAGCAGTAGGGCCCAATTGAATAGGAGAAATTGATTTATTTCAAATAGTTCAAAAGCCGTGGTTTCATAAGGTGATACTGTTCTGTGATAAGCAGGTTGGTGTCAAAGGAAATCCACAAGGCTTCAATCAGGGTCTGGATTGTGATGTGATTGTAGCTGAGGTATGTGTTGAGGCATCTAATTTTAACATTCTTACTGTTGATGTCAGATGTATTTCTTTTCTTTTTTTTTTGGGTCTGGTCGTGGGGCCTGAACTCTGGGCCTGGGCGCTGTCCCTCAGCTCTTCAGCTCAAGGCTAGCGCTCTACCACTTGAGCCACAGTGCCAC
>NW_012267337.1:2016828-2027105 GCF_000151885.1 Dipodomys ordii | reverse complement strand
GCTGAAGAGCTGAGGGACAGCGCCCAGGCCCAGAGTTCAAGCCCCACGACCAAAAAAAAAAGCTTAGAGACAGTGCCCAGGCTCTGAGTTTAAGCCCCCGGACTGGCAAAAATAAACACACAAATAAGCAAATTGTTCTATGGGAATCTGCAGTATTCACTGAAAACTCAACAAGTGGTTCTAGGATCCAAAGCTCTTCTCTAGTCTTTCACTTTTAAAGCTTAAGTATCTGTTCTATGGCATGTATCGAATCTGCCCCCTGGTGGTTACCAAATGTTTGACATCTATAAAACGCATACAGATGAATTAGCTAGACCTCTATTACTAGCCTTTAAATAATACAGACATAACCTTTTTTTTTTTGGTCAGTCCTGGGACTCTGTCCCTCAGCTAGTCAACTTAAGGTGAGTGCTCTACCGCTTGAGCCACAGCGCCACTTCTGGTTTTTGAGTGGCTTATTGGAGATAAGAGTCTCACGGAGTTTCCTGCCAGGGCTGGCTTTCAACTGTGATCCGCAGATCTCAGCCTCCTGAGTAGCTAGGATTACAGGTGTGAGCCACTGGCACCTGGCTCAGACATAATCTTTTAATATCAGCATCCATGGCAGTTCCTAACTAGTTGTACTATCATATAATATTCCAATATGATTGACAGTCTTTATTTTTTATTTTATTATTTTTTTGCTAGTCCTGGAGCTTGAACTCTGGGCCTAGGCACTGCCCTTGAACTTCTTTTTTTGAGCTGCTGGCCTGGGTGCTGTCGCTTAGAGTGCTAGATCTACCACTTGAGCCACAGTGTTACTTCCAGTTTTCTGGTGGTTTATTGGAGATAAGAGTCTCATGGACTTTCCTGCCTGGGCTGGTTTTGAACTGAGATCCTCAGATCTTAGCTTTTTGAGTAGCTAGGATTACAGGCATGAGCCACTAGTGCCCAGCTCTAAATGATAGTCTTTAAAAAGTATTAGCATGAATAGTTGGTGTTAGTCAATCTTAATAAAACATATGCATCTTTTAATACTATTAAGCCCTTTAATTCCAAGATTTCTGATTTAGCCCCACTTTGCCCCTTGTTTCAGGATTACTCTTGGAAACCAGCTGGATGGTATCCACCTACTAGATCCAGATGTGGTTGCACGGTTTAAGCAAAGGTATCCAGATGGCATCATCTCTAAACCTAAGAATCTGTAGAATTACCTCCTTAAATCTAGAACCATGGCTTCATAGGCAATACCAGAAGAATATTTGTAAAGTAGCTTTCCCCCCTTATTTAAATAAAGGTTTGTATTGGAGTTAGAATTCTGAGGTAAAATTCTGGCTCTGTTGTGTAACTATGTGTGTTCTTGGGTAACTCATTTCTTGGTATGATGCCTTTTAAGTAAAGTGGGAATGTTAATACTACTCTAGAGGTTATTGTGAGGGTTCAAATGAGTGTATGGAAAACACTGACATGTTCATTACTATAAAACAGGACTTAGAGGGGTTGGAGGCATGGTTCAGTTGGTACAGCACCAGTCAATGAGTGAAACTATCAAGTACCGAGTTTAAGTCCTAGTCTTAGACCTAAATATATAAAGAAAACCCAGGACTACATAGGATCAAAATGATTAGGATTAGTAATACAGGAACACAGTTGATTAAGAAGAGGGTTCTCTAGGAAAGCATTTTTGAGAATTTAAGTTTCAGTTAAGATTATCATCATTAAGGCTATTATGTTCTAAAAAATCTCACCAATTCTGTTACAGCTATGTGGCTTTGCTAATCTATCAGCCTGTAGCTTATTCCTAAGGAAAATCAAATAAGCTAACTTTAGGCTAAATAACCTTATTTTAGTACCTAGAGCATGAAAGAACTGGACTAAATGAAAACACCTCAGAGCAGTCTTTTAAAAGCTATTTCATCAAACACAATAAAACAGTAACATTTTTAGACTTTGGTAAAACCTCTTATACTAATTTTTAAGGATGTAGAGTTCTCTCTTACACTTGGAAACTGTCAACAAATAAACTCCTAAAGCCCACTGTGCATACTTGTATTGAAATCCTTTGTTCTTAAAGCAGAATATTGATGATAGTAATCGTTCTATTTGTTTTAAGAGGGAATCTTTAATATAGTCTTTGATCCCTTTTTTCTGGTATTGGGGATTAAAACCAGGGCCTGCCTACAACTGAGCTATACCCCCTATTCCTCTTATCCCCTTTTAAAATGGATGCACAGAATGGTGTTTCCACCTAGATCAAAGCTGAGTACTTTCCCATCATTTTAATAGTATTTTAGGCAAGTCCTATGAAAATTATACCAGTAAATTTCCTCAACCTCCACCACCAGCCCTACCATCCCCATGATTGGCTTGTCTATACTCCCTTTACTCTTTCCTCTACTATTATCTTGGTATTTCTGCTTACAGTTGAAAGTAAAAAGCAATTCCAGATTACAGCAAACTCAATGGCCCTGCTCCATAACCTGGCCACTGCTGAAAGCAGGAAAGTAGGGGAAGCTTGAAGGAAAGTCTTGGATTGTGATCAGGCACTACCAGAAGCTTGTGTTTCAAAAACAGGCTCTTGGACTTGTTTCCTGCAGGTAAATCTTCACTGGCTTGAGGAACTGGAAAGCCTATTTCACAAACACCACAGTGTTTGGATTTCTAGAGGCCACCCAGGCTAAGAAGACATCCCTAAGATAGAAAGATAACATAAACTTAGATTACAGTCTAAGTACATTCTTCACTTAAACAAGTTCTCAAGTAATTTCCTACCATCTCCACGGTGATAATTAAAAACAAATGATGCCAACCTACTATAGAGGGTTTGAAGCAGGATATAAAAATGTTGTATTTCATGGAGACAGGTAATTCCAAATAAAATTTTGGAAGGGCAAAATTTTCACTTTTTATCCTATATACTGTCCAGCATGTCATTATGCTACTTTATACTTAACCATTCTCCAATGTCTGATTTCATAAGTGATCTGACTTTGCACTAATGATTGAAAAACTAATTGAAATAGCTTATCTATTTTTTTGTGAACTCAAGAACTTATGCTTACTAGGCAAGTGCTTTACCCCTTAAGCCATACTACCCTCCTCCCCCTTTGTTTCCCACCTCCCCCTTTGTTTTTTGCTCTAGTTTTTCAAGGAGGTTCTAGTGATTTGGCCTAGAGCTGGCCTCCTTCTTACAATCTCCCACATAGCTGGAATCACAGTAATGTGCCACTGTGAAGTCTTTTAACTTTTTCTAGGCTGTCTTTGAACCATAATCCTGACAATTTCTTCCTCTTGAATAGCTGAGATGGCATGTGTGAGCTACCATGTTTGACCTACTTATTATTTTTTTTAACAAATATACATAGAGGTATGCAGTTAATGAAGTATGAACTGCTAACTATATCCTTTAGCTAGGTGTCAAATATAAGTTGCTCTTTGCAAAGGGAATTGAACCCAGGCCTTCATACAAGCAAGGCAGGCCCTCTTAGAAATAAACTACATATCTAGTCCTAAATGTAAGTTCTTTTATAGTTTTTTTTTTTTTTGGTCGGTCGTGGGGCTTGAACTCTGGGCCTGGGCATTGTCCCTCAGCTCTTCAACTCAAGGCGAGCGCTCTACAGCGCCACTTCCATTTAAGTTCTTTTAAAGAGCCTCGTCAACCAGTATTATATGTATGGAAGCCTATACTACCTAAGAGTACATTGATTATATGGCTCAAGGTTGCCGTTTCCCAACACAGTTACTAATTGCAGAATTTTAAAAGAACACTAAACTTACCTGCAGTGTTTCACTACACACTCATTGCTGCAGTATTCATTGTCCCAGTCCTTACTCACAACAGGAGGATTCTCGCAACCAGACCTTACACATCGAGGCTGTGGTGAAAGTGTCACAGGTGACCCACTGACCAATTCAACATCCATCTGAGAAGGAGACTCAACCTGTGATAGGAAGAAAGCAACAGGGATGGATTAGATGGGTACCTGCTTAACTAGCTACCTAGTCAATCTCTGGTATCCAATGGAATAAAAAGTTATTAACTAGGGGCTGGGAAGGTGGCTCAGTGGTAGAGCCTTGCATGCATGAGGCCCTGGGTTCGATTCCCCAGCACCACATAAGCAAAAAGAAAAAAAGCCGGAAGTGGCGCTGTGGCTCAAGAGCGCTAGCCTTGAGCTGAAGAGCTGAGGGACAGCACCCAGGTCCAGAGTTCAGGCCCCACGACCGGACCCCCCCCCCAAAAAAAAAAAAAGTTATTAACTTGTTATTACATCACATAGGTCAGTTCTTGCTATCCACCATTAAAGCTGCTAAGTACAGAATGGCATACAGATGCTGGCAATAGTGGAAGGAGGCTCACTAGCCTAGCTTTTTGGTTATTTTGGAGATGGAATATAATGAAGTTTTCTGTTCAAAGCTGACTTCAAACCACAATCCTCTGGATCTCAGCTTCCTGAGTAGCTAGGATTACAGATGTGAGCCATTGGTGCCCAATAATAACTAACATTTGTTTAATGTCTTTTCTAAAATATGTAATGATACTGAGCTTTCCATCTCTCAACATAATATTTAAAACAGGTGGGAAATACCATGTAAGGCCTACAGAATTACTTGGTATACAATGTATGCTTTTTGTTATAAATATCCAAAATGGCCTGTGGCAGAAAGAAAAAGAACCCACCTTATTAGACCATGAAGCTAGCCAGGCTAGTTAAGAAGTATTCTCAAACAAGAAGCCTTTTAATTGTTTATTACCCAAAAGCACTACTGGTATTATCTTGGGTGAGAGGAGTCACTTTTGGGATTGTTGCCAGAATATTTCATCTCACTCCTGGTTACATTACTAACCACCCCTATGTTAAAAAAACAAAAAGGTCTTTCTCTGTATTGGTGGCTCATGTCTATAATCCTAGCTTCTTCGGAGGGTGAGAGCTGAGGATACCAGTTTGAAGCCAGCTTAGGCAAGCTTTGTGAGATTGGTATCTACAATGAATCACCAAAAAGCCAGAAGTGGAGCTCAAATGGTAGAGTTCCAGCCTTGAGCAAAAAAGTTCAGGAATGGCACCTAAGCCCTGAATTCAAACTGTAGTATTGGCATACACAGAAAATTAAATAAATAATGCTCTTTTAGACTGCTACTGGTCTTGACAAAATAAGTCAAATATAGACTCACCTCAGGAACTACATCTGCAATCATCTCACAGATTGTCTCAGGAGAGGTTGCTTCCACTGTATGGGCTTCAGGGCTGTTGTTCATAAGCCGCTCAGGACTGTTTTCTACAGCTGGAGGGACCAAGGTAGTCTGTATTTTCAGAGTGGGTGGAGGTACAATCTTGCTTTGCAGAGGAGGTGGCTGTTGCTGTAAGTTGATTCGGACTTTTTGAGGAGGAGGCTGTTGCATGGCCTGAAGTGGAGGAGGCTGCTGCAGAATGGTAACTTGCTGCTGAGTTGGGGGCTGAGGCATCTGTTGTAATGGAGGGGGTTGTAGTCTGGGTGGGGGCAGTTGCATAGAAGCAGCAGCAGCAGCTGCAGCCTGCAACACTGACCTAGTGACAATCTGGGCTTGTTGGCTGGGCTGGATGGTAGCTGTACTTGTTTGGCCTAATTGGAGCCCCCGGGAGGTCACCACTGTGGCTGGGATAACAGTAACCATCCCTCCTTGAGACATAGTAATAGAAGAGGGCAACATCTGTTTGGTAATAATCAATTTGGTAATATTGGGCTGACCCCCAGGCCCAGAAGATGCCTGGTTTGCTACATAGGATGAAAGAGTAGAGTTAACAACAATGCAAGGGGACAGGGCAGGGGACTCGGATGAGGCTGGTGCTGGAGATGCTGGGTCAACAGCAGCTACAGGAGGTGGTGAAGGAGTCTGAGATGGTGGCACTGGATCCAATTCTACTGTTTCCACAGTGGCCTAAAAAGGCAACAGAGAAGAAATAAAGAATGCTACTAAGAAATATACTCTACATTGCAAGACATTCATTCTAACTACTTTCTAAGAATAGATATCATCAGTTTATGCAACAGCTGTAAGTACAGCCCTTACTTAAGTAAGGGTTGGAACTAATGCCTAAACACAGACTGTTGAGAAAGTTTACATGATAATGAGAGGTGGGGGCAATGTGGAAATTGATTCCAGGACCTCAGAGTTCTGTCACTTGAGTCACACCCCAGTCCTTTTTGTGTGATTTTTCAGGTAAGTCTCTTATGTTTTTATATAAGCCAGCCTTGGGTCAAGATTCTTCTATTTCTAGATCTCAAGTAGCAGGGGCTATAAGCATATAGTGATTCCCTCACCTATCACAGGAGTTACATTCCAGAGAACCCCTGCAATAGGTAAAAATCTGGGCACAGCAGCATTCATATAGTCATCTTTTACTAGATCGTGGTTCACTTATTGCTACTTGACAGCTTTCCACCTGTAGCTAGGATCTCTGGTAACTCCCACAATAGGTGAGGGATCTCTATGTATTTTTTTGTTTTTTGTTTTTTTGGTCATGAGGCTTGAACTCTGGGCCTGCGTGCTGTCCCTCAGCTCTTTAGCTCAAGGCTAGCACTCTTACCACTTGAGCCACAGCGCCACTTCTGTCTTTTTTGTTTATGTGGTGCTGAGGAATCCAACCCAGGGCCTCATGCATGTGAGACAAGCACTCTTCCACTAAGCCACCTTCCCAGCCCCTCTATGTATTTTTTAAAAAAACCCAAAATTCAGTGAAGCTGCAATAAGTGAACTATGATACAGTGAAGGGCAACTGTATGCCACCAGGTCTGGTTTATTTTCATTTTTATTTTATTTTTTTGGTCGTGGGGCTTGAACTTGTTATGGGTGCTGTGCCTGAGCTCTTCAGCTCAAGGGTAGCACTCTACCACTTGAGCCACAGCACCACTTCTGGTTTTCTAGCCATTTATTGGAGAAGGGTCTCATGGACTTTCTTGCCCAGACTGACTTTGAACCATGATCCTCAGATTTCAGCTTCCTGAGTAGCTAGGATTACTGGCGTGAGCCACTGGTACCCAGCTAATGTATGGCTTATTTTTTTTATTTTTTTGTCAGTTGTGGGGCTTGAATTCTGGACCTGGGTGCTGTCCCTCAGCTCTTTAGTTGAAGACTAGCACTCTTACCACTTGAGCCATAGCACCACTTCTGGCTTTTTTTACTTATGTGGTGCTGAGGAATCAAACCCAGGGCTTCATGCAGGCAAGGCAAGCACTCTACCACTGAGCTACCTTCCCAGCCCTGAAATCTGGCTTATTTTAAAAATAGTTTGTTACTAATTTTTACCTGGGCTAGCCTCAAGCTGCAATACTTCTTCTTCTACCTCTTGAATAGTTAGGCTAAGACATATACACCATCATACATAGACCTGTTTTTGTTTCTCTTTCTTTTTTTCTTTTCTTTTTCTGCCATCCTGGACAGCCTGAGTGCTGTCCCTGAGGTTTTCTGCTCAAGGGTACTATTGTATCACTTGAGCCATAGCTCCACTTCCAGCTGAGAGTCTTAAGGATTTTCCTAGGCTGGTTTCAAATCATGATCCACTGCTCTCAGCATCTTGCTTAGCTAGGATTAGAGGCCTGAGCCACTGGCACCTGGCCTGTTTTTACTTTCTATAATTGCTAACAAATGGTTTTTTAAAATCTTTATTGAAAGCCAGGCGCGGTGGCTCATGCCTGTAATCCTAGCTTCTCAGGAGGCTGAGATTTAAGTATCATGGTTCAAAGCCAGTATGGGCAGGAAAGTCCGTGAGACTCTTATCTCCAATAAACCACCAGAAAACCGGAAGTGGCGCTGTGGCTCAAGTGGTAGAGTGCTCGCCTTGAGCTGAAGAGAGCAGGGACAGTACCCCAGCCCAGAGTTCAAGCCCCACAACAGACAAACCCTCAGAAAACTTTATTGATATACAAATCTATTTTAATCCTCTTACCTGACATTCTTGGTTATCTTTATATGCAGCTAGGGCCTTAAGATACTCTTTCTTGGCAGCTTCAGTTTTCCTCTTATACACCTGTAGAAAAGACAAGTTGTTTTTAAAGTTGTTTATAAAGGTATTCCTAGGAAAGATTAATTCTATAATTATTCATCAGTGAATGACAATTCATCTCAGTCTAGTCACTGTAGAAAGCTATCAATCAAGACAATCTTTGACTCACTCCAGTTTTTGAGAGGAACTACTTCTAAACTAAACATCAACTCAAAACATCAACTCATATTCACATGTCCCCCAAACTGCAAGATCAGTCTGCCTGGACTAAGGCTGCCTAACCCAGAAGTTCTCCTTATAGGAAAGTGTTGAACAAAAGATGACCACAAGAATTCCTCCCATCTTACATATTCCTTCTCCCACCAAAAGCTGAAACCTGATTTCCTCTTCTTGTGAATCTGAGCTGGCTCCATGACTTGTTCAACCATTCAGATGTGCCCAGAGTGACACAAATACTTGAGATCTTGAGGTATCTTTGGTTGACTTCTTGGAATGTTACTTTAAGTCCACCATACTGTATATAAGCCAGGCTAGCTTACTTGGAGGACAGACACCACATGAAGGAGAACCAATACCTCCAGCCAAAATAAGTACCAATTACTGGACATAGATCCAGGAATCTAGGCATTAATCATTATAACCATATTCAATTTCAAATATATCTTGTTTTTTTTTTTTTTTTGTCAGTTGTGGGGCTTGAACTCAGAGCCTGATCTTGTATTTTATTTTCTTTTGGGTCTGGTCATGGGCCTGAACTCTGGGCCTGGGTGCTGTTCCTCAACTCTTCAGCTCAAGGCTAGCACTCAACCACTTGAGCCATAGCGCTACTTCTGGCTTTTTTTCTTTCTGGTTATGTGGCGCTGAGGAATCAAACCCAGGGTCTCAGGCATGCAAGGCAAGTGCTCTACCACTAAGCCACCTTCCCAGCCCCCTGATCTTGTATTTTTTTAAATATAGTACTTTCCTGCTCCTCCCCCTACTTCTTTTTTTTTTTTTTTTGGCAGTTGTGGGGCTTGAATTCTGGGCCTGGGTGCTGTCCCTAAGCTCTTCAGCTCAACGCTAGTGCTCTACCTTTTGAGCCACAGTGCCACTTTTAGTTTTCTGGTGGTTTACTGGAGATAAGAGTCTCATAGACTTTCCTGCCTGGGCTGGCTTTGAACTGTGATCCTCAGATCTCAGCCTCCTGAGTTGCTAGGATTACAGGAGTGAGCCACTGGCGCCTGGCACCTTCTTTCTTAAAACTGGATTTTACTATATATCTCAGGCTGGCTTCATCATACTCATCTCTGTTGGGCATACAAGTGTGTGCCACCATACCTAAAGAAGGTCTTAATAAGTTGCTGGCCTCAAACAACAAAGCTCAAAGGATCTTGCTGCCTTATCTTTCCAAGTAACTGGGACTACAGATATCATCCATGGTTGTTTCTTTTTCTTTTTAAATCCAAATTAAATTTAGGGAGATTAACTAGTTTAAGTTTATACTAATCCAGTGAGAAAACACTAAATCACTAAATAAAATTCTAAATCTAAATTTTTATATTTAGCCTCAGTATGCAACTTATCAAGGAATAACCTATTTAATACACATAGAAAAAAAAGGCTTTGGACAATATCTTCTAAGCACAGGTAGCTTATTCCTATAATCCTAGCTATTAAAGAGGATCACAGTTTGAACCCATCTCAGACCAAATAAGTCTAAGAGGCCCCTTCTCAACCAATAGCTGGGTATGTTATTCCAGCTATTGAGGAGGCTGAGATTCGGAAAATGTCAGTTCCAGGCCAACCTAGTAAAAAAAATTCATGAGATTCCCATCTCAACAGAAAATTCTGGGCATGATTGCACATACTTGTCATTACAGCTAACAGGATTGTGGACAAGTCCAACTTAGGCAAAAAATGAGAACTTTATTTCCAAAGTAAGCAGAGCAGCTGGGTACCTGTGGCTTATGTTGTGTAATCCTCACTGGGCAGGAGGCTAGGATCTACAGTTTTTTCTTTCTTTTTTGGTAGGTCATGGGGCATGAACTCTGGGCCTGGGTGCTGTCCCTGTGCTCTTCAGCTCAAGGCTAGCACTCTACCACTTGAGCCTCACGCATGCAAAGCAAGTACTCTACCACTGAGCTACCTTCCCAGCCCAGGATCTATAGTTTGAGGTTTGAAGCTAGCCTAGACCGACAAATCTGAGACTTTTTTTTCTTCTCTTTTAAAATCAGGTTGTAGTACGGGCTGGGAAGGTGGCTCAGTGGTAGAGCGCTTGCCTTGCATGCCTGAGGCCCTGGGTTCGATTCCTCAGCACCACATAAGCAAAAAGAAAAAAGC
>NW_012267337.1:1985607-2014283 GCF_000151885.1 Dipodomys ordii | reverse complement strand
TCAAGGCGAGCGCTCTACCACTTGAGCTACAGCGCCACTTCCGGTTTTCTAGTGGTTTATTAGAGATAGGAGTCTCACGGTCTTTCCTGCCTGGGCTGGCTTTGAACCGCGATTCTCAGATCTCAGCCTCCTGAGTAGCTAGGATTACAGGCGTGAGCCACCGGCGCCGGCTTCCATGAGATTCTTATCTCCAATAAACCATCAGAAAAACCAGAAGTGGCGCTGTGGCTCAAGTGGTAGAGCGCTAGCCTTGAGTTGAAGAGCTGAGGTACAGTGCCCAGGCCCAGAGTTCAAGCCCACCACTGACAAAAAAGAAAAAATGTGACATATATCAATAAGTTTTTTCCTAAATACAGATTAGTGTCACTAATTTTGTACTCAAATTTTATTTCTTTGTACTTAAAGTCCTAATCTAAAATAAATAGAAAAGTCTTAACCTTGAAAAGATTAACTTGAAGAGAAAACATGGTGTAAAGAAACTCTCCAACTGTATGTCCTATAGTCTGTATGTGTGTGTATTTGTGCATATGCTAGTCCTGGGGCTTCAATTTAGGACCCAGGTGCTGTCCCTCAGCTTTTTCTCTCAATGTTAGCACTCTAGCCATCTCTAGCTTTTTTGGTACTTAGAGATATTGTAAGTCTCATGGACTTTTCTGCTGCCTAGGCTGGCTTTGAACCACATTCCTCAGATCTCAGCCTCCTGAGTAGTTGGGATTACAAGCATAACTCATTGGCCATTCTAAAGCAATAGATGTGTATGTGTGTAACTCATTGGCCATTAGCTAAAGCAATAGGTGTGTGTGTGTGTGTATGCCACTTCTGGGGCCTGAATTTTGTGTCTGGGCACTTTCCCTGAGCTTTCTAGCTCAAGCTAAGTGCTCTAACACGTGAGCTGCACCTCCACTTGTAAACTTTTTCTGTTTTCTTTTTTTTGTCGGTTGTGGGGCTTGAATTCTGGGCCTGGGTGCTGTCCCTCAGCTCTTCAGCTCAAGGCTAGTGCCTTACCACTTAAGCCCAGTGCCACTTTGGGTTTTCTGGTGATTTATTGGAGATAAGAGTCTCATGGACTTTCCTGTGTGTATTGGGCTAGCTTTGAACTGCGGATCCTCAGATTTCAGCCTCCTGAGTAGTTAGGATTACAGGCATGAGCCACTGGCGCCCAGCAACCTTTCTGTCTCTCCTTCCTTCCTTCCTTTTCTTTCTGTGCTTAGAGATATGAGTCTCACAGACTTTCTTGCTCAGACTTAGATTTGAACAGTAATCCTCAGAGCTCAGACTCCTAAGTAGCTAGGATTATAGGCATGAGCAACCCAGATAAAACAATGGGTTCTTTATTGTGCCCAACCTGGAGCTTGAACTCAGGGCTTAAGATGTTGTCCCTGGTCTTTGTTTTTACTCAGATACAGTGTTCTACCACTTGAGCCACAGCTGTACTTCCAGTTTTTGGGTGCTTAATTGGAGATAAGAGTCTCACAGACTTTCCTCCTGGTCTGGCTTTGAACAGAGATCTTCAGATCTCAGCCCCCTGAGTAGCTAGGATTACAGGTGTGAGCCACCAGCACCCAGCCTTAAAACAACATTTTTTTAAGCTGAAGTGCATATGCGATTTAGTAGCTAATACCAATGGTAGATAGGCTACTGATTTTATATATATACATATATAATATGTATATATACATATATAATATACATATATACATACATATACATAATATATATATATATATATATATATACACACATATACATATATAATTTTTGGTTGGTTGTGGGGTTTGAATTCTGGGCCTGTGCACTGTCTCTCAGCTCTTCAGCTCAAGGCGAGCACTCTCCCACTTGAGCCACAGTACCACTTCTGGTTTTCTGGTGGTTAGTTGGAGATAAGAGTCTCACAGACTTTCCTGCCTGGCTGGCTTTGAACTTCAATCCTCAGATCTCAGCCTCCTGAGTAGCTGGGATTACAGGTGTGAGCCACTGGCACCTGGCTTGATGATATATTTTGACACCACAGTATACACTAGTTTATAACATATAGTAATCCACAAGCCTTTGATTCAAACTAGTTTTGAATAAATCCCTTAATGTGCCAGTTATCCATTTGAATTGTACACGATGAAGGTAGTAAACAGGGAAAAGTACTTTTTAAAAAATCACATCAAACCACTTTCATTTTAGGGTTTACACTGGACTTTAAAGAAATTTAAAATAGTTCACAGAAATCTCAATCAGGTAAAATTAAGTCTTTGTTGGGAAATCTTTATCTCTAAGAATAAGAAACAAGTAATAGAGTAGTTTTGTTGGCCAACGCCTGACAGTTTGATAATGACTTGCCCCTTACCATGGTCAAGCCCCCACTCAGGAGCCCCCCGCCCTGCTCCATCAAGCCATGAGTCATGCCCACAGGCATGTCCAATGTCTGGACTCCATATTGAGCTGAAAAACTGCCATCCTGTGAGGAGGAAGGGTCTGCCAGGTCATCAAAGTGGCCAACGACATCAGAGACAGCCAATGATGGATCAGAATCCAAGGAGATAGGTGGGATTTCAAATTCCTCATCACCTAAGCTTGGTGTATGGAATGTCTGTAGGGGGAAAAAAAAAGGAAAATTAGTAGGAAGGAACTGCATTTTGCTAAATGAAGAACAGAGTTGAGAACTGAAGGTTTTCAGTTTCTAATCCTAATCTGTAGTTTTGGGGGTTTAGTTTTGTTTTTTGTTGGTTGTGGGTATTGAACTCTGAGCCTGGGTGCTGTCCCTGAGCTCTTCAGCAAGGCTAGCACTCTACCACTTGAGCCACAGTGCCACTTCCAGTTTTCTGGTGTTTAATTGGAAATAAGAATCTCACCAACATTCCTGCCTGGGCTGGCTTTGAACTGTGATTCTCAGAACTCAGCCTCTTAAGTAGCTTGGATTGTAAGTGTGAGCCCAGCACCCAGCTTCATTATAAACTTCTTTTTTCTTTTTTTGTGCCAGTCCTTGGGCTTGAACTCAGGGCTGGGGAACTGTCCCTGAGGGCTTCCACCATTTTTTTTTTTTGGTCACTTGTGGGGCCTGGACACTGTCCCTCAGTCAGCTCAAGGCTAGCACTCTACCAATTCAGCCAGAGTGCCACTTCTGACTTTTTCTGCTTATGTGGTGCCGGGGAATCGAACCCAGGGTCTCATGCATGCAAGGCAACCACTCTACCACTGAACCACCTTCCCAGCTCCTGAGGCTCTTTTGCTCAAGGCTAGCACGCTACCACTTGAGCCTCAGCGCCACTTATGGCTTTTTCTGTGTATGTGATACTGAGGAATAGAACCCAGGGTTTCATGCACTGGAGGCAAGAACTCAAACACTGAGCCACTTTCCCAGCCCTTCATTATAGATTTTTTTCCCCCTGTCAATTGTGGTGCCTGAACTTTGGGATTGGGCACTGTCCCTCAGGCTCTTCAGCTTAAAGCTAGTGCTCTACCACTTGAGCCACAGAGCCACTTCCAACTTTTCTGCTTATGTGGTGCTGAGGAACCCAGGGCCTTATGTACTCTACCATTGAGCCACCTTCCCAGCCCTCATTATAGATTTCTTTTCTTTTCTTTGTTGGTTATGAGGCCTGAACTCTGGGCCTGGGAGCTGTCCCTCAGCTCTTCAGCTCAAGACTAGCGCTCTACCACTTGAGCCACAGTGCCACTTCCGGCCTTTTCTGCTTATGTGGTGCTGAGGAATTGGACCCAGGGCCTCATGCATGCAAGGCAAATACTCTATCACTGAGCCACCTTCCCAGCCTCTCATTATAGATTTCTTAAGACCTATTTTTCAAATAAGCCCTCAAGCTGGGTGCCAGTGGCTCATGCCTGTAATCCTAGGTATCAGGAGGCTGAGATCTGAGGATTGTAGTTCAAAGCCAGCCTGGGCAGGAAAGTCCATGAGACTCTTATCTCCAATAAACTATTCAGAAAAAGTGGGAAGTGGTGCTGTGGCTAAAGTAGTAGAGTGCTAGCCTTGAGTAAAAAGAAGCTCAGGGACAGTGAGCAGCCCTTAAGTTCAAGCCCCAGGATGGAGGTAGGGGTATGTCTCTCTTCTTTCTTATATCTTAGATCTATGACACATAGAAAATTGCCAATATCAGCTGGGAAGGTGGCTCAGTGGTAGAGCGCTTGCCTTGCATGCCTGAGGCCCTGGGTTTGATTCCTCAGCACCACATAGCAAAAAGAAAAAAGCCGGAAGTGGCGCTGTGGCTCAAGTGGTAGAGTGCTAGCTTTGAGCTGAGGGACAGCGCCCAGGCCCAGAGTTCAGGCCCCACGACCATAGGATTAGCACAAGCACATGTACACACAAACTAAAATGGGTGAGCTTGGAGCTTACCAAATACAAGCACCTGAATTCAAGCCCAATATCTCAAAAAAAAAAAAAAAGAGGATAATTTAAAAAGTTTTAAGGGGCTGGGAATGTGGCTTAGAGGTAGAGTGCTTGCCTAGCATGCATGAAGCCCTTGGTTACTGATTCCTCAATACTACATAAATAGAAAAGGCTGGAAGTGGTGCTCTGACTCAAGTGGCAGAGTGAGTTCAAGGCCCAGGACTGGCAAAAAATAAATAAATAAAATAAAATAATTGTTTTAAATGGAGGCACCTGCAACAAGAGTATGTTAAGTAATAGGAAGACATTGCTGTGTTACAGACCAGGGGCTCTTTCCAGCTCTGTTGCTTACTATATAACATTGAACAGGTTTCCTTCATTTTTTTGAATGCAGAGTGTAATGGTAATCCTCTCATACAGCTGAGGATGAATAAGCTTTGGAGCACAAAAGCTTATATGGTCTGACACATATATTTGCTTCATAACCATTATTCATCATCTATTGATTCTAATGATATTGAAAAGGTATTAATTTACACTTGCCCCAATTATCTTAGATAAATGGAAGGAACAGAAATTTTAAATTCTACCAGTTAAATACACAGAATAGTAAATACAAATAATCAGTATAACTGGGGTTTGAATTCAAGAGTCTTCTGATAATTAAACCACACCTCTAACCCTTTGTGCTTTAGGTTAGTTTTTAGATCAAGAATCTTAGTTCAAGCTGGGCACGGGTGTCTCATGCCTGTAACCCTAGCTACTCAGGAGGCTGAGATCTGAGAATCGCGGTTCAAAACCAGCCCGGGCAGGAAAGTCTGTGAGCTCTTATCTCCAGTAAATCACTAGAAAACTGGAAGTGGTGCTGTGGCTCAAAAAGTATAGCATTTGCCTTGAGCTGAAGAGTGCAGGGACAGTGCCCAAGCCCAGAGTTCAAGCCCCACGATCGACCAAAAAAAAAAAAAAAAAATCTTAGCTCAAAAATAGTTTAGGGAGAAAAATCCACTAGACTCCATCTTCAAAATACCAGCAAAGAGCAGGTCTGGAAGTGGCTTATCATATGGTCTGACACATATAATTGTCAGATTATATGGCTCAAGAAGTAGAATGCCAGTCTAGCAAGAACAAGGTCCTGAGTTTAAGCCCTGGCAAGCCCTCTACCTTCACCCCCCAAAAAAGGAAGAGAAGAATGTACACGGGCAAACCAAATGCTATATTAAACCCAAAAGGTTACCAAATCTGCTTTGCCATCACAAATAAAGTATAAAATTATGGGTTAAATCCAATAATGAGCATCTATTCTCACAGAAGTATTTGATGCATTCTAAGTGAGTTAAACGTATATAAATATCTACCAGTTTCTTTTTCAATAGAAACGTATTTTCTTCTAGTGGTTAGCTATTAAAAGCTGCAAGAGCTTGGTTCAAGTGGCTCACTGTAATCCAAGCTACTTAGGAGGCTGAGATCTGAGGATCAAAGCCAGGTGAGTCAGAAAAGACTGCGAGACTCTTATCTCCAAATAACCACTAGAAAATTGGAAGTGCAACTGTGTACAGCACTAGCCTTCAGTGAAATAGCCCAGGGACAGCGCCCAGGCCCTAAGTTCAAGCCCCATGACTGACCAAAGTAATAACAAAAAAGTTGCTATAAGCAGACATGTTTTTGATGAATGAATGCAATCATTTCTGCTATATATATCAGATTATATATATGATTATATGTATATTTTATATATATATGAATGGCTAGGCTTACCAGGTCACATAGGTTAGGCATGCTTATCTTTAATTGACATTGCTATGTTTCAAAGTGTTTGAGTTAATTTATACCCGTAACAGCATTAACTGCATTATCCACTTCTTCAACCTGTTCACCTCTTGGAATTTGTTTTTTCAATGACTATAATAGTTTTTTTCTTTGTATATGTCACATGCTTTCACTCCTTGGCTGTCACTCTACCACCTGAGGCACACTTTAAATCCCGCAATAACTATAATTGGTATTTATTTCCTTGATGAGTGATGACACTTTTCTATATGCTTAATGACAATTAGATATCAGTACTGGGGATTGGTCCAAGGCTTCAGCTAGGTGGACAGTTTAATACTGTTGCTGGGACTTGAACTCAGGGCCTTATACTTGCTAGGTAACTCTACTACTTGAGCCACTCCACCAGCTTTTCTCTCACCCTTGCCCAGTGTTTGTTGAGCTTTTATGTGCAATAGTTAATTGGAGATGAGTCTCACAGACTTTTCTGCCAACACTGGCTTTGAACCAGGATCCTTAGATCTCAGCCTCCTGAGTAGGTGGGATTACAAGTATAAGCCCATTGCCTGGCTTCTTTCCTTTTTCCTTCAGTGCTGGGGATGCAAAAAGATATCAGTGTCTTATGTAGATATTTTCTTTTTTTTTTTTTTTGGGTCTGGTCGTGGGGCCTGAACTCTGGGCCTGGGCACTATCCCTCAGCTCTTCAGCTCAAGGGTAGTGCTTTACCACTGTGAGCCACAGCACCACTTTCCGGCTTTTTTTGTTTTTGCTTATGTGGTGCTGAGGAATCGAACCCAGGGCCTCAGGCATGCAAGGCAAGTGCTTCTACCACTGAGCCACCTTCCCAGCCCTATGTAGATATTTTCAATATAGACTGTTCAATTTTATAAAAGAGGACTTTTTTTTTTTGGTCCGGTCATGGGGTCTGAACTCTGGGCCTGGGCACTGTCCCTCAGCTCTTCAGCTCAAGGCTAGCACTCTACCACTTGAGCCACAGCACCACTTTCCGGCTTTTTTTCTTTTTGCTTATGTGGTGCTGAGGAATCGAACCCAGGGCCTCATGCATGCAAGGCAAGCGCTCTACCACTGAGCCACCTTCCTAGCCAAAAGGGAACATATTTGTAAAGCTATTTTTATTTAATTTTAAAGTGCATTTTTTTTTTTTTTGCCAGTCCTGGGGCTTGAATTCAGGGCCAGGGTACTGTCTTTGAGCTTCTTTTGCTCAAGACTAGCATTCTACCAACTGAGACACAGCTTCTGGCTTTTTTTGTTTATGTGGTACTGAGGAATCAAACCAAGGCTTCATGCGTGCTAAGTGAGCACTCTACTACTAAGCCACATTCTCAGTCCTAAAGTGCATTTTCACAAGAATGAAGCCAATGTGAAATTTATAAGACCCATGGAATTAAAACCGTGGAGACCAGATCTAGGGAAATGTGGGATTTACAATGTGAGGTTTCATATTCCAAACCATGAAAGTAAACAATAATAACCTCACTCAGAAGAAATTTCAATGTGATGACAAAGCAACAAATAGATATTAGGCCTTTTTGGGGGACGGCCCTGGGGCTTGAACTCAGGGCCTGGGTACTGTCCCTGAGCTTTTTACTCAAGAGTAGCACTGTACCACTTGAGCCACTTCTGGCTTTTTTGGGGGGGGAGGGTGGGAAAGGGGGAAGGAGGGAGGTTAATTGGAGATAAGAGTCTAGTGAACTTTGCCTCCTAAGAAGCTAGGATTATATGAGCTGCCAGTAATAGGCTAACAAATCTTAGTTTTATATTTAAATTTGCTATTCATTTGATTCACATTTCCCTTCGCTCAGGAGGGAAATTACTATTCTTATTATTAAATAGTAAGAAACAAGTTAAAAAAGAAAAAAAACTAGCAAGGGCTGGGTACGTGGTTTATGGTACAGTGCTTGCCTAGCATGCATAAAGCCCTAGGTTTGATTCCACAGTATCACATAAACAGAAAAAGCCGGAAGTGTCGCTGTCACTTAAGTGGTAGAGTGCTAGCTTTGAGGAAAAAAAGCTCAGGGAACTGGGCACTAGTGGCTCACACCTGTAATCCTAGCTACTAAGGAGGCTGAGATCTGAGGATAGAGGTTCAAAGCCAGCCTGGGCAAAAAAGCCTGTGAGACTCTTCTCCAATTACGCACCAGAAAAACCAGAAGTGGTGCTGTGGTTCAAGTGGTAGAGCACTTGCCTTGAGCTGAAGAGCTCAGGGACAGCACCCAGGCCCAGAGACTGACCAAAAAAAAAAAAAAAAAAAAGCTCAGGGATAATGGCAAGGCCCAGAGTTCAAGCTCTAAGACTGACTGACACACACACACACACACAGAGCGCTCAGGGATAATGGCAAGGCCCAGAGTTCAAGCTCCAAGACTGACACACACACACACACACACACACACACACACACACACACAGAGCGCTCAGGGATAATGGCAAGGCCCAGAGTTCAGCTCCAAGACTGACATCAAAAAGTTCAGGGACACTGCTCAGGCCCTGAGTTCAAGTCCCAGGAACGGCAACAATAAAAACAAACAACAAAAACCAGCAACTGGTCATTGTCAATGTAATTGTCATGTATGAAATATTAGGATTTATTCTAGGCTAAGTCCATACAAGAACAATTGAGATTTTTGGTATAAGAAAATGCTAATGAGTGATGTCACTAAAGGAAAATATAGTTTAAACCTCATAAAGAGTAGAAGGCTTAAGATTTAATAAGTTCTCTGGCTGGGAAGGTGGCTCAGTGGTAGAGTGCTTGCCTTGCTTGCATGAGGCCCTGGGTTCAATTCCTTAGCACCACATAAGCAGAAAAAGCTGGAAGTGGCACTGTGGCTCAAGTGGTTCAGAGTTCAGGCCCCATGACCGGTGGGGGTGGGGAGAGAAGATTTAAGAAGTTCTCAAAACTGCGATTTTTTTTTTTTGGCGGGTCATGGGGCTTGAACTCTGGGTTTGGGAGCTGTCCTTCAGCTCAAGGCTAGCACTCTACCACTTGAGCCACAGCACCACTTCCGGTTTTCTGAGTGGCTGGAGATAAGAATCTGAAGGTCTTTCCTGCCTGGGCTGGTTTTGAACTGCATCTGAGCCTCCTGAATAGCTAGGATTACAGGCGTGAGCCACCAGCGCCTGCAAAACTGGGAAATTTTTGTCTGACCTTTCACTTAAGCAAATGGTGCATTTACGGTAAGGCAGTATTTCTTTCGTTTTTTTTTTTTGGGGGGGGGTCCGGTAGTGGGGCCTGAACTCTGGGCCTGGGCGCTGTCCCTCAGCTCTTCAGCTCAAGGCTAGCGCTCTACCATTTGAGCCACAGCGCCACTTCCGGCTTTTTTCTTTTTAATTATGTGGTGCTGAGGAATTGAACTCAGGGCCTCAGGCATGTAAGGTAAGCGCTCTACCACTGAGCCACCTTCCCAGCCCGGTAAGACAGTATTTCAACAAAAACCTTTTCAGGTATTTTAGGGCTTCACCACATTCATTAATGCTTTGTCACACCAGCATAAGACACTATTATTACGGTCATTCATATATGGGGAAATGGTGACACAAATATGAAATATGCTCAAAATTGAGTCACTGGCAACTCCTCAGAAGTTCTCTTAGCAACTATTTTCTTTCCTACTGTTGTTAGCAAAGCAAGCTGACACTATGTATATAAAAGTTACAATGTTTATCTGATGAGAAAATTTAAACAAGCTTTTGGTGGTTCACGCCTGTAATCCTAGCTACCTAAGAGGTTCGCTGTTTGAAGCATGCTTGGGCAGAAAAGTCTGTGAGATTCTTATCTCCTATTAGCCAGTAAAAAAAAAAAAAAAAAGCCCACCAAAAACAACGAAGTCAGAAGTGGAGCTGTGGCTTAAGTGGCAGCGTGCCAGCCTTGACAGCAGCAAAAGCTGAGGGACAGAGCCCACATCCTGATCTCAAGTATGTGTACTAAAAACAAGTTACTAGTTACCACGTTTACCAGAGTAGAAAATTTAAACTAAAAACAAAAGCAAAAAGCCTGAGAATTCACGAATGAACCCATGTTCAAGGCATTCTTACTGTTTCCATCCCCATATGTCTGAAGGTACTTCACCTGATGAAATGGGCCAATTCAATTGGTTTTCAATCTAGAACCTCCCAATCTCCTCAACTAGTTTTTTTTTTTTTTTCAACATCCTGGTTTCTTGATGACAGCAGCTTCCCGGGCCTTCCGCAAACAGTCCCCACAGACTCCCGAGACCGCCGCCACCTTCCTCGACATCAATCGCGGTCCCCAGGCCCCCAGCCTGTGGCCTCGGTGCCTTTCTCTCCACCCCACCTCCGAACTCGCACCTCCCCAGCGTCCGTAGCACTTGCTCACCTCGGCCCCCGACAGGAAAGGGTGCGAGGGCCCCGTGATCGTCAGGTAATTGTCATTTCCTCCGGGAAACTGGAAACCAGAAGAAAGACACGAGAACAAGTTAGAGGGCGGAGCAGGGAGTTAGCCTGGAGCGACGGAGCCTGACCCCGACATTCTGACAATCCTCCCCAAACCCAGTGTTCCTCTCTCCCGCCAACCGCCTCTCCGCCTGGCTACACGCCTGCGTTTCAACATAGGCGGCCGCGCTCTCGCCAGCCTCCTCAGCACCCAGGTTCCTACCTCCATCTTCACACAACCGCTACCACCGTCCCAGTGCCCTCATCACTCCCACCGCCCCCACTGGACTCGGAATTGCGTCACTTCCGCAAGGGTATGAGTCGCTCACTGCTGATTGGAAGGAAGATCATATGGCTGCAAGGAGTCACGTTCTGAGCGGATGGAAAGGCTAGCTACCGCCCCCTGGCGCTTGGTAGGGTAATGACAGGTAGAAGCGCTAGAGGCGTCCCTGGATGCTGCGTCGGGTACTTCGGAATGAGACAAGAGGCTTTCTGGGGAGGACAATAGAGACGTTGGTCTGGGCTAGAGAGGCTGGAGTGTGGTGGGGAGGAGATCTGTAGACTGAGTGGCTAGAGAGGTCCAAGGTAAGTGGTTGTAGAAATCGGGCCGACCCGGAATACAGAGGAACCAGGACCATGACTTATGCTTATCTCTTCAAGTATATCATCATTGGAGACACAGGTAACCGGCAGGTAGTCCGCCTCCAAGGCCGGGACAGGGTTCTGAAGCTTCCAAATCGGGCCTCGGGGGCGGGGCTCATTTAGAGGGAGGGGGCGGGGCGGCTGGCCAGGGGCGGGGCTCTGGGCTCCCCTCCCTCAGCCCCTGACGCCCGAGTCTGGAGCTGGGCACTGCACCTCCTGGCCGCGTGCCGTCTGGAACGTACTTGCTGGTCTTTCAGGTGTGGGCAAGTCATGTCTCCTCCTGCAGTTTACCGACAAGCGATTCCAGCCTGTTCACGACCTCACAATAGGTAAGTATAGCTACTTGTAACAGCAGAGGTAAAACCCAATTAGTTAAACTGCTGATGTAGCCTTAGTAGCCTTAAGTGTCCAAAGTAAAAAATTACTTCTTACTACTTTAGTCCGAAGTCATGTTAAATGAAGTGAATAATCAAACGCTATAAATAAAATGAATAATTAAAAGCTAACTTTAGAGATGAATGTGAGGTAAGGGCTAGTTGCCATAGTATTTTTTGTTTCTCCTTTTCCTTCAAATTTGACTATTTGTGGAAAACCACACGAAAGCATGACTGCTTATTAAAAAACTCATCTGGTAGCTTGTGGGAAATTAGTACAAAGCTCACATATTTTCAAAGTATTGTCTGCGTGTGTTGGAAAGAAAGAAGCAAGAAAGAAGAAGGAACCATTCTAGTCTTAGAATGAATGAAAAAGCAAATGAAACTAGTAACTTAGGGGGGAAAAAAAAGAGCCAGGTGTTGATGACTCATGACTGTAATACTAGCTACTCAGGAGACTGAGATCTGAGTTCAAAGCCAGCCCAGGCAGGAAAGTCTGTGAGGCTCATCTTCAGTTAACTAACAAAAAGCTCAAACCGGAACTGTGGCTCAAGTTGCAGAGTGATAGCCTTGAGCAAAAAATACTCAGGCACAGTGCCCAGGCCCTGCATTTAAGTCCCAGAACCAACACACAACACACACACACATCTTCCACACATTTGCAATAAGGCATGGACTGCTAGCCTCCAGCTAGACCAAACAAGCAATGTTTACATAGCTAGTTTTCTTGCCATGGAATTGCAGTCTCTCTCTCTCTCTCTCTCTCTCTCTCTCTCTCTCTCTCTCTCTCTCTCTCTCGCTCTCTCTCTCCTTCCTTCCTTCCTTTTGCCTGGGGCTTGAGCTCAGGGCCTGGACATTGTCCCTGAGCTTCTTTTTGCTCAAGGCTAGTACTCCTTCACTTGAGCCACAGAGCCACTTCCAGCTTTTTCTGTTTATGTGGTACTGAGGAATCAAAACCTAGGGCTTCATACATGCTAGGCAGGCACTCTTCCACTAAGCCACATTCCCATCCCTGGAATTGCAGTTTCTGAATAAAACCCCAAGTTGTTGCTCTTACCATACTGCTATGTTCACATCCTACCTGTGGAGTTAGAAAAAGATTTAGAAGATAACATTAAACAGAAAATATTTTTCCCTGTGGTATTAAATAATCACTTAACCCACACTATGAGAGGCACTAATGGAAATGCTTAATAAAACATCATGGAGGCTCTTGAGTAACTTGGAAGCTCCTAGTGAAGGAGATGGGGGCTAAGTTTCTATTGCAAAGACTAGGAGTGGGGAGATGCTGGAAATTAAGAGTGAAAAGGAGTTAGCCAGATAGAGCGGTTTTAGAAATGAAGGGGAAATGACCAGAGCAAGGGAAATAACAAAGGAAGTATCAGGGATGGCAGAGTTGCAGCCACTTTTGGAAATTTTTAAGTAATTTACTGTGGCTGGAGCATGGACTTTGAAGTGGAAAACAGCAAGATATAAAACTAGAGAAAAAAATAGATATCAGATTTTGAAATTCGCAGTGGTTATGGGTAGCCAATGGCAAGCTTTGAAGAGTAGTAGGATGATCACATTTTCCCCACCGTCCAATAGAGCCTGTGTTTCTTTCTTTTTTTTTTGTCGGTCGTGGGGCTTGAACTCTGGGCCTGGGCGCTGTCCCTCAGCTCTTCAGCTCAAGGCGAGCACTCTACCACTTGAGCTACAGCGCCACTCCCGGTTTTCTGGTGGTTTATTGGAGATAGGAGTCTCACAGTCTCTCCTGCCTGGGCTGGCTTTGAACCTCGATCCTCAGATCTCAGCCTCCTGAGTAGCTAGGATTACAGGCGTGAGCCACCAGCGCCCGGCTTTAGCCTGTGTTTCTTTCTGAGTTCACTTCTATGGACCATGGCAGTCAGATTGATAGAAATTATGTGCAAAGTGTAAGCATCTCAGCTAAGGAAAATTTTGTAAAAGGAGAAAAAAGTTATTTTTTTAGTTTCTTGTCTATTGAAATTCTATTGCTATTGTTCAGAAAGAAAAATAAAAAACTTGGTGATTTTTTCAGTAGCTAGTTGCATTTTGATTCTTGATGAAGCAGATGAAATAATGAAAGCTTTGTTGTGTCATTCCATAAACATCTACTGGGCATATCCATATACAGCCAAAAATAGGTACAATATCAATCCTTAGGGCAAGATAGATTAATGATCTTTCTTCAAAATCAGATCCTCATGCTATTTGCAAAGTGAAATAGAAATTATCATTAACAGACATCTCAGTATTTTTAATATGGTGGCTTTATTAAGGATTTTAGTCTGGCATCTTTTGTTTTTTTCTTTGGTGGTCATGGGGCTTGAACTCTGGGCCTGGGAATTGTCTCAGCTCTTCAGCTCAATGCTAGTACTCTACCACTTGAGCTACAGTGCCACTTCCGGTTTTCTGGTGGTTTATTGGAGATAAGAGTCTCATGGACTTTCCTGCCAGGACTGGCAGATCTCAGTCTCCTGAATAGCCAGGATTACAGGTATAAGCCACCAGTGCCTGGCTTGGTCTGGTATCTTCAGAGTAATAAAAAATTCTTGGGGGGCTGGGAAGGTGGCTTAGTGGTAGAGCGCTTGCCTTGCATGCCTGAGGCCCTGGGTTCAATTCCTCAGCACCACATAAGCAAAACGAAAAAAGCTGGAAGTGGCGCTGTGGCTCAATTGGTAGAGTGCTAGCCTTGAGCTGAAGAGCTGAGGGACAGCACCCAGGCCCAGAATTCAGGCCCCACGACTGTATTCCCCCAAAAAATAAACAATAAAAATAAAAGAATTCTTGGTAAACCTAATGCCTAATTCAGATGGTTGGTTTCCAAATTTCTACAAGAGAGGCTATTTTACTAGGAGATTTGATAATTGGTGATTGATAATGAATCATTGGTGTAGAGGACTTATCTCTTGGCTCGGCACTTTTCCTACATGAAGATTTCTAGAATTACAAAAAAAAAATGCTGTTTCATACAATACAGATAACCAAGGGTACCCTGAGACAATGGCAGAAAACATTTAGAAGTTTTTTAGCTGGTACCCTAGCTCACAACTGTAATGAGATCTGAGGATCATGGTTCAAAACTAGCCCAGTCAGGAAAGTCCATGAGATTCTTATCTCCACTAAACTACAAAAAAAAGAAAATAAAAAAAAGAAGAAGCTTGAAGGGGAGCTCAAGTGGTAGACCACTACCCTTGAGTTCAAAAGCTCAGGGACAGCTCCCAGGCCCAGAGTTCAAGCCCTATGACTGGCAATAAAAATAAATAAAAGTTTTTAAATTATAAAATTAAACATTAGTTAAATTTAAGGGTTAACATTGCGAGGTTACATTTCTTAGGGCATTATTATCAAACAGTTATTTTTGATAAGGGGGAAGAGAAAGTGGGGAGGCTAGGCATTAAACCAAGGGCCTGACATTTTTACAAGGCAAGTGCTCTATCACTGAGTTTCATCCCTGCCCTAGAACACAACTTTTTTTGGGGGGGGGGGTCTGGTCGTGGGGCCTGAACTCTGGGCCTGGGCGCTGTCTCTCAGCTCTTCAGCTCAAGGCTAGCACTCTACCACTTGAGCCACAGCGCCACTTCCAGCTTTTTTCGTTTTGCTTATGTGGTGCTGAGGAATCGAACCAGGGCCTCAGAGGCATGCAAGGCAAGTACTCTACCACTGAGCCATCTTCCCAGCCCCTAGAACACAACTTTTTAACTCTAGGAGAGAAATGAATAAATGAAAGGAACACAAAAATAACAGGAGCAAATAGGTAGCAGTATGGGCTTACTGGCATTAAGAACAGACAAGGAATAAGTTAAAGCATCTGAGCAAAAGCATAAACCTCTCATTCAATTGATATGTAGTTCATGAAGCTCATATTCTCTTGGTCTTTACTGGCAGGAGTGGAGTTTGGAGCGCGAATGGTCAACATTGATGGAAAACAAATCAAACTGCAAATCTGGGATACGGTAAGAGAGGACAAAATAATTTAATCAATGATCAAGATCCAAATATCACAGTATAATTTTATGCTACAAAGCATGGTGATACATACCTACAATCCCAACACTCAGTTGACAGAAGCAAGAGGGAGGCGAGAGGATCTTGAGTTTAAAGCCAGCCTACACTACATAATGAGACCCTATCTTAATAATAACAATAAAAAAGGCCATGTCTTCTTTATTTTAAATAGCCCAAAACTTAAATTGTTTGGTTTAAAAAACTAAAATAAAATTAAGGCCAGGCACTGGTGGCTCATGCCTGTAAACCTATCTACTCAGAAGGCTGAGACCTGAGGATCCTAGTTCAAAGCCAGCCTGGGCAGGAAAGGCTGTGAGACTCTTATCTCCAATTAACCACCAGAAGCTGGGCACTGGTAGCTCACACCTATAATCCTAGCTACTCAGGAGGCTGAGATCTGAGGATCACAGTTCAAAGCCAGCCCAGGCAGGAAAGTCCGTAACACTCTTATCCCCAATAAACCACTGGAAAACAAGAAGTGGCATAGTGGCTCAAGTGGTAGAGCACTTGCCTTGAGCTGAGGAGCTGAGGGACAGTGCCCAGGCCCAGAGTTCAAGCCCTATGACCGACCAAAACAAAACAAAACAAATTAACCACCAGAAAACCAGATATGGATCTGTGGTTCCAAGTGGTAGAGTTCTAGCCTTAAGCAAAAGAGCTCAGGTATAGCACCCAAAGATCCTGAGTTCAAGCCCCACAACCAACAAAAAATAAATGAGAGAGAGAGAATCAAACAATTTAAGTTTATTGTGAATGTCCACTTTATACCCATAAACTCTTCCTCTCAGTTTAATTGCCTTTGTGCCAGAAGAATCATTATTGATGTGTGTATATGCCTTAAGGATCTATAAATGGGAATTTTTTTTAACATGACAATCTCCATATTTTGGTGATTTCTCAATATCAATACATACAGACATTCTTAATATCTTTTAACTAGTGACTAGTCATAGAATATATTAAATATATTTATTTAGCCATCCTCTCACTGATGGAAAATTAGGTTCTCATTTTTTTTTTTGTTGGTCGTGGGGCTTGAACTTTTGGCCTGGGCGTTGTCCCTGCACTCTTCAGCTCAAGGTGAGTGCTCTACCATTTGAGCCACAGCACACTTCCGGTTTTCTAGTGGTTTATTGGAGATAAGAGTCTCACAGACTTTCCTGTCTAGGCTGGCTTTGAACCATGATCCTCAAATCTCAGCCTCCTGAGTAGCTAGTATTACAGGCATGAGCCACTGGCGCCATGCTACTGTTTCTCATTTTTGACTATTGCAAAGCTTTATTTGATGTTCTTATTTACCATGTCTTTATGCAAATATATGAAAATTTCTGTAGAATACCAGCCCAGAAATGGGAATTCTATCTCAAAAGTGTGTTTATTTTAAAATTTGATAAATGTAATACTGCCAAAGTTTATCTTGGCTTAGTGTAATTTTGCTTCTAGATAAATTGTTTTTATGTGTATTATCTCGTTTGCTTTATACTTTTCTTTCTCCTGAGGAAAACATCTTAGTCTCTATTATAGTTAAAGGTAGCTAGAAAATAGTTTCTAATATTTAACTAAAATCTCTTCCTGTTTCTGTTTAGTTCTTTTCTTATATACTCTTCTTGCTTTGTACTTATTATTTGACTTTTTCTACTCAGAACTGTGAGTTAAAACCATTATATTTTCAAGGAGCATCCAAGTTATTTTTTCTGTGTTCATTCTCTGTTTGTTTTGTTTTGTTTTGTTGGTCATGGAGCTTGAACTCTGGGCCTGGGAGCTGTCCCTCAGCTCTTCAGCTCAAGGCACGTGCTCTACCACTAGAGCCATAACACCACTTCCAGCTTTTTCTGCTTATGTGGTGCTGAGGAATTGAACCCAGGGCCTCATGCATGCAAGGCAAGCACTCTACCGCTGAGCCACCTTCCCAGCCCTCTATGTTCATTTTCTTCCTTTTTTTCTCCTTATTCCGCTGTTCCCCCCCCCCACCCCACATATAGATATATACATATTAAATGTAATTTCTTGTTGCTCTTTGGCTATTTATTCAAGCCAGTACTGGGGCTTGAACTCAGATCCTTGGCAGTGTCCCTGAGCTTCTTTTGTTCAAGGTTAGCACTTTACCACTTGAGCCACAGTACTACTTCTGTCCTTTTCTGATTATGTGGTACTGAGGAAACAAACCCAGGACTTCATGCATGCTAGGCAAGCACTCTACCACCACTAAGCCACATTCCCAGCTCCCGCATATTATTTTTGTTTTTAAAGAGCTGCTTCATATTCCCTTCTTTTTTGTTGAGGCATTTTTTACTGTGATTCTCAATTAAGTATTTTAACCTACCTCTTATTATCCTATGATTTTAATTTTTTATTCTTTCCAAGTATTGGGATTTGAACTCAGGTCCTTATATTTGCTCAGCTTGCACTCTACTACTTGAGCCAGGCCTCCAGCCCTGCTTCATGACTTGTTGACTTGTTTTTTTTTGTTTGTTTGCTTTTTTTGGGGTCCGGTCATGGGGCCTGAACTCTGGACCTGGGCGCTATCCCTCAGCTCTTCAACTCAAGGCTAGTGCTCTACCACTTGAGCCACAGCGCCACATCCGGCTTTTGTCTTTTTGCTTATGTGGTGCTGAGGAATCGAACCCAGGGCCTCATGCATGCAAGGCAAGTGCTCTACCACTGAACCACCTTCCCAGCCCTCTTTTGTTTTTTTGTGAGTGCTGATGCTAGGGCTTACACTCGGGTCTAGGGCACTGTCCCTTAGCTTTTTTACTCAAGACTAGTGCTCTATCATTTGAGCCATTCCTGTACCAGTTTTTTGCTGGTTAACTGGAAAAGTTTCTTGGATTTATATGCCTGGGCTGGCAGACCAGGACCCTCAGATCTCAGCCACCTGAGTAGCTAGGATTACAGGCATGATCCATTGGTGTCAAGCCTGTTGATTCTTATGAAGTATCAGTCTGGTATTGTTGGAAAAATAACCTTAGAGTTAGTGGAATGGATCTCTCTTTTTATCAATCAAACCTGATTTAGATTATATAGTATAAGAGGTAAGAGAAAAAAACTTAACTTTTTTAGTAAGTACTAAGATGCTAAGTTTAAATTATAGTACTACTGAATAATTTTTGGCAGGTTACTGAACTTGCCCCTTTGAACCTTATTTTTCCATTTTCAAAGAGAAATAACTATCTGTCCCAGGGCTGCTGAAAGAACTAAGTGAGAAACTTTATTGTCTTTTCTGACACTTAACAAATTGTACAAAAAATAGTAAGACTATTGTAGTGTTATTGTTAGTATCTTCACCATTATTGCTATTCTTTTGTGAAAGACTCTTTTATCGTCCTTTATCCTCAATTTAGTTTTCCTGTGTGTAAAACATGAATGGTAAGTTAGGTACTGGTGTCTCACCCTTGTAATCCTAGCTGAGATTAGAAGACTGTAAAGAAAGCAAGCTTGAGCAGAAAGGTCTGCTAGACTCCATCTCTAAAATAACCAGCAACAGGGCTGGGAAGGTGGCTCAGTGGTAGAGCGCTTGCCTTGCATGCATGAGGCCCTGGATTCAATTCCTCAGCACCACATAAGCAAAAAGAAAAAAGCCAGAAGTGGTGCTGTGGCTCAAGTGGTAGAGTTCTAGCCTTGAGCTGAAGAGCTGAGGGACATCGCCCAGGCCCAGAGTTCAGGCCACGACCGGACCAAAAAAAAAAAAAAATTAAAAAAAACAAACAGCAAAGTGTCTGGTTAGATGTATCCATGATGCAAGTGGTAGAACACCAGCTATGAGCAAGCAAGCTGAGTGAGCATTAAGCCTGAGTTTAAGCCTGAATACTGGCATTAAGAAAAAAAAAGAATAGTAATCTTCCAAGCTTTTTGTTGTTGTTTTGATGGTTGTAGGGCTTGAACTCTGGGCCTGGGCACTGTCTCTCAGCTCTTCAGCTCAAGGCTAGCACTCTAACATTTGAACCACAGCGCCACTTCTGGTTTTCTGGTGGTTAATTGGAGATAATAGTCTCATGGATTTTCCTGCCTGGGCTGGCTTTGAACCATGATCCTCAGATCTCAGCCTCCTGAGTGGCTAGGATTATTCATGTTATTTAAAAGATACATTTCCTTCCCTAAATGAATAAAAAACATTTTATCAAGAAAGCACAATACCCAGGTACCAGTGGCTTACACCTGTAATCTTAGCTACTTGAGTTTCAGATCTGAGGATCACAGTTTGAAGGTAGCCAGGGCAGGAGAAAGTTCATGAGACTCTTATGTCCAATTAATCATGTGGAGCTGTGGCTCAAGTGGTAGAGTGCTAGCCTTGAGCAAAAGGAACTCAGTGATAGCACCCAGACCCAGAGTTCAAGCCCTAGGAATGGGGAAAAAAAGAAAAGAAAGAAAAGGAAAGCATAAGAAGCACGTATTTAGGGGAGTTTATTAATTGCTCAGTTATAAATAAAGCAATATTTTGCTCAACTACAAATGAGTTGTATTTTTTATTTTTTATTGTGAAAATACTGTATAGAGGGGTTACAATTACATGGGCAAGATAGTGAGTACATTTCTTATCAAGCATTGTAGCCTCCTCCTGTTTGCCCTTCCCATCCCTTCCCAGCCTCCCCCCTCCCCAATCCTCCCCCCCCCACACCAAAGTTGTAAAGTTCATTTTCGCTATGACAACTTGTACTTCCAAATGAGATTATTGTATGAAAAGTCTTTTATCACTTTCTCTCCTTCCTTCCTTCTTCTTTCTTTTTCTTCCTTTTCTTTCTTTTTTGTGTATGTGCTGGTCCTGGAGCTTGTATACTCAAGGCTTGGGTGCTGTCCCTGAAGTTTTTTGTTGTTGTTGTTGTTGGTCATGGGGCTCGAACTCTGGGCTTGGGCGCTGTCCCTCAGCTCTTCAGCTCAAGGAGAGCGCTCTACTACTTGAGCTACAGCGCCACTTCCAGTTTTCTTGTGGTTTCTTGGAGATAGGACTCTCACAGTCTTTCCTGCCTGTGCTGGTTTTGAACCAAGATCCTCAGATCTCAGTCTCCTGAGTAGCTAGGATTACAGGTGTGAGCCACCAGCGCCCGGGCTTGAGATTTTTTTATTCAAGGGCTAGCTCTACCACCTGAAACACACCTCTACTTTCAGTTTTTTTCCTGGCCCAGGATGGCTTTGAATTATCCTCAGATCTCAGCTTCCTCAGTAGCTAGGATTATTGGTATAAGCCACCAGTGCCAGGATCTTTTCTTTTCCTTTCTTTCTTTTTTTTTTTTTCTGTAATGGTCCTTGTTCCTTATTCCTGTTTTCCTGGCAGGATGTCAGCAGGAGACATTCAGGTAGTCCTGCTATTATCAGAATTCTTCTTCTTCTTTTTTTTAGCAGAATTCTAAAGGCCAATTAGCTTATGCTCAATTTAATGTTTTGTATTTGGTATTCTTTTTGCTTATGTGGTGCTAAGGAATCGAACCCAGGGCCTCATGCATTGCAAGGCAAGCGCTCTACCACTGAGCCACCTTCCCAGCCCTTGTATTTGGTATTCTAAGTTGATCTATTAGAATGAATCTTCTATTTGTCAGGGTACTGTGGCATTCTAAGATAATTTTCATTTTTACATATACAGGAACAAGAACAGGAAGAGTGATGTGATATATTCAATATTTGTAATTGAACACACATGTTTCTAGTTCTCACATAGGTTGGGAAATCTATGCCAAGGTCTTTGATGTTCTTGCTATCTGTAAGATGCTACTGGCATTTAGTGCTGGTTTAATATCTAGTGAAATTAAACATGCAGCAATTTCATGGATAATTTCATAAGGGAAATAGTAACTCAACCGAAATATCAATTACTCTCTCATTAAAAAATATCTACTTTCTGGGCTGGGAAGGTGGCTCAGTGGTAGAGCGCTTGCCTTGCATGCTCCAGACCCTGGGTTCGATTCCCCAGCACCACATAAGCAAAAAGAAAAAAGTCGGAAGTGGCGCTGTGGCTCAAGTGGTAGAGCACTAGCTTTGAGCTGAAGAGCTGAGGGACAGTGCCCAGGCCCAGAGATCAGGCCCCACGACCGGACCCCCCCCCAAAAAAAATATATATATATATCTACTTTCTACTTGAGCTTCTCCCTGGCAGGCAGAGTTCCTTTCCATAACATTCTTACCTGATTGACTTTCTTCCTATAGTTAAGTCCTTTTCTTTGGGTGGTATGTCATTAGGTCACTTGTCTGAAATAACCTAGTTTTATTGGTATTTTGTTGTCATAATGATACAAAAGGCTGGGCAAGAATCCTTCCGTTCTATCACTCGTTCCTACTATCGGGGAGCAGCTGGAGCACTGCTAGTGTACGACATTACCAGGTGAGCTGGTTTCTGTGGAACCTCTTCTCCCTATTCTCTCTGTCAACTGGTTTCAATAACACTGCTAACTAAGGGTGGCCTCTGTTATACTTTTTTGTTTGCATGAAACTTCCTCCATTTCTCCATACATTTGGAATTGCTGTGGACTTTGGAGATAGACTTCTGACCCACCTTCTAAACTTTTCTATTGCAGACGTGAAACCTTTAACCACCTGACCTCATGGTTAGAGGATGCCCGCCAGCACTCCAGCTCTAATATGGTTATCATGCTTATTGGAAATAAGAGGTAATAGTTGATCTTTTTTTTTCCCCTACTGGTTCTAGGGCTTGAACTCAAGACCTGAGAGCTGTGCCTGAGCTTTTTTGCTTAAGGATAGTGATCTACCATTTGAACCACAGCTATGTTTCTTGTTTCTTGATTGTAGAGATAAAAGTTTCATGGTCTTTCTTGCTCCAGCTAGCCCTAAACCTCAATCCTCAGATCTCAGCCTCCTGAAGCTAGGATTACAGGTGTGGCCATTGATGCCTTGATCTTTATAAAGATTACTTACCAGGAGTCATCTAGATACTCTGTGGACATTGGGATTCATTCTTTCTCCCTCCCTCCCTCCCTCCCTCCCATCTTCCCTCCCTCCCTTCCTCCCTTCCTTTCTTCCTTTCCTTCTCTTTCTCTCCTCTGTCTCTCTCCTTCCTTCCTTCCTTCCTTCTCCTTCCTTGCTTCCCTCCCTTCCTTCCTTCCTTCCTTCCTTCCTTCCTTCCTTCCCTCCCTTTCCTTTCCCTTCCCTCCCTTCCTCCCTCTCCTTCCCCTTCCCTCCCTTCCTCCCTCTCCTTCCTTCTTCCCTTCCTCCCTCCCTTCTTTCTTTCTTTCATTCTTTCTTTCTCTCTCTCTTTCTTTCTTTTCTCTGAAAGTTGTTGTTGTACCATTTAAGCCATATCTCTACTCCCAGCTTTTGGCTGGTTAACTGGAGATAAGTGTCTACAATTAAGTTTCCTCTCCAGGCTGGCTTTGAATCAGGATTCTCAGATCTCAGCCTCTTGAGTAGCTAGGATATAGGCGTAAGCTACTGGCATCCCATTTGTGTTTATTTATTGATTGATTGATTCTATTGATTTTTGAAAGCTTCTATGTCAGATACTTGGCCAAACTCTCAGTTTGCAAAATGAAAACAAGTTATGATCTTGCTGTATGGGAGCAATATATAAAATATATAAAATTATAGAATATATAAAATTATTTGTCATTTAAATATAAAGTGACTTATACGAATTAGAAATTGTGAAGGAAAAGCAAAATAACTAGGGTGCTTTCTTTTGATTAAGAGTGATGTGAAGCTAAAGGATGGGCAAGAACTTGCTGAGCAATAAAAAAGGCTTTTAGCTGGGCCCTGGTGGCTCACGCCTGTAATCCTAGCTACTCAGGAGGCTGAGATCTGAGGATCATGGTTCAAAGCCAGCCTGGGCAGGAAAGTCTATGAGACTCTTATTTCCAATTAACCACCAGAAAACCAGAAGTGGTGGTGTGGCTCAAGTGGTAGAGTGCTTTCCTTGAGCTGAAGAGCTGAGGGACAGTGCCCAGGCCCAGAGTTCAAGTCCTAGAACCATCAAAACAACAAAAGTTTGGCTTTTAAAATAGCACCATATAGGGGTAACAAACTGTATCAAAGACTTGAGCTGGAATAAACCTTAGCAACTGTTTTTTTTTTAAATTTAAGTGTACATATGAGGAAAATGATATGAGATGTGGATATATTATGCATATAATGTATTTTCATATTTTTATTCTTATTACTTTCTTTTTGCTGGTACTGGGGCTTGAACTTAGGGCCTGATTGCTGTCCCTGAGCTCTATTGCTAAAGGACAGCACTCTACCACTTGAGTCATAGCTCTACTCTGACTTTTTGGTGATTAATTGGAGATAAGAGTCTCATTGACTTTTTTGCTCAGGCTAGCTTTATTTATTTATTTATTTTGGTCAGGTCATGGGGCCTGAACTCTGGGCCTGGGCCCTGTCCCTCAGCTCTTCAGCTCAAGGCTAGCACTCTACCACTTGAGCCACAGCGCCACTTCCGGCTTTTTTCTTTTTGCTTATGTGGTGCTGAGGAATCGAACCCAGGGCCTCAGGCATGCAAAGCAAGCGCTCTACCACTGAGCCACCTTCCCAGCCCCTCAGGCTAGCTTTAAACCATGATCCTCAGATTTCAGCCTCTTCAGTAGTAAAGATTACAGGCTGAGCCATCAGTGCCTCACTCTATTACTCTTTTTAGTGTGTGTTGTGTGTGTATGCATGTGTGTGTACATGTGTACGCACACATGCATGCTTACATGCCTGCCTGAAACTTGTACTTAGAGCCTCTCACATTGCTTTTTTCCTTCTCACGGCTGGCAGTGTACCACATCTCCAATTCTAGCTTTCTGCTAGATGGAGATAAAAATCTCTTGAATTTGACTCCCTGGACTGTCTTTGAATTATAATCTTAGCCTCCTGGATAGCTACTTGTAAGCCACTGGTTCCTTGATCTGTTGATCTGTTATTCTTTCTGATCTCCCCCTGCCCCCCTTTGCTATCCTTTTTCCACCCTATTAGTCGTCCTTTGCTTTCATGACCTTGTGGGGATTTTTTGTTTGGTTATTATTTGTTTGAAGTTTTTTTGTTTTTTTTTTTGGTCGGTCGTGGGACTTGAACTCTGGGCCTGGGCTGTCCCTCAGCTCTTCAGCTTAAGGCGAGCACTCTACCACTTGAGCTATAGCACCACTTCCGGTTTTCTGGTGGTTTATTGGAGATAGGAGTCTCACGGTCTCTCCCGCCCGGGCTGGCTTTGAACCTCGATCCTCAGATCTCAGCCTCCTGAGTAGCTAGGATTACAGGCGTGCTTCTGTTTGAAGTTTTTGTCTTGAAGGAAACCTGGTATGAACTGAAAAAGGAATGATATAAGATGAATTTGGTGGTCGGCTATATCTCATATCATTTCACAGGCCTAAGTAAGGACTTCCAGTTTTTCTATACATTGAAAGGATCCATCACAGCCATCCCAGGGGACAATGCAGAGGCAGGCAGGCAGGCACAGGAGAAAGATTATTACAAGGTTTATTAGAGGAGCCATATTTCCTCCAGAGGGAGAGAATACATGGTGGCCTCCACTATCTAGGTAGTGGCAGGGTCTGGGGGTAGGAAGTGAGTTAGAGGGGAGCTCAGGTGGATCTGGGTGGAGAGAGGGAGGGGCCAGCTGTTTGGTGGGAACCCCAGGGCAGGGAGGAGCTCAGATCTGGGTGCAGCTGAAAACCAAAGGTGGCCATAATGCTAACATACATAGTGGAAGCATTTATAAAGTTTTTCTTTTGTTATGGTAGTGGCAGTGTTGTGGGTTTTTTTTTTTTTGTTATTTTGTTTTGTTTTGGTCACTTGTGGGACTTGAACTCAGGACCTGGGCCCTGTCCCTGAGCCTCTTAGAGCTCTAGCACTTGAGCCACAGCACCACTTCTGGTTTTTGAGTGGTTAACTATAGATAAGAGTCTTATGAGTACCTTTCTGCCCAGATGGGCTTCGAACCAGGAGTCTCAGATCCCAGCTTCCTGAGTAGCTAGGAGCCACCGGAACCCAGTGGCAGTGGTTTTTACATTGTTTTATTTTTGTTTTGCTGTGCTAAGAACTGAATACCAGACCTCTTGTGTGGTAGGCAAGGATTCTACAACTCAGCTATATCCAGTCCTTCATTTAAGTGAACAAGTGACTTGATCAGATTTGAAGCTAGCCTGGGCAGGAAAATCTGTGGGCTTGAGCTCAGGGCCCGAGCCCTGTCCCTGAGCTTCTTTTTTGCTCAAGGCTAGTGCTCTACCACTTAAGCCACAGCTCTAGTTCCAGCTTTTTTGGTAGTTTCTTTTTCTTTTTTTTTTTTTTGTCAGTCATGGAGCTTGAATTCTGGGCCTGGGCACTGTCCCTCAGCTCTTCAGCTCAAGGCTAGCACTCTACCACTTGAGCCACAGCACCACTTTCTGGTTTTCTGAGTGAGTAGTTAATTATAGATAAGAGTCTTATGGACTTTCCTGCCCGGGCTGGCTTTGAACCACAATCCTCAGATCTTAGCCTCCTGAATAGCTAGGATTACAGGTGTGAGCTACCAGTGCGTGGCTTTTGATAGTTTTAGTGGAGGTAAAGGTCTCACAGACTTTCTAGCCTAGGCTGGCTTTGAACTACAATCTTCAGATCTCAGCCTCCTGAGTACCTAGGATTACAGGTGTGAGCCACCAGCATCTGGCTTCTGTGAAACTCTTATTTCTAATTAATACCAAAAAAGGTGAAAGTAGAGCTGCTCTTCAAGGAGTAGTGCAAAAAAGCTCAGACACATTGCCCTTGCTCCAAGTTCAAGGCCAGTATCAGCACCAAAAGAGAAAGAGACAGAGACTGAGAGAGAGACCGAGAGAGAGAGAGAAAGAGGAAGGAAGGAAGGAAGGAAGGAAGGAAGGAAGGAAAATAGTTTATACAGGAGAATAGGATTTAGTATCTTCTTTATGAATTAACTCATGGTTGAAACTATCATGAGATACTTTTAGAACTAGAGTCCTTCTTTCACTTTTATCTTATTTTAGTTTTCTTCTTAATCTCTTGCAGCGACCTAGAATCTCGCAGGGATGTGAAGCGAGAGGAAGGAGAGGCCTTTGCTCGGGAGCATGGACTTATATTCATGGAAACTTCTGCTAAAACGGCCTGCAATGTTGAAGAGGTACTACTTGAAAAAGAATGGGGAAAGTTTCACACAGATCACATCATTCATTATCTTTGTCCTTTTATTCAGAATGAGTAAAGAAAGGAATTGTTTCATTTTCCATTTTCTTTGACTACTGAATCTTGAGGTTTTACTATTTTTTTTTTTTTTTGCCATTGTGGGATGTGAACTCAGGCCTTGAGGCCTTGTGCTACACCTCCAACCTCTGATATTTTACTTTTGCTTTGAGTAACTTTAATTGGTAAGTGTGGATTAGATACCACTATTACTTATATGTTACTTTAGTTAGCTACTATAAGTTCCTAGGCCTGTGTTGGCTTTATCTGTCTTCACTATCTAATAGAGAAGAGTGTATATTTGTTCTATTTGCAGATGGTGCCAACCTAGAAATCCTAGGAGAACTTGGGTCTTCCATTTCCTCCCCCCCCTTTTTTTAAAAATTGAGGTAGATCTCAATTGTGTAACATAGGCTAGCCTTGGATGGGTGATATCATCCTACCTTATCTGAGTGCTGGTAATGTTAGGATACAAGTGTTTATAAGTTTACCCACTTTTTTTTTCTTTTTGTCTTTGACCCTTTTTTTTGGGGGGGTGTTGGTCGTGGGGCTTGAACTCTGGGCCTGGGCGCTGTCCTTCAGCTCAAGGCTAGCGCTCTACCACTTGAGCTACAGTGCCATTTCTGGTTTTCTGGTGGTTTATTGGAGATACGAGTTTCATGGACTTTCCTTCCCTGGGCTGGCTTTGAACCATGATCCTCAGATCTCAGCCTCCTGAGTAGCTAGGATTACAGGTGTGAGCCACCAGCAACTGGCCTTGTCTTTGACCTTTTTTGATCAAGGCTATTACTCTACCACTCGAACCACAGCTCACTTCTGGCTTTTTGATGGCTTATTGAATCTTATGGACTTTCCTGCCTGGCTGGCTTTGAACTGCAATCCTCAGATCTCAGCCTCCTGAGTAGTTAGGATTACAGATATTGAGCCACTGGTGGGTGCCAGGTCCTTTTTTTGTTTTGAATCTTGTTTTTGCTTTGAGAAGGATCTTGCTTTGGAGCCCAGGCTGCCTTTGAACTCTTCATTTTGTCTTTGTCTCTGAAGTCCTAGGATAATAGGCATGTACCATTCCTGCTTCTGTTCAGTGGCTTTTACAGAGACATCTAAGGAACTATCTACATTTTAACTCTTCTGCTAGTTCACCTTGGAAATCTCAATCATATTTGTATTCTCTTTCCCTCATTTCTCTGTCTAAGCTTAAGAGTGACAAATGATTTATGTCTTCTTTAGGCCTTCATTAATACAGCCAAAGAAATATATAGGAAGATCCAGCAGGGTTTGTTTGATGTCCACAATGAGGTGAGAAAATTGGAAGTGGAGTACTGGCAGTTAACTGTGTTTTTTCTGAACAGGATCGGAACATTCCTAGCATGTAAGGTATTTCCCATCTAAAATCACACCAATTGTAGCTTTGCCAGTTTAAGCTTATAGGTGTTTGTTGTTTGCTTCTAATATACTCACATAGAAGTATGTCATCATTTTCTCTCTCTTAAAGAGATTATTAGCTGGTTACCTAAAAGACTTAAGACAGTTTGGGAGTTTTTCTTCTCAGCCTCAGTTTCTTACAAATCCAGAGTAATTCTAAGAATTACAGAGATGTAATTCTTAATGCCCAAGAGGGCAATTTCTATAAAGCATATATGAGGACAAAACAAAAATCATATGCTAATATGCTGCTTCTACTCTTTTGGCTCCTACTATTCTTGCCTAATCACATCTTATTTCTGTACATACCTATGAAACAAATATAGCAATATACTAAAAATGGGTACAAGAACTTCTAGTCCACTGTGTTTCTTTCTTTTTTTTTTTTTGTCAGTCATGAGGCTTGAACTCCGGGCCTGGGCACCTGTCCCTGCGCTCTTCAGCTCAAGGCAAGCAATCTACCGCTTGAGCCACAGAGCCACTTCTGGTTTTCTAGTAGTTTATTGGAGATAAGAGTCTCACAGACTTTCCTGCCCGGGCTGGTTTTGAACTGCAATCCTAAGATCTCAGCCTTCTGAGTAGCTAGGATTATAGGCGTGAGCCACTGTCGTCCGGCTCACTGTTTTTCT
>NW_012267337.1:1982514-1985557 GCF_000151885.1 Dipodomys ordii | reverse complement strand
GTCGGTCGTGGGGCTTGAACTCTGGGCCTGGGCACTGTCCCTCAGCTCTTCAGCTCAAGGTGAGCGCTCTACCACTTGAGCTACAGCGCCACTTCCTTTCTTTTCTTTTTTTGGTTGGTCATGGGGCTTGAATTCTGGGCCTGAGCACTGTCCCTCAGCTCTACAGCTCAAGGCTAGTGCTCTACCACTTGAGCTACAGTGCCACTTCTGGTTTTCTGGTGGTTCATTGGAGATAAGAGTTTCATGGACTTTCCTGCTTGGGCTGGCTTTGAACTATGATCCTCAGATCTCAGCCTCCTGAGATGGCATGAGCCACCTAGCTACTGGCTCACTGTGTTTCTTAAACACAGTTACTTGTCTTATCCTTACCTGTCCTAGATTGTTGTTGTATACAGTTTGCTATGTCATAGTTACCTGACAAGGTCACATCTGTTTTTATGGATAATTAATGATTTATCCTTTCCCCTTCTCCTTTCTCCCATTCATTTTAGCACTGAGGTAGAAATTATTTTCCCTCTGCAGGCAAATGGCATCAAGATTGGACCTCAGCAGTCCATTGCAACATCAGTGGGACCCAGCATTTCTCCACGGAACTCTGGTGAAGTAGGCTCCGACTCTGGCTGCTGCTGAACATCTGCCCTGAACCCTTTTTTCTTCCTGGAACAGCTTCAGACCAGCAGGCGTAAAGAAAGGGTCTCACTTACTTTCGCTGAGAACAGCCTCTTTCTAAGGTGTGATGTTTTGACTTTCCACTTAAAAGACCAGGGGAGAATTTGAGCCCTTACTGACCTGTCCTTCTTTAGGGACGTGAGCATTCCGTATAGATGTGGGCTCTTCTCATCCTCCTTTTTAATTTCTACATTGATAGGATCAAAGCTGATTGTCACAGTAGTTTAAAAATAAAAAAATTAGTCATATACAATCTAATCCTCACCAAAAATTACATAGTCATAAACAGTCTACTCCTTACCAAAAATTAGTAGTAAGGGTCAAGGACATGCTTATTGAACAGTTGATATTACCAAGATCTACAGGGCTTTTGAATGATAGGTCTGCATAGGAATTGCCTTGAGTTTTTTACTTCCTTGCTTTTAGAAGTAAATCAATTCTTGGAGAAGGCCATTCCTTCTGCTTGCTCAAGGAAGCTGAGTGCCCCTCTACCAGGAATAGATATGAGATATAGCAATTCTATTGCTATATCTTCTAGAGTAACAACAGAAGTTTTGAGAGCAGTGGTCCTGGACCTAAGGCCACTTTATTTATCCTCATGTAAAGAAAGCATGAAAACATTCATTCCTGTTCATTTTATTTTAAGGACCTGATCTAACATCACAGTCTCTTTCACTAAATTGACCTTTACTGCTTCATCATACTTAACTGGATCATTCTACTCTAATCAAGCTAATCTGCTTACTAAACGTGACATTTATTCCTACTCCTATACATTTGCACATGCTTTACTCTCCACTAATACTAAAAGTCTGACAAGTCTGCAAGACCTAGGGACTTCTAAGCACCTAGTGAATAGTACTCCTTAGTATTCCTATGTTGGTTAATCATATGTACACTTATTTATATGTATGTTCCTTTATAAGGATGTTTTGTAGTTATTTTACTGTGTAGACTCTGTCTCCTCATAGGTTGTAAGCTCTGTGTGAGCAGGCTTCATGCCATCCCCTTATGTTTACAAACCACCCCCTCCAACATTCCTCACAGTTCCTAGTGCCATTCATTATGCGATCACTGAATTTGACATACTTTAAAACTTAAGATTTATTTTAGACTTTAGAGGAAACAAAAGGCCTTATTGTCATCTCTTGGTAATTCTGTCTTCTTCTCTTCCATCTCCCTGCCCTGGGTTCTGTATTGCTCTTCTCTCCTGCCTGTCTGGGCTCATTGCCTCCAGCCTGTGTAGTGTATTGCAGGACTGTGGCTATCAAGCTCTCAGACAGTTAGTTGCTTCTCCATCCCCTCTTTCACACCATCTCACACTATCTTGGTTAAATTTGCCTTTGTTTTATGTTGTCTTCTCTGTCAGTGGCTATTTTCTCTTGATGACTCATTTTCTTCCAAGCACTAAGATCTCATTAATTTTTCTGATTTTTTTTGTTGTTAATGAACTGTTTCATTAAATATATACATGTATTCAACCCGCTCATATTCCATGTGTCATTTCTGATTAATCCTAAACTCTTCTTCTAGGGTATTATATCAAATATATGAAAGACACTTTCTTGGGATTTGATTTATACTAGATTCTGCACTTTGTCTTAGTTATAATAGTTAACAGTGCACCACAGGAATTGAAAGACATTTAGGATATTGCTTTTGATTATGCTTGTTTGTGTGTGTGTGTGTGTGTGTGTGTATGTGTGCATACATGCATGCGCGCGTGCGCACTCTTAGGGCTTTAACTCAAGGACTCGGTACTGTCTGAAGCTTTTTGGTTTCGTTTTTTTATTTTTTGTCAGTCATAGGACTTGAACTCTGGGCCTAGACATTGTCTCTGAGTTTGTTTTTTTTTCTCAAGGCTAGAACTCTACCACTTTGAACCACAGCTACTACCAGGTCTTGTTGGTTAATTGGAGATAAGGGTGTTATGGACTTTTCTGCCCAGTTAGGCTTGGAACTGCAATCCCAAGATTTCAGCCTCTTAAGCAGTTGGAATTACAGTGATAAGCCACCAGCACCTAGCTGATTATGCTTTATTTTATTTGTTTTCATTTTGTGCTTGGTCTTTTGTGCTAACTTAGGCTGTCCCTTAGCTTTTTTCATTCAAGCACTCTACCACTTGAGCCACAGTTCCATTTCAGCTTTTTGGTGGTTAATCAGAGATAAGAGTCTCATGGAGGGGCTGGGAAGGTGGCTCTGTGGTAGAGCGCTTGCCTTGCATGCATGAGGCCCTGAGTTTGATTCCCCAGCACCACATAAGCAAAAAGAAAAAAAATGCCGGAAGTGGTGCTGTGGCTCAAGTGGTAGAATGCTAGCCTTGAGCTGAAGAGCTGAGGGACAGCACCCAGGCCCAGAGTTCAGGCCCCACAAC
>NW_012267337.1:1979753-1982399 GCF_000151885.1 Dipodomys ordii | reverse complement strand
AAAAAAGCTGGAAGTGGCGCTGTGGCTCAAGTGGTAGAGCGCTAGCCTTGAGCAGAAGAGCTGAGGGACAGCGCCCAGGCCCAGAGTTCAGGCCCTACAACTGGACCCCCCCCCAAAAAAAAAAAGAGTCTCATGGATTTTTCTGCCTAGGCTAGCTTCAACTCATGGTCCTCAGATCTTAGTCTCCTAGGTTGCTAGCTTTCAGTACGCAGCTATGCTTTTTTAAGGCTATTATGAAATAATACCTCTTCTTTTTTAAATTTTTAATTTTTTTAAGAAAAATTTCATTGGGGCGAGAGCAAATTGTGGGCCACAAGAGATGGAAGCATGCAGAGACAGAGGGGAAGGAAAAAGAAAAAGTTTTAATTAAAAATAAAATTTATGTGGTACTGAAAAATCAAACCCAGGAGCCTCATCCTCATGCATGCTAGGCAGCACTCTACCACTAAGCCACATTCCTAGCCCCGCTTCCCCTTTGCCCTTTGTGAAAATCTTACCTCATAACAAAAAAGATTTGAGGTTGCTGAATTTGGAGTTAGCCTTCTTTCTTACTCTACACAAAACTAAGCTAAATACAAATTAAATAACAATATAGAAATTCAATAGAAAAGTAAAATTAGAAAAAAATCTTAAAAATTAAAACTGAATAGAAATTAGTTTCTATAAAGAAAAATTTGCATTTTTCATCTGGTAAAATACTTGTATAATTGGGAAGCATTAGAGCATTGGTCAAACATTACATCTAGTCTAGAGTTACTGCTTTCAGACCCCTTTTTGTTGTTGTTGTTTTTCCTACTGAGGATTTGGACTGAGGGCCAAGTGTTTGTTTGGCTTTCTTGCTTAGGAGTGACACTCTAACACTTCAGCCACAGCTCTATTTCAGCATTTACTGTTTCTTTTCTTTTCTTTTCTTTTTTTTGTCGGTCCTGGGGCTTGAACTCTGGGCTTGGGCGCTGTCCCTGTGCTCTTCAGCTGAAGGCGAATGCTGTACCACTTAAGCCATAGCACCACTTCCGGTTTTCTAGTGGTTTATGGGAGATAAGAGAATCTCATGGACTCTCCTGCCAGGGCTGGCTTTGAACTGTGATCTTCAGATCTCAGCCTTCTGAGTAGCTAGGAGTACAGGCTTCAGCCACCAGCGCCCAGCCCAAAATAGCTTTGAGCCTTGGTTAAGAGATCCTGGGATCCACTGGTGCCTGGCTCTCTGAGTTTCTTTTGCTCAAGGCTAGCGCTCTACCATTTGAGCCACAGAACAGCTTCTGGCTTTTTTTTTTCCTGTTTATGTGGTACTGAGGAATCAAATCCAGTGCTTCATAAATACCAGGCAAGCACTCTACCACTAAGCCACATTACCAGCCCTGATTTTTGCAAATATTTAAAAAATCCTATATCCTACATCCAGTCCTATATTAAAACCCATTTTTAGCTGGGCACTAATGGCCATGCCTATAATCTTATCTATTAGGAAGCTGAGATCTGAGAATTGTGATTAGAAGCCAGACCAGGCAGAAAAGTCATGAGAATCTTTTCTCCGATTAGTGACCAACAAAAGCCAAAAGTAGGGCTTGGCTCAAGTGGTAGAGCGCAAGCCTTGAGCAAAATCCGCAGGGACAGTTCCAAGGCCCTGAGTTCAAGCCCTAGGACTAGCATAAACACACATACTCAGGCAAATTTTAGAGTACATTGGGTATTTGCAACAGTTGTAAGGGAAAGAGAAACAATGTATCCTCACATTCTTACCCTATGTTCTGAGTCCAGTTGTCATTAAAAATACAGAAACAGCAGAGAAGCCTGCCTAACAGTCTGTAATCCTAGTTACTCAGGAGGCTAAAATTCACAAGTCTCAACAATCAAGGTTCAAATCTAGCCTGGTTAGGAAGGTTTATGAGACTGATTAGCAGAAGGCCAGAATTTGAGTTGTGGTTCAATTGGTGAAGTGCCAGCCTCGAGTTTCAAAGCTAAGGGACTATGTCAAGGCCAGCCCAACAAGAAAAAGAAAATTCATGCCAGGTGCCAGTGGCTCGTGCCTGTAATGCTAGCTACTTAGGAGGCTGAGCTCTGAGGATCACTGTTCAAAGCCAGCTGGGGCAGGAAAGTCTGTGAGACTTATCTCCAATTAACTACCAGAAAACCAGAAGTGGTGCCTTGAGCTGAAGAGCTCAGGGACAGCACCCAGACCCAGAGTAGCTGAAGCCCCACAACCAAAAAAAAAAAAAAAAGAAAAAAAAGAAAAACCAAAAAATATATTAACAGTTTTCTTTGGCCTCATGTACACAATGGTGGTTATGAAATATTCTAGGTGTTCACTATTTTTTTAAGCCAAGACAACAATTGATAAAATATCAAGCCAGTCGGGTGCTGGTGGCTCATGCCTGTAATCCTGGCTACTCAGGAAGCAGAGATTTGAGGATTGAGGTTCAAAGAAAGCCCAGGAAGGAAAGTCTGTGAGGCTCTTAGCTCCAATAAACCACTCAGAAAACTAGAAGTGGCATTGTGGCTCAAGTGGTAGAGCACTAGCCTTGAGCTGAAGAGCTGAGGACAGTGCCCAGGCCCAGAGTTCAGGCCCCATGACCGACAAAATAAATAAATAAATAGATAAATAGGAGGAAAAGAGTGCCGGGCTTGATTTTTTTTTTTTTTTTTTTT
>NW_012267337.1:1970186-1978875 GCF_000151885.1 Dipodomys ordii | reverse complement strand
CTTGAGCTGAAGAGCTGAGGGACAGCGCCCAGGCCCAGAGTTCAGGCCCCACGACCGGACCCAAAAAAAAAAAACAAAAAACTGTTAAATAATTAAGCCACTGGGCACCAGTGGCTCACACCTGTAATCCCTGCTACTTAGGAGGCTAAAATCTGAGGATAATGATTTGAAGCCAGCCCTGGAAAGAAAATTCTTGAATTCTCCAATAAACTACTCAGAAAAAGCCAGAAGTGGCACTGTGGCTCAAGTGGCAAAGCACCAACTTTGAACACAAAGAGGCTCAGGGACAGTGCTCAGGCCCTGAGTTCAAGCCATAGGTCCAGAAAAAAAATATATTATATCTGTATATTCAACATTTATTTACAGGTGAACACATTATTCTGGTAAATCCTAATACCTCAAATTTGGCATAATGATAGCAGTAGCTAGGAGAGACTTTGGACAGCAGAATTTGCCACAGGAAAATGTATTTTATCACCTCTGATATAATTTTGATTTACATGACATTAAAAGTGTCTGAGTTCCTATTATGTGTGACCATGCAATTGTATTACTGTTTAGGGAATTCTTTTTATGATCTGGAATTATGCCCTCAACAAGTGAGTTTTCCATTTTTAAAATGAGACCTTATGCTGGTGCCACTAGTTTATACTTGTAATACTAGCTACTCAGGTAGCTGGGATCTAGAGGATCACAGTGAACAGCCAACTTGGGCAGAAAAATCTTTGAGCCTATATTTCCAGAATAACCAGTGAAAAGCTGGGCTAGAGATATGGCTCAAGTGAGTTCCAGCTTAGTAATCATGAGGCTCTGAGTTCAAACTTCTGTGCCACCAAAACAAAAACAAAACAGGGTTTTGCTGTATGACTCAGACTGGATTGGAACTCCTGATCTCCTTGCCTGGCCTCCTAGTTCCTGGGATCATAAAATGCCTTTTTTTTTTGGTTCTTTTGTTTTGCAGCAGGCCAGTAGCAAGAGCGCTTTAGATTAGGAAATACAAAGAAAAAAATTGAATGCAATATAATCTATTAAAAATTATGTAAGGGGCTGGGAAGGTAGCTCAGTGGTAGAGTGCTTGCCTCACATGCATGAGGCCCTGTGTTTGAGTCCTCAGCACCACATAAACAGAAAAAGCTGAAGTGGCACTGTGGCTCAAGTGGTAGAGTCCTAGCCTTGAGCTGAAGAGCTGAGGGACAGTGCCAGGCCCAGAGTTCAAGACCCACAACCTACCAAAAAAAAAAAAAGATGTGAATTAGTGGTGCTCTAGGGGCTCACAGCCTATAATCCTAGCTAGTCAAGATGCTGAGATCTGAGGATCACAGTTCGAAGCCAGCCTGGGCAGGAAAGTCCATGAAACTATTTCCAATTAACCAGCAAAAAGCAGAAGTGGAGCTGTGGATCAAGTGGTAGAGTGCTAGCCTTGAGCACAAAAGCTCAAAGGCAGCACCCAGACACTCTCTCTCTCTCTCTCTCTCTCTCTCTCTCTCTCTCTCACACACACACACACACACATTCTGTAAATTAGAAAATGACTTGAGCTGCCCCCTAATGGCCCCCTGTTTACATACACTTTCTCTAAGTCTTCTAGACTTACACATACTACCTGTATTAATGAGCAGTTTGGACAGACTGTTCATAAATTTAGGCCTTTTAAAAACAGAGTTCATGAAACTCATCTCTAATTAACTGGAAGTGAATTCTGGCTCAAGTGGTAGAGCTCAGCCTTGAGCAAAAAAGCTCAGGGATAATGGCCTGGCCCTGAGTTAAAGCCTCAAAACCATCTCACAGACATAGACAAATACATAGATACTCTGTGTGTGTGTGTGTGTGTGTGTGTGTGTGTGTATTCCCTTGAATACTGTTAATTTACAACAGCTTCAAGTACTCTGCAGCTAAAATGAGAAGACTGGAAAATCTCCAAGTTAGGCAAATCGCAAGTAGCATCTAGGACAGATATATAACCTGTGTTGGTGATGTACTAGTATCCTGATGAGGGAGGTACTTATAAAGGATTCCCCTAGGAAGTGGTTATACCCAAGTAGATCAGAGAAGTGATTTTTGCCTCTTTGATTTGGTAAGAGCTACCATTGAGAGGGGGGAGATGGTGGTTACCTCTTACCTGGTTCATCATTATTCCAGAGTTCCTCACTCTCACAGAGGGGCATTCTGACTGGACCTAAACAGCCAGACAGAACGCCGAAAAAGGCCTCAGGCTCTGACCGCTCCTTTTTCCTCCCCCCTCCCCCCCACAACGCACCAGGCGGATCCAAGATGGCTTCCCAGAAACAGGTAACTAAGTGTTGCTTTAGTTTAGAGCGCCCCCAACGGCAGGGGTCAAAAAATATGAGAGACAGGTCCGTCTGGGAGCTAAGCCTTCAATTCGGAGCTGCCGCCAGATTTCATTTTCAATCGGGCACATCCGTGGCTACCTAAGGACCCCAACACAGCCTTTCAGGACCTCTCTCAAGAGACTTCCTGGATGGCGCTCACACTACCACGCTGGGAGAGGCCCTGATCCGGTCTTTCCATTGGTGGGTGGGAGGAAAAAGGGGCGGGGCGGGGAGCTTGGACTACTAGCAAGCTAGATCGAGGCGAGGGCTGGCCATGCTCTGCCGGAAGGCGCCTTGTTCTCCAAGACGGTGAGTTGAAACGCAGATTGGGAAGGAAACATCAGGACCGGTCAAGGTAGGCTTCCCGCTTACCGCTGTTCCTCCGTCCTGGTCCAGGAATCTTTCCAAAATCTCGGGCTCTGAAAACGGCTTCAGCAGCTCATCCTGTTCCCCCACTTCCCGCGCCCCCTGTCCGTCCCAAGCTCTGAGGGATCAGGTGCTGGGTGATGCTCCAGACTGAACCATTCTTTGTGAATGGCCGGGGACGAGGACGGCTGCCGGCGCGGGGTCCGGGACCGCTGGGCCGCGAGAGATGGCTGGGCCGCGGTGGAGCTTGTAGCGCTTGTCATTGCACTACTGGGCGTGGCGTAGGTTAATACAGCTCCTTGTTCTCCTTTCCCCCCTTCAGAGGAAAAAAAAACCTCCCTGACTCCGTTTGCTTACCCCATACTTTGGACTCCAAAGTGGGAGGTCAGGGTTTTTCTCTTTCCTTTTTAACTCCCTTTCTTTGCATTTTAATAAAGGTGGGTAGGTGAGCGTGTGCCGATTGTTATTCACTCTTAAATATAAGTTCTGTGGGTCTCGTGGGAATCCGGAGTCGGTAATCGGGCAGTGTTTAGAGACTGGGGGAAGAGAGGAGAAATCTCCAGCCTTACATCTTCTTTGACAGGTCTGCATGCTCGCTGGTATTCTCTTGCATTATGTAAAGTCTTCCCTGGTAGAGGACCCCCTCCCCCTGCCTCGTAGCTCATGCAACTTATTTACTTGTCTCTAGTGTCCCGAACGCAGCAGCACTTTTTAAAGGGTCAATCCTCAAGTGATTAAATCCTCACAGAAGTTAGTAGGGACCGATCTTTTCAATGAGTGAGCCAGATCAGAGATTTAAAATTGTAGGTCATTTTCCTTTTAAGTCTAGACAGTGGAGAATGACTTAGACACAAGACAAGAGAACTGCGTTGTCAGTGTTTGCTAAGATCCTATCGTGATAACAGCATTCACAGATCATTCATTAGCATGTTCTGAGTTTGTCAGTACAGTAAGGATTGGATATCTTGAGTATTAATATCTCAGGTAAGATCCTAGCTTCTGAAGGATACACTAAGATACTAATGATACTGTGATTTGGATAATGTTTTCAATTAATTACAGGATCTCTTCCAATAGGTTCTAGAACAAGTGTGGTAAACTTCATAAGGCCGGATGTGGGAAAGTTCATATTTCAGTTATATTTAGGTTATTCCAAACCTTAAAAAAATGTTATAAGAAAAAACATTTTCCCTTATGAAACATTCTTTTTCTAAGAGTGGCATGTTAGTGATCTGCAAGGCAAGATGAAAGACATTGGCTAAATACATATGTGAAGGTTCTGGGGGTGTAACAGTGCATGTGCTTAGCCCCAAAGACCTGGGTTTGAAGTCTTATCCCCCAAAATGTGATGGGCAGGAGAATGATTAAATTGAAATAACAAGGAAATAAGGCACAAAACAGGGATTTTTGCTGTTGTTTCAGTACTGGGGCTTAAACTTGGGTCCTGAGCACTATCCTTTAATTTTTCACTTAAGGCTGGCATGCTACCTTCACTTCCAGCTTTTTACTGGTTAATTGGAGATGAGTTGTAGTTTCAAGTAGAGTTCCTAAAATCTCAGCTTCCTGAGTAGCTATGATTGCAGGTGTGAGCCACCAATGCTGGTGAAGATATGGACTTGATGAAGGAATGTACAAGTAATTGCATAAATCATGGCTCTGCTACATTTGATCCATTCTGTACATCTGGCATTTTGATTTTGTCAGTTCTCCAGTTGACAAAATCCTTGTAGATATGGATAACACAGTGTTCTGTCGAGCTTGTGTATCATTAGGAAACATGTTGGATTTCCTGGGACACCTTTCTTATAAGTTGAGATGTCTTAGCTTGTGGTACCTAATTCCTGAAGACTTTTGGTTGTAGCAAGAAAAACAAAATGACATTTTACATGAAGGATTTGAGTTTCTGATAGGAATTGGAGGATAGGGTATTTTTTTCTTTTGTTTTCTTTTTGTTGTTGTTGTTGGTTGTGGGGCTTGAACTCAGGGTCTTGGCACTGTCTCTGAGCTCTTTTGCTCAAGGCTAGCACTCTACCACTTAGAGCCACAGCTCCACTTTCTGCTTCCTGGTTAATTGGAGATAAGAGTCTCACTGATTTTCCTGCCCAGGCTGGCTTTGAACCATGATTCTCAGATCTCAGCTTCCTTGTGTACTTAGAATTACAGGCATGAGCCAGTAGTCTTGGTGAAAGGCATTCCTTAAAGAAACCATTAGATATATCTCCCTTGAATAGGTAATCTTTATTGTTATTATTGTTACTTTTTTGTGATACTAGGCTTTGAACTCATGGTCTCACACTCACTTGGATGAATTGAAACCAAGATCTTCAGATCTCAGCCTCCTGAGTCGCTAGGATTACAGGCATGAGCCACTGGTGCCTGGCCTCTCCCTGAACTTTTTAAAAAATATTTTTTTTATTGAGATTAAGTGATTACATAAATTTCACACATTTCACAGTATTGTGGGATAGTGATACTTAAAATCACAAACACATTTTAGCCTTCATAAGGCAGTTGTCATTATCATGATGTTTAATGTTTGTGAATTCTTTTTTTTTTCCTTTTTTTTTTTTGTTGGTTGTCGGGGCCTGAACTCTGGGCCTGGGCACTGTCCCTCAGCACTTTAGCTCAATGCTGGCGCTCTGCCACTTGAGCCACAGCGCCACTTCCAACTTTTTCTGCTTATGTGGTGCTGAGGAATTGAACCCAGGGTCTCATACATGAGAGGCAAGCACTCTACCACTGAGCCACCTTCCCAGCCCCAGTGTTTGTGAATTCTATGAGCTTTGACAATACAACTATTTCTTCCATGTTGGGTGATATGTATATTTTCTTCTTTTTGCTTAGTGTAAGCTGTTCCCTTTAGTCCTCTACCACTTTGAGCCACAGCTCCACTCCTGGTTTTCTGGTGGTTAACTGGAAATAAGAGTCTCATGGACTTTCCGGCCCAGGTTGTCTTTGAGCCGCTGAGCTGCGTTCCTCAGATCACAGCAGCCTCCTGAGTAACTAGGATTACAGGTGTAAGCTACCAACACCTGGTTAAGAATTTTTTTTTTTGGATCCTGTCATGGGGCCTGAACTCTGGGCCTGGGCACTGTCCCTCAGCTCTTCAGCTCAAGGCTAGCGCTCTACCACCTGAGCCACAGCGCCACTTCTGGCTTTTTTCTTTTTGCTTATGTAGTGCTGAGGAATCGAACCCAGGGCCTCAAGCATGCAAGGCAAGCGCTCTACCACTGAGCCACCTTCCCAGCCCAAGAATTTTTTTTTTAGCAGTACTACCATTTGAGAGTAATTTGTGGGTGCCAAAATTATGCTTGCTTACTGAATAAGATTTAATTTCATCTGTGGAAGAACTATAACCTTCAAATGTCCTCAGTTCTGGAAGAATCAACCCTAATATTCTATTGATCCTAATACCTGGAAGAATTTCATTCATTCATTCATGAAAACATTCATTTTTCTGGATCCTCTAGCCTCATCCTGAGAACTCGAACTCACTGTACTTCTGAACTTGTGTTTGAGCAAATCTCTGATCTTTTTATATCTTTATAGTCACAGTAATGCAAGGACAGATCTTTTTATGATCTGTCAATTTTTAAATTTTGTTTCACAAGGTTGATCATCATCTTGTTATGGTTTTGTTCACTTTGTGTTTTAATTCTGACATTGTGACTTTTTGTCTTTCTGTTTAGCTGAGACTTTTAAAGGAATGTAGAGACCCCAATTTTTAAAGGTTCCTTAGGAATCCAGTACTCAAATGATAGTTATATTTTTATGTAAGGAAGCTGTTGTATGAACAGTTTATATTGCCTAAAAGTTTGTTTAACCATTTACTACATCCTAAACATTGTCCTAGATGACCCTTTCCATTCTTAAACCCTTAGTTTTATGTGTATGCTTTGGAAGTTAGTGTATTTTCTTTTGTGTTTTATAACTATTTAATACTACTTTTCAATTTTTCATTGTATTTGTATTATGAAATAAATCCATCTGTTTGTAGTTATTGAGTGTTTTAATCTAAGCTACAAAATATATTAATGAGGTTATTCATTAAGCTATTTTTCAGATAACTTTTTTTGTCTTTTTGTTACATGTTTATTTTTGTCCTTCATTTAGGTTCTTGGGTTATTTAATGTCACATGAAACAATATGATCAACTTAAAAATAATATTTATCTTGCCTTCAGGTTGCAGCAAGAGATTTTTAAAAAATAAAACAAGATTCAGTAGGCCTAGGTAAGAATTAGCCTGTCATACATTCTTGTTTTAAAGTCTTCAGCATCCAGAAACATGTTCTGAGCATCGCAGAAACATAGAGGGGACCTAGACAAACTGCTAGCTTGGTCAAATTCAAACTATCAGTTTATGTCCTCAGTAGTCTATGGAGTTCTCAGAACAGTTACTGCTATGCATAATTACTAATAAAAGATTCACAATATTGTTGAAAGAAACATCCTTGATTTTGTTTACTCTGAATATTTCCAGAGAAATACCTTGTATAGGGCTTTATTTTATTTATTTTCAGACCTTAATTTCATTTTTAAAAGGGTAAGACATAGTAGCATAAGCCTGTAATCCCAGCACTTAAGTGGCTGATGCAGGGGGAGTCCAATTTCAAGGTCGGCCTAAGCTACCTAGTTTTTGTCTCAAAAATAAAAAGGGGCAGGGGTATATGAGGCATGGCTCAAGTGGTAGAGTACTGCAAGCAGGCTGATCATGAGCTGGAGGCCCTAAGTTCAAGCCATGATACTGATACAGAGAAATAACCAGGCAGGCAGGCAGGCAGGCAGGCAGATAGATTGACAGACAGCACACATACACACACACACACACACACACACGCACGCACGCACGCACGCACGCACTCACGCACGCAAGATACTTGAGTGGCATGCTACAGAGTTTGCAATAGTTTCCCTCCCATCCTTCCTTCCTTTTTTGCCGGTCATGGGGCCTGAACTCTGGACCTGGGCGCTGCCCTTCAGCTCTTCAGCTCAAGGTCAGCCCTCTACTACTTGAGCCACAGCGCCACTTCCGGCTCTTCCTGCTTATGTGGTGCTGAGGAATCGAACCCAGGGCCTCATGCTTGCAAGGCAAGCACTCTACCACTGAGCCACCTGCCCAGGTTTCCCCCCCCCCTTTTTTTTCCCCTCAAGCCTAATGTTCTACTACTTGAGCCATAGCTCCACTTCTGCCTTTTTGGTGGTTAATTGGAGATAATAGTCTCATAGACTTTTCTGTCTGGTATGGCTTCAAATCACCATCCTCAGACCTCAGCCTCCTGAGTTGCTAGGATTATACAGGAGCAAGTATGCAGCTTCTAAGAATATGTCAATAACTTTCTGAGAAAGATTATATGGTAACTACATTCTCTCATCCCCGTCGCTGCTGAGCTACCCCCTCAGTCCAGTAATTGAATTAATTCTTAATTTCAATTTAAAAGAAGGATGTTTGACATTTGTAAAACCCTTTTCTAGAGGGTGGGACACACCAGGCTGTGTTGCTTTATTTGCATATGAAGTTTATACAATACCACACTCTTGCATGTTTTACATGTCCCCAGTGGGGACTTTTTTTTAATAAATGATCATATACATGTCTCATACACACACACACACACACACACACATCACTTCCTTTCACTGCTCTGAAAGTTACTGGAGTCAAAGGCTGGATCATGCAAAGAGAACTGCAACCACACGGCCTCTTGAGTTGCAGAATTCTAAGTTAACATAGTCATATTTGAGGTAAATGGAGTGCTAGTGAAATAGACACTGTCACAGTCAGATTTTGAGGTAAATGGAGTACTAGTGAAGTAGACACTGTCACAGTCCTACAGACATGAACATAATTAGTTCAGTTACCTGGGATATTGCCCTAGACATCATTGTTGGTTCAAGTCTATTGGATGGCTAGGAGGTGAAAGGCATGTATTGCTTTCTCAGCATGTTATTACTAGGATTCTTTTTATCCTGCCTAGCAGCCCTGCTAGTCTAA
>NW_012267337.1:1957462-1970116 GCF_000151885.1 Dipodomys ordii | reverse complement strand
CACACACACACACACACACACACACACACACACACACACACACACACACACACACACACACACACCTCCCAATATTCCACTTAGCAGATCTGGTAAGTCTTTAAAGGATAGTTTTGCTTTCCAATGAGCTTTTGGTGATACTATTTTAAAATAATGAATAGAGAATAATAAATTCCTTTTTATTTGCCTACTGTTTGTCAAGCATTACATATTTTCTTTTAATCTTTGGAATTACTCTGAAATGTTTTAGATGTTAGCTTCATTTTACAGAAGAGAAAGATGTAAGTAACTGTACTATAAGGAGGACTCTGGTCTTTCTGACTTCAAAGTCCTTTTTGTTGTCCAGTCTCTTTCTATTAAAAAATTCATTGGTAAGAGATGGTCTGTGACCACACTAGTAGCTAGGGTAGGCAGCTATGTAGTACCTTATTAAAGCTGTATTGTTAACAGTTGTAGAAGTATGAGCACGTAACTTTCTTTTTTGTGTTTGTTTTTGTACCTCTGTTAAAAGGAAAAAGAATAATAGTTAATTTTATTTTACATAGTTTTTTTTTTTTTCGGGGGGGGTACTAGAGTTTGAACTCATAGTATCATTACTTGCTTAGCAAGTGCCAAACAATACCTCTAGCCTTTTTTATACTGGTTATTTTTGAGTTAGTTAGTCTTGCTTCTAGCTTGGGTATGTGCATGTGAACAACAATCCTGCTATTTTTCATTTCCCATTGTAGTTGTGATGAGAGGTATGTGCTAATGCACTGATCTTCCTTTGATGGAGTATCATGAACTTTTCTGTCTGGGCTTGGCTGCAGCTGGGATCTACCTGATCTCAGCCTCCCAAGTAGCTAAGATTACAAGCATGAGCCACCAGCATGTGGTTTTAACTTATTTTGAAGATTATGTGAGAAAGGTCTACAAAGGGGAAATCACTTGGTAAGGCGTGTGTGTGTGTGTGTGTGTGTGTGTGTATGTACATACATACATATATATCTATATATCTATATTTATTACTGCATTGAGCCAGTGCAAGTCAATTTATTTCACTAAATTATCATCAGTCTTACGTCACTGGGGTTAAATTTTGTGCTGAGAAATAGAAGTCTGATAACCATATTTTATAATGTTCTTCTACCCCCCACCCCACATACTTTATTTTTTGGTGTGTGTGCTTGGTACTGAGGTTTGAATTTAAGGCCTCATGATTGCTTAGCTAGTGTTCTACCACTTGAGACATGTCTCTAGCCTTGTTTTTTACTGGGCAATTGAAGATAGGTTTTATGGTTTTGTTCTTTTTTTTTTTTTTTAACTTTTTGCCTATGCTGGCTTGAAACCAAGATCTTCCATGTCGAAGCCTCCTGAGTAGCTAGGATTACAGGTGTAAGCTACTGGTATCAGACATTTCTTTTTCTGTGTCTCTGTTTCTCTCATTACAGTGGTAGTAACTAACCAACAAAAGCAGGGCTGGAGATATGGTTTAATAGTAGTGAACAAGCTGAACAAGCTTGAGCTTAAAACCCCAGTATTACTACAAAAATAATAAATAAAAATTGAAGCTTATGTCTATAATCTTAGCTGAGAGCTGAGAATCTTGGTTCTAAACCAGACAAGGCAGGAAAGTCCCTGAGACTTTTGTCAGTTGTGTGGCTTGAACTTGGGGCCTGAACCCTTAGTCAAGGCTAATGTGCTACCACTTTGAGCCACAAAGCCATTTCCAGTTTTCTGATGGTTAATTGTAGAGTCTTAAGAGTCTCATGGACTTTTCCTGCCTGGGCTTGCTTTGAACTGTGATACTCAGATCTCAGTCTCTGATGTAGCTAGGATTACAGCCATGAGCCACCAGCACCTGGCTCCCTGAGACTCTTAGCATACCCCCTATCCCCAAAACAAACAAACAGAATGAAACACAACCTAGAAGTTGAGCTGTGGCTCAAGTGGTAGAGTGCTAGCCTTGAATGAAAAAGCTCAAGGACAGTGCTCTCAGGTTTTGAGTTCAAGCTCCAGGACTAGGGGGAGGGGGCAGGGGGAGGAGGTTACAGGGAAAAAAAATGTATTGTAGGGGCTGGGAAGGTGGCTCAGTGGTAGAGCACTTGCCTTGCCTGCCTGAGGCCCTGGGTTCAATTCCTCAGCACCACATAAGCAAAAAGAAAAAAGCCGGAAGTGGTGTTGTGGCTCAAGTGGTAGAGCGCTAGCCTTGAGCTGAAGAGCTGAGTGACAGCGCCCAAGCCCAGGCCCCACGACCGACCTCCCCCCCCCAAAAAAAAAGAAAGAAAATAGTTGGATTAAATCAGTATATGTAGGCATGTAAAATAGGCTGAGTTAAAATGGCATTCAGGGGTGTGGAGAGTGCAAAATAGAGGAGCTGGACTCTACTATGAATTGTACATGTTTTACTTATGTTGCATGCCCAAAAAGGTTGAGTTAGATGTTCTTCATCTAACCAGCATATCATTTTCACTTTAGTGATAATGTGCCAGTGAAAAGGAATTTGTTCATATTTACTCTAACTTGAACTTTTAAGGGCAGTGGTTCTTTAAGATTAGGCTCTTATTTTCTGTCTTCAGTGTTAACAAAAACTTTAGCTTTAAACTGGGGGATAAATATCTGCAGTGAGGTTGCCTTTTAAAAATGAATCCATGGGCTGGGAAGGTGGCTCAGTGGTAGAGCTCTTGCCTTGCATGCCTGAGGCCCTGGGTTCTATTCCTCAGCACCACATAAGCAGAAAAAAAAAAAAAAGCTGAAAGTGGCGTTGTGGCTCAAGTGGTAGAGTGCTAGCCTTGAGCTGAAGAGCTGAGGGACAGCGCCCAGGCCCAGATTTCAGGCCCCACGACCGGACCCCCCCCCAAAAAAAATGAATCCATGCTCTAATTTGTGAGTCATAAGGGTATGGTATCATCCATTTGCTAAAGGGATAAATTAATTTTATTAATTTCAATAATGATTATTACATTGTAGAAAATATTCTTTTATGTGTGTTACTGTGTGTAAAGCTATGTGTGCTCCAGGTTCTATGTGTGGCGATGCTTATGATTTTATGATCCTCTGACTATTTCTATTGGGAAAGTGTGTCACTGCCCATTTGCTGACATTGCAGTCTGAGTGTCTGCTGAGGAACCTCCCCCTACCCTCTGCAGTTTCACTCCCACACACCTTTGCTTGCAAGTTCAGTTCAGTGAATTCCTTCAGCAAAAGTACATTTAATGCCCATTACCACCTGAACAAGTTATAAACAGTCCTTGCCCTTGAGGAACTTGCGTTCAATTGGGGGAGGTAGGCCCATCAAACCATTAGTTATATAATCTTTACTACAAAAAAGAAGTATTGAATATTAAAAGAGAAATTAAATTAGTAGCATGTAACTTGGAAAGTGGTATGTTGGGTCGTTAAGATTGTCACCCCAGGGGGCTGGGAAGGTGGCTCAGTGGTAGAGTGCTTGTCTTGCATGCATGAGGCCCTGGGTTCAATTCCTCAGCACCGCATAATCAGAAAAGGCTGGAAGTGACACTGTGATAGAGTGCTCACCTTTAGCTGAAGAGCTGAGGGACAATAGCCAGGCCTAGAGTTAAAGCCCCACGACTGATTAAAAAAAAAGATTTTACTCCAGCTGGGTGCTGGTGGCTCATGCCTGTAACCCAAGCTGCTTAGGAGGCTGAGATCTGAGGATCGCAGTTCAAAGCCAGGCAGGAAAGTCCAGGAGACTTATCTCCAACTAACCACCAGAAAGCCAGAAATGGCTCTGTGGCTCAGTGGTACAGCACTAGGCATGAACTGAAGAGCTGAGGGACAGCATCCAGGCCCAGAGTTCAAGCCCCATGACCCGACCCCCCCCCAAAAAAAAGGGGATGGGGGATGGGATGAAGGTCTGTGATAGATTATGTAGATATAAAGTCCTAGGTTCAATTCCCCAGTACTACCTCTTCCCCCCCCCCAAAAAAAAAAAAGAAAAGAAAGCATGAAGAATTAAATGGAGAAACCAGTTAGATGGTAGTTCCCTGAATTATTATCCAGGGAAGTGAAGAAGCAGTAGAAGCAAAAGTAGATGATAGATTTGAAGGATATTTAGAAGACAAGTTTTTTTTTTTTTTCATTTGTTTGTTTGTTTGTTATTTCCCTGGTTCTAGAGCTTGAACTCAGGGTTTGGGTGCTCTCCTTTGGCTTTCTTGCTCTACCACTTGAGCCACAGCTCCATTTTCAGCTTTCTTGCCTGGGCTGGCTTTGAACTGTGATCATCAGATCGCAGCCTCCTGAGAAGCTAGGATATAGGTATAGACATTGGCAAAGTAATTTTCCCACCCCAACATCTATCCAACATTTGTTGAGTACCTGTGGCTCACACACTTGTCTCAGGAGGCTACTTGTTCAAGTCACTTTCTATTTAACAATGGAGAGCAGGTATCCAAAAACTTTTAGATACTAAATTTGATGGACATTGAAAAGTTCTTAGATTAGTGAACATTTTAGCCTTGTTTGATAAAACTGACGACTCTGTACCCTGAAGATCTTTACTCTCTAATTCTGTGACATTGCACAACTCTCTTCCCTTCATTCTCTAACCTGTTCAAATTGATAGCCTACTAAGTGCCAGTGGCTCTCGCTTGTAATCCTAGCTTCTCAGGAGGCTGAGACCTGAGGATCAGTTCAAAGACAGCCTGTGCAGGAAAGTCCATGAGACTCTTTTTTTTTTTTTTTTTTATTCAGGTAAGGGGTAGGTTTATTCGGTAGACCTGCTGGGACCAGGCAAGGTTGGCACTCCACGTGGCTGGCAAAAGAGACAGGAAAGAGAGAGAAAAGAGCAGAGAGAGCAAGAAAAGAACCGAGAGAGAGAGCAGAGAGAGCTAGAAAAAGGCAGAGAGAGAGCCCATGAGACTCTTAACTCCAATTAACCACCAGAAAACTGGAAGTGGCAATGACTTAAAATTATGGTAGAGCGCCAGCCTTGAGCAAAAGAGCTCAGGGACAGCACCCAGGCTTCAAGTTCAAGCCTTACAACAATAAACAAAAGACAATTGAAATAAAAAAACAATAAAATTTAAAAATAATAAAAATAGACAGATTATTCTGATCCTTAAATTCTACTATACTCCTGGTTTCCTCCTTATCTTTTCTTTTGCTACCAAAAACCATAAACAGTTGGGTCTCCAACTCAGTGTTTTACTTAGCTTATGTAGTATTTAAATTTTATTGTCTATATTTTAAACTTAGATAGTTTTACATAAAACCCCATATTTCTTGCTCTGGGAAAAATCTGAAGTTCTCCCTTCGCCTTGCGTGGATGTACATTTTTCCATTCAATTCTCAGATCTCAGTCTCCTGAATAGCTAGGATTACAGGCTTGAGCCATCAGCACTCTGGAAGGCCCATGAGACTCTTATCTCCAATTAATCACCCCAAACCAGAAGTGGAGCTGTGACTCAAAGTAGTAGAGGCTAGCGCCTTGAGCAAAAGAGCTCAGGGACACTGCTTAGGCCAAATTCAACCAAAAACCAACTACAAACAACCAACAAACACAAACTCCACACTATGTATATATTTATTTACTTTATTTTTTTGTCGGCTGTGGGGCTTGAACTCTGGGCTTGGGCTCTGTCTCTGTGCTCTTCAGCTCAAGGCGAACACTCTACCTCTTGAGCCACAGCACCACTTCCGGTTTTCTAGTGGTTTATTGGAGATAGAGTCTCACGGACTTTCCTGCCTGGGCTGGCTTTGAACTGTTATCCTCAGATCTCAGCCTCCTGAGTAGTTAGGATTGCAGGTATGACCAAACTATGTCTTTGGTATCTTCTAAATTAATTTCATTTTTTTTCTGTTTTTGTAATAGCACCCTGTTAATTTCACTGTCACCTTGTATTAGCACCAATATTTATCACTACTCTTCATTTTATATAAATATACACATAAACTGCCTTGTCTACTAATAACTTGAGGGAGGGATTATGAGAATGTTATCTTCGCCTTCCAATATTAGCAGATTACTTGGTATAGTGTGTGCACAATAAATGGTGACATAATGAAGAAGCATTTAATGTAGATCTCAGAAGATAAATAGTATATAGACAGGACAAAGGAGTTAAGAACAGTGTATAACTTGAAGGCAACAATATTAACTAGACCTAGATGGGGAAATAATTGCAATAGTATCTTTTCTTTGTTTTTGCTAGCATATAAATGTGTTATAATATAACAGTAAGAAATAGACTGAAAAGGCAACATATAGTTTTAAGATTATTTATTTACTTGTGCATGTCTTGCATGGGCTTGAACTCAGGGCCTGGGCACTGACTGTGAGCTTTTTTGGTCAAGGCTGGACTGTACTATTTGAGTACAACTCTATTTCTGGCTTTTTGATGGTTAATTGGAGACCAGTCTCACAGACTGTCCTGCTCTGCCTGGCTTTCAACCCCAATTCTCAGATCTGAGCCTCCTGAGTAGAAATTATAGGCTTTGAGCCACTGGCACCAGGCTTAAGATTTCTTTCTTTTCCTTTTTTTTTGGTCGTCTTGGGGCTTAAACTCTGGGCCTGGGCACTGTCCCTCAGCTCTTCTGCTCAAGGCTAGCACTCTACCACTTGAGCTATAGCACCACTTCTGGCTTTCTAAGTGTTTTATTGGAGATAAGAGTTTCACAGACTTTCCTACCTGGGCTACCTTTGAACTTCCATCCTCCTGAGTAGCTAGGATTACAGGCATGAGCCACCACACCTGGCTAAGATTTATTTCTTTAATAGCAGAGGCTTTAGAAAGTTGTTTTTTTGTTGTTGTTGTTGCTCGTGGGGCTTGAACTCTGGGCCCGAGCACTGTTCCTCAGCTCTTCAGCTCAAGGCTAGCGCTCTACCACTTGAGCTACAGCACCACTTCCAGTTTTCTGGTGGTTTATTGGAGATAAGAGTTTCATGGACTTTCCTGCTTGGGCTGGCTTTGAACTATGATCCTCAGATCTCAGCCTCTTGAGTAGCTAGGATTACAGGCATGAGCCACCGGCACCGGCTTAGAAAGTTTTTAAGGAAGAAGTTGGTTTGGACAAATTTTGTATTAGGATATTAATTTGATAGCAGAGTGAAATTAGAGGGAAAAAGACCAGTATTTTGTTGGTGGTTATTTTGTTGTTGTTGTTGAATAATAGGGTTTCAACTCAGGGCCTCAGTGCTTGCTAGGCAAGTGCTATTCTAAGACTTCTTTTCTCAAGAACAAGCAAATACATGAATAAAATTTTGCAGCAGCAGGGTGCTGGTGGCTTAGGCCTGTGATCCTAGTTACTGGGGAGGCTGAGATCAGAGGAATGTCTATGAGACTCTTACCTGCAATTAACAACCAAGACAAGCTAGAAGTAGAGCTGTGGCTCAAATGATAGGGAAGTGGCCTTTAATAAAAAAAAAAAGCTCAGGGACAGCACCCAGGCCTTGAGTTCAAGCCCCAGGACTGGCACAGGAAAAAAGACTGCAGCAGACAGAAAAATCAGATATATAAGTTCTCTCTTGTTTGCATAAATTCTTTTATATATAAATTTTCCACTTTTGACTTTTTGGAGATAGGAGTCTCCTGGACTTCCTTCCCTGGGTTGGTTTTGGCTGGTGATTATCAGGTCTCAGCCTCCTGAGTAGCTATGATTACAGGTGTGAGCCTCCAGTGCCTAGCCGTATGTATAAATTCTGACTTTACCACTCATTTGAATAGTCAAATCATCCAGTGTTGCTATAAAAAGGTGGTTGACTTGTTAGGATAGTTAGTCTTTTCCAAGTCCAAACTATGCCTTTTATGACCTAATCAGACTTGGCAAATGATTGGATAGTAGTAGGTACAAGAGGATGTTTTAGAGATACCTTTGATGTTTTGAGCTTGAGTGAATGGGAAGCAGTGTTGAAGCATATATGCTAATAGGGTGTTCCTAGCATACCTAATGGTAATATTGGGATCTTTAAAATAGGCAAATTGAGGCCAGCCTTCTTCCTAGTTTAGGCCTTAGAATACAGAAAATAAGATCTTAATCTTTTAGATACTTTTCAGATGAAACTAGTGATGTATTTTAATGATTGGCTTTGGTAGATTTAAGCTTGTGTATCACTATTGTGAGGTTAGAGTTGTCTGACTAGGCCTACTGGGAATTAGAGTGGGCTTGAGTGGCATTGCAAAGTGGACACTAACCACTATATCTGAGTTTGTTGTGAGTTTGTGGGTGGGGAATGGGTGTATGTGGGCACCTGTGATAACTTTCTAGAAAGCAGTGCTACTACTGAAGGGTTTAAGTGTCAGGTTTGTAAGCCAGCCTTATGGATTATGGCAGAAAGATTGCTTTATCTTTTAAGAGCAAAAGGCTCCATATTCCAGTCAGTAGGTTGATTATGATGGAGGGAAGATTTGGTACCTTTTATTGGGTAGTGATACAATAAGGTACAGTCACTACAGGAAAGTGGGTTGACAGGGCTGCAGAGGTTGCAGAGGGAGGCGGAGCTGGCCTGGCGCGGCACACTCCCTCTTAAGTTTTCACTTGGTGTGCAGAATCCAGTGTGGTAAATTTAATTCCCAGGACTGGTTTGCTGCACCATCAGACTGTTCTTCTGGCCAGGATCCTTACTCCGCGCCCCCCCCCCCGTCCCCTCCCCCCTCCCCTCCCCAAGCAAGCTGCAGGCTTCGCCTGGGCCCTAGAAACCGGATAGGCCTCTCCGTGCACTCTCAACCTAACTGAGGGGGGAGGGGAGGGGAGCTCCCTCTAGTCCCACCCTTTGCGCTGTTTGCGTTTCTGCGCCTTTCATGAGTGGCAGTGAACTTTGGCCAATCAGGACGTGGGGCGGGCAGGCGCCTCATGTTAGGTTGCGCAGGAGGAGGGGAAACTGGTGCTGGAGAGACAGCGAGAGGGGCGAACCGGCCCCCCACGGTCGCTGCAGGTAAAGCCGACTCTCTCTCACTGGGGTGAGGCACCGCTGTTTTTCTTTTTCAGGGCTTGTTTGAGCCTCTCAGTCTGCAGCTTCCATCCTAACATTGCTCCTACCCATGGCATCCATCCCCCCCCATCTTCTCGTCTTGGCCATCCCCACCCTGGGGCACCCCCGCAACCTCCTTACCTCAAGTGCATGTATCTCATCACCATTTTGGGGGTGCCAGTTACCCGAAATCTCTCACCTGTGCATGTGCAGTATGGGCCTTACTGGCACTAACCCTGGCCGTATGAGCAGGTAATGTACTCGATTCCCCCCACCCCCACCCGGTCGCGTTTTCCTCCGTCAGCTCTTCACTTCCTTACCTGGTCCATTCCCCTTTTTCATGAGTACATAATTTCTGTAGTTTCTTCTTTCCCCTTAGAAAAATACATGCTTTTAGCTTTCGTAGTTGGTTTTTTTGCTTTCCATATTTATAGTGAAGGGCTCACTTTTACCAGCCATATTTATCCCAAATATCCATACCCCTGGTTGAGTTGAGTGCTTTTTCCTTCTGTAATTAGGGGGAAAGAGAGCCACATATTTGGCAGTAAGAATGGTGAAGACAGGTAAAATGGCCTAGGATCTTGAATTTCTGGAGGAAATCTAAATGGCTTCAAGTTAATATCTCCATTTTTTATTTCTTTGACCTCCACCCTGGACCCTGGTTTACTCTAGCTTTCAATTACATTCACTTTTCCTATTTTTGTATACGATTTGAAGCTCGGTGTGACTCATAAATGTCATCAGGGTACAATTTTTTTCCCTGTTAAAATTCTATTGAGGATTTTTATTTTTGCCCTCCTGATTACTTTTTCATCCAAAATTAAGCTGTTTCCACCCATTTTATGTTTCAATAACTTGTGTTTGTGTCTATCATACAGCTGATCCTCTTGAAAAGGATACAGTTTCTGACAAGATTTATACAAGATAGTTTATTTTCTGAACCTTTGAACAGCTAGTGATTAATGTGTGTTACTTTATAAAAGTGCACATTTCAAGCCGGGCGCTGGTGGCTCACGCCTGTAATCCTAGCTACTCAGGAGGCTGAGATCTGAGGATCGCGGTTCAAAGCCAGCCCGGGCAGGAGAGACCGTGAGACTCCTATCTCCAATAAACCACCAGAAAAACCAGAAGTGGCGCTGTAGCTCAAGTGGTAGAGCGCTCGCCTTGAGCTGAAGAGCTGAGGGACAGCGCCCAGGCCCAGAGTTCAAGTCCCACGACCGACAAAAAAAAAAAAAAAACAAAAGTGCACATTTCAGAAAAAGGTCAGTATTGCTCAATATGGCATTTGTTCATTATCATCTAAAAGGATGGACAGTACACAGAAATGGAGAATGGATGTCTGTAGTTCTGTTTATATAATTTTATCTATTAGACAATGGAATAATCTTTGTTGCAGTGTTTCTCTCCATCATAAACAGTAAACTATGATAAACTCCCTTTTGAGAAACCATAAAAAAATCTTACCTATCCCAGAGATACTGATACATTTTCCCTACTAGGCATGCTGCTTTTTCTGTTTTCACTATCACTGCTCCCCACGTTTTTATTTTTTATAGATCAATCCTTATTGGTCCAAAGATTTTTGACCAATTTTACCAAATAGAAATCACCTAAATGAAGAGATATAAAACTAAAAATATAAAGCTGTGATATTGAATTAATATTTTGAAATTACATTTATCCCTACTTTCAGTTCCCATAAGATCTTCTAAAGAAACCAGCCCTCCATCCCTCAGTTGAGAATCACTGCTTTGTTGAAAGGTATGCAGAGACAGAGATGGAAAAATAATAGAGTAAAACTAAAATAAAATCTCTTATGATAGGACAAACTTACAGAAATGGACAGGGGTAGGCTGCTCTATAACTATAAGCTCAGTGGTAAAACACTTCCTTAGCAAGAGGTAGAACATTTGTCTAGGAAGAGGCCTTGGGTTTGATCCCCAGCACCATACACATATAGCTATACACACCAAGACAAAAAAAGGGCAAAGGTGAAGGAAAACATAATACAACAAGGGAGTTGGAATGCTGTATCTCAAAAGATGTCAGAGAACTGTGTTAAAGGTTATAAACCTGCTGAAGAATATCAGTTCAGAGCTGGGAATGTGGCTTGGTGGTAGAGTGCTAACCTTGAGCAAAAGAAACTCAGGGACAGTGCCTAGGCCCTGAGTTCAAGCCCTAGGCCTGTCAACAACAACAAAAAATCAAAATTCATACTTTATGAAGGAATAATTTGTAAGAAATAGATGAGATGAAGAGTTATTGTTATGTATAAAGTTTTTCTATTGGTAACTAGCTTATAGGTTTATAGGTAGTTTTCTTTGAATTTCAATCTTAACCGATTTTGTTTTCTTCTCCACTCCTCTCCCCCTCTCCCCAATCCTGTCAAGATTTCTGTCTGGACATGAGTCTGGACATTAATTTAGAATTATGAAAAGTGATGGAATATAGCTACTCAAAAATTGACTTCCATTTTGAGAACACTCATGTGTTTATATTCTGGTTAACTGAGCCAAGACTGCTTGTTCATTGTTAATATGATAAATGTCAGTATCGCTTTATTATCTGGACAGTTGTTTTACCTTGAAATCTAGTGGGCATATGTTTTGTTTTTGTTTTTTGGGGGGGGTCCGGCTGTGGGGCCTGAACTCTGGGCCTGGGCGCTGTCCTTCAGCTCTTCAGCTCAAGGCTAGTGCTCTACCACTTGAACCACAGTGCCACTTCCGGCTTTTTTCTTTTTGCTTATGTGGTGCTGAGGAATCGAACCCAGGGCCTCATGCATGCAAGGCAAGCACTCTGCCATTGAGCCACCTTCCCAGCCCCATGGGCATATGTTGTTACTAGCAGGGTTTAAACTATGGAAAAGAGTATTCATGAGATAGACAAGCTTGGTAGAAGGGGCCACATGTGGCTGCAGTCAGATTGACCCACAAGTAGTAAGAAAAAAAGAGGAGGAAAGGAATGTTTATGTGGAGGAGGTTTAATCCTGTGAAAATCAAGAACAGGACAGGCGTTGGTGGCTCATGCCTCTAATCCTACCTACTCTGGAGGCTGAGATCTGAGGATCAGGGTTCCAGCCCAGGCAGAAAAGGCTGTGTGTGAACTCATTGCCAATTACCCACCAGAAAACCGGAAGTGGCACTGTGGCTCAAATGATAGAGCACTCGCCTTGGGCTGAAGAGCTCAGGAGAGAGAGGGAGGGGGAGAGAGAGCGAGCCGGAGAGAGAGAGAGAGCCAGAGAGAGAGAGAGCCGGAGAGAGAGAGGAGAAAGGAGAGAGGAGAGGGAAGAGAGGAGAAGGGAGAGGGTAGAGAGGAGAGAGCGTGTGCCGGGCAGTAGTGGTTTATCCCTGTAGTCTTGCTTAGAACGCTGAAATCTGAGGATTGCAGTTCGAAGCCAGTGCAGGAAAGTCCCCTGAGACTATCTACGGTAAACTCTGGAAAAGCCACAAGTGGCACTGTGGCTCAAGGGGTAGCATGCTAGCCCTTGGACAGAGCGCAGGACCAGAGTTCAAGCCCCAGGACCCGCCAAAAGAGACACTAGGGTGAAAAATACATAGAAATAATACTGTGAGTTGTCCCTCAAATGCTTTTTCCCATAATGCCCTGGGTAACCATGCAACCAATGAAAAGAGCCAGGGCAGCGCATGCACAAGCCATCAAGCAATCAGCGCAAAGTCCAGGAGAGGAGGGTGTGTGTGTGTGTGTGTGTGTGTGTGTGTGTGTGTGTGTGTGTGTGTGTGTGTGTG
>NW_012267337.1:1943861-1957293 GCF_000151885.1 Dipodomys ordii | reverse complement strand
TGTGTCTGTGTGTGTGTTTGTGTGTGTCTGTGTGTGTGTCTGTGTGTGTCTGTGTGTGTGTGTCTGTCTGTGTCTCTGTGTGTGTGTGTCTGTCTGTCTCTGTGTGTGTCTCTCTGTGTGTGTGTCTGTGTGTGTGTGTCTCTCTCTCTGTGTGTCTCTGTGTGTGTGTCTGTGTGTGTGTAGTCCCTACTGTATAGGGGTTTCCACCAAGAAGACTGTTGGATTTTTCTTTGGTCCTTTTCCACAAGAAGAGCCCCACTACTTTCTTTCATGGCTTTTTTTACATTTTTAAATAAATTTACTCTGTATACTTAAAAAATATATGTATGAAATTAATTGGGTCAGTAGAGGTGAATTGGGATGGAGAAGTAATGATACTTGGTGTAAAGTTTTTGACTTACTGAGCCTAGACTGAACCAGTAGAAGCATAAATTTGATCTGTAAGTTGGGCAAGGAGTAAAGGATTGAGTCATATGAGGGTATGATTAAGGAGTTACTTCAGAAATTGTTAGCCTTGTTTCTTATTTTAAAAATAAAAACAAAAAACAATGCAATTATGACAAGCACCAATGGCTCACGCCTGTAATCCTAGCTACTTAGGAGGCTGAGATCTGAGGATTTTGGTTTGAAGCCAGCCTGGGCAGGAAAGCACATGAGATTATTATTTCCAGTTAACCACCAAAAGGCCTACAGTGGAATTGTGCCAAAAGTGGTAGAGAACTATCCTTGAGCAAAAAAGGCTCAGGAAAGCACTCAGGCCCTGAGTTCAAGCCCCAAGACAGGCACCAAAAAAAAAAGGGGGGGGAATTTTAGCCAGGCACCAGTGCCTCATATCTATAATCCTAGTTACTCAGGAGGCTGAGATTTTAAGGACCAAGGTTTGAAACCAGCTGGAGAAGAAAACTATGAAACTCTGTCTTCAAATTAACCAGCAAAAAGCTGTGCTGGAGGTGTGGCTTAGGTAGTAGCACACCAATAGTAAGCAAAAAAGCTAAGTGTTCAAGCCTTGTGTTCAAGACCCCATACCACAAAAAGAAAAAATAAGTGAGATCTCTGCTCAGTGTGAAAAGGAATATAAAATTCTAGCACTTAGGAGGCTCAGGAAGGAGAATTCCAAGTTTAAGGCAGCCTGTACTACATAACAAACTCAAAACCAGCTGGTTAAACATAGTGAGACCCTGTCTCAGATTTCAAAAATTTTAAAAATATACTTAGTACAAATTATAAACAAGTGAGATTTCTCAAATTTGGCCATCACAGGGAAGAAGGAAAGCATTAGGTGGAAAAAATAGCAAGGTGTTGTTTCTAAACTATCAGCAAAAACTTCTAGTTAGATGGGCACTGGTAGCTCACATATGTAATCCTCGGTACTAAGAAGACTGAGATCTGATGATTGCAGTTCCAAGCCAGCCCAGGCAGGAAAGTCCATGAGACTCTGATCTCCAATTAACCAACAAAAAGTCAGAAGTGGAGCTGTGGCTCAAGTGGGAGAACATTATCCTTGAGCAAAAAAACTCAGAGACAATCAAGATGCACTATGTTCACAAACTGCTTTGTTGAATGGCAACTCCTTTCTAAACTACTTAAAGATAACAAAAATATTTAAAAAGTTGTAACCAGTCAAAGAAAAACTCAGACAGTGTCCAGATCCTGAGTTCAAGCCCTAGAACTGGCACAAAAACAAAACAGAAATAACTTTTAGTCAGAGAAAACTTTGATTATAGTTTTTGTTTTTTGTTTTGGGTCCGGTTGTGGGCTTGAACTCTGGGCCTGGGCGCTGTCCCTCAGCTCTTCAGCTCAAGGCTAGCACTCTACCACTTGAGCCATAGCACCACTTCTGGCTTTTTTTGTCTTCTGCTTATGTGGTGCTGAGGAATCGAACCCAGGGCCTCATGCATGCAAGGCAAGCGCTCTACCACTGAGCCACCTTCCCAGCACCTGATTATAGTTTTTGTGTGACACTTAAGTCTAGAAATTTAGTGTAACTTCTCTCATTATAATGAAAAACAGAAGCAAAGCAGGAGATAACTAGAAAAAATAAGTGATGGTTGTATTTATAAAATGTGTAGAATTATTGAATAGGCTTTAATTAAATAAAAAAAAGTAATTTTGGAATTCAGTAATACTGGAATTCCAGTAATTCTGGAATAGTTTGGCCAAGAGTGGGAAGGGACGTGGATCTTGAGGTGTGAAAAGTATATAGTTACTTGACCTAGGGAAATGTTGCTTAGCACTGGTGGGTACCTGGTATACTTTGTTTTACTGATATGCCAGGAACTGATGTTGCCCACTACTGAATCTGTTCTCTTTATGTTAGAGTTTCTCAAATATTACCCTACATTATGTTGTTTTGTAAGAATAAATGCAATGGTCTGAGGAAGGGGTAAAAGTCAATTTAGGGGTTACATGTAAGTCTCCTGTCAAACTTATACTGTGCCTCCAACAAATTTCTTTTTTTCTTTTCTTTTTTGTTGGTCATGGGGCTTGAACTCAGGGCCTGAGCGCTGTCCCTGCACTCTTCAGCTCAAGGCGAGCGCTCTACTGCTAGAGCCACAGTCACTTCCAGTTTTCTAGTGGTTTATTGGAGATAAGAGTCTCATGGACTTTCCTGCCCAGGCTGGCTTTGAACTTTGGTCCTCAGATCTCAGCTTCCTGAGTAGCTAGGATTACAGGTGTGAGCCACCGGTGCCCAACTTCCTCCAACAAATTTCTTATCTGATGTCTTCCAAAAGTTTAGAGAAATAGTGTTTTCAAGCAAGACTTTCCTGGATTGTCAAACACTGACATCAAAGAACATTTATTTTGTGCTGGGAAGGTGGCTCAGTAGTAGAGTGCTTGTCTTGCATGCATGAGGTCCTCGGTTTGACTCCTCAGCACCACATAAGCAGATAAAGCAGGAAGTGGCCCTGTGGCTCAAGTGGTAGAACGCTAGCCTCGAGCTGAAGAGCTGAGGGACAGCGCCCAAGCCCTGAGTTCCGGCCCCACAACCGCAAAAAAAACCCCAAAAAACAAAAACAAAAAAAGCCCAGTTATTTCTTGTTCATTTATGTGGTGGTATTATTCCCTGTCTTTGGTTCTCCTCTTCCCTCCCCTCCTGTTCCCTTCCCTCCCATCCCTTCTTTCTTTCCTGCCACTTCTGGGACTTGAATTCAGAGCCTGAGCACTGTCCCTAACCATCTTATGCATAAGATGGTTTCCTACTTGAGTCACAGCTCCACTTCTGGCTTTTTTGGTGGTTAACTGGTGATGTCTCATGGACTTAATTGCCTAAGCTGGCTTTCAAACCTTAATTCTCAGATCTCAGCCTCCTGAGTAGCTAGATTACAGGTGTGAGCCACCAGCATCCAGTTACAAGCAGGTTTTAATAGTTTTCACAAAGCAACTATATGGGCCTTCAGTTAATATGACAAGAACCTTAGGCGGTTATAGTAAAATTAATAGAAATGCTTTAAAAAAGATGTAAATAATGGTGTGTATATTTAAAGGATATGGAGGTTCAAGTAATCACAAATTGCTTAGTTGCTAAAGAGGCAGAAGTTTAAGTTTATTTTATACAGTAGAAGAACTGTAGGAGGGGTACTGTTTAAGCTGAGAGATCTTTCGGGTAGCAATGAGCAGGTAAAGGAAGGTGTATCATGCAGGAACTACAGCATAATAGACAAAGTCATATAGGTAGGGATCATATTACGAGAACTATGTAGTTGGGCTGGAAAGAGTCCAACTGAAAGAGTTGGGATATAAATTGGAACCAGAATGTTGAGTCCTTTGTGAAGAAATTTGATGATCTTACATATGAGAAAGGTTTCTTAAAAGAGGATGAAATTCTATGTACAGATTGTTATATTTACCAGAATAAACTCTGAAAGTTCCTCGATAAAATTATATTAAAAGAACCTTTATCTGCCTTCATGGAAATGCTGTTGGTACAACTTTACAACTGAAAATAGAAAGTAAATGAATTCTGCATTTCCTCATCTCCACCTAAGAAATATAATTATAAAAAGAAAACTAGATAGAGCTTGGCGTTGGTGGCTCGGGCTTGTAATCCTAGTTATACAAGAGGCTGAGATCTGAGGATTGTGGTTTGAAGCCAACCTGTGCAGAAAATTCTGTGAGACTCTTGGGGGTCCGGTCGTGGGGCCTGAACTCTGGGCCTGGGCGCTGTCCCTTAGCTCTTCAGCTCAAGGCTAGTGCTCTACCACTTGAGCCATAGCACCACTTCCGGCTTTTTTCTTTCTGCTTATGTGGTGCTGAGGAATCGAACCCAGGGTCTCATGCATGCAAGGCAAGCGCTCTACCACTGAGCCACCTTCCCAGCCCCTGTGAGACTCTTATATCCAATAAACTACTCAAAAAAGCTGGAAATGGCACAGTGGCTCAGGTGGTAGAGCGCTAGCCTTGAGCAAAAGAATTTGACCATACATACACAAAGAGAAAGAAATGGATAAAAACAGATAAATGGTCTTGGCAGAAACTTCAAAAGGGATTATTTTAAAAAATATTTTTTTAAAGTTTTTTTTTTAATAGTAAAGAGTAGTTTATCAGTGAAGAATTCCACATTTATGGTAAGGTGGCCAGTTTGGATGAGGAGCAGCTGCATCAAAAGAGAGTACACTTCACTGGTGAGGAGGATAGTTTAAGTCAAGATTGGACTCCCCTTCGATTTTCTTTTCTTTCTTTTTTTTTTTTTTTGTTGGTTGTGGGATTTGAACTCTGGACCTGGATGCTGTCCCTCAGCTCTTCAGTTCAAGGCTAGTGCTCTACCACTTGATCCACAGCACCACTTCTGGCTTTTTCTGCTTATGTGGTGCTAAGGAATCGAACCCAGGACCTCATGCATGCAAGGCAAGCACTCTACCTCAGCCCCTCTATTTTCTTTATCAGTGTTTTGAGGCAGGAGATGGATGTTTTTTCAGCTATATGTCTGTCCTCAGATTTATCCAATGTGATATTTCCTTATTTTATTACTATTTGAAATTAAGATGGCACCTAAGAAGGAGAGGTTTTTTCTGAAATTACCAACATTGCTTATTTTTCCATTTGTATTTGTATTTCTACAACAGGAGCTCCATCATCTTCCTCTGAAGACTTAGCCATCTTATTCCATGAAGGTCAGGACAATCTGACATGTACTTGTTTTTTGACTTTTTGCTGAAGAGTAATTCTCTTTCATTGTGTATATTTTTTTCTCAATAGGGGAGGGGAGGGGAGAACCAGTGCCCCCCCTCCCCTTCCTTTCCTAGACATTGGGAAAATACCTTCTATTACTTCCTCAAGATGGCGGACCCCATCATGGATCTGTTTGATGACCCAAATTTATTTGGGCTGGACTCTCTGACTGATGATAGCTTTAACCAGGTTACTCAAGATCCTATTGAGGAAGCCCTTGGACTGCCAAGTTCTCTGGACTCCTTGGATCAAATGAACCAGGATGGTGGAGGTGGTGATGTGGGGAGTTCATCAGCAAGTGGCCTGGTCCCTCCACCAGAGGAAACAGCCCCCACAGAACTTCCCAAAGAATCTACAGCTCCAGCTCCAGAATCCTTAACCTTGCATGATTATACCACTCAGCCCACCAGCCAGGAACAGCCAGCCCAACCTGTCTTACAGACATCTACGCCAACATCAGGACTTCTGCAGGTCTCCAAGAGCCCGGAGATCCTGAGCCAAGGGAATCCTTTCATGGGTGTCTCTGCCACAGCTATCCCCTCCAGTAATCATGGGGGACAACCACCTCAGTCAGCCCCTAAGATTGTTATCCTTAAGGCCCCACCAAGTTCCTCAGTCACTGGTGCCCATGTGGCACAAATTCAGGCTCAAGGTATCACCAGCACAGCTCAGCCCCTGGTGGCTGGCACAGCCAATGGTGGAAAAGTCACTTTTACCAAAGTGCTAACTGGCACACCCCTTCGACCAGGTGTTTCCATTGTCTCTGGTAATACAGTGTTGGCCGCCAAGGTCCCTGGGAACCAGGCTGCTGTTCAGCGCATTGTCCAGCCCAGCCGACCAGTAAAGCAGCTGGTCCTCCAGCCAGTTAAGGGTTCAGCTCCTGCTGGAAACCCTGGGGCCGCAGGGCCCCCACTGAAGCCTGCAGTTACACTGACCTCTACACCTACTCAGGTGACTTGAGTGAAAGGGGGAGGTGAATTTTGGTTTCATGAGGGCTCAGCAACTTTATGATTGAACACCTGTGAGAGCTGACTGAAAAAAACTGTTTAAGCTCCATCTTTGATTTTCATCAGTTAGTGCTAACAAGCCACATACTACTACCCGTTAGATGGAAGCAGTTAATGTAAATGTATTTTGAGCTCTCACATGTTTACTGTGCCTAGTTCCTAAGCCTAGCTGATTTTCAATATAAAACGGACACAGTTCTTGTATAGCTCACAGTATGCTGGAAAAGATAGTTGTTAAATGAGAATTCACAATAATGTATGATATAGTTTTATGGGAAAAATAGAGGATGCTGAAAGAAACATCTTTAAAAATTGATACTTATATTTACAAGACTGTGAAAACATTATCTTTCTCTAAGTCTTTCATTTGAGATAAGTCTTGCTATATAGCCCAGGCTGGCTTTTAACTTGGGATTCTCTGGCTTCAGCCTCCTGAGTGGTGCCACCACACCTCCTCTTTCTTTCATTCTTATATTTTGTTGTAAGAAAATAGAGACTAAATAGAAGACCAAAAGAGTGAAGGTGTGGTAGGCAATATTAGAGTTAGCAGGTTTCTGTTCAATATAAGGATTTATAGATTTACAAAAACTAAAAAATTACCTTAGAAGATAGTGAGCCTCCCATCAGAAGTTTTTCAAAATTAGGCTTGATAACGCACTGGGAGGAATGGATATCAATAAATGATTTTATCAAGACAGATGGGTGATGAATGAAAGGAATATTCTGACATTCAAGTTTTCTGAATCTAGGATGAAGAAAACGAGTATGATGTTTTTTTAATATGTGTCTTTTGCAATTTCCTTTCTTCACTGTAGGGTGAATCAAAACGCATCACCCTGGTCCTCCAGCAGCCACAGTCTGGAGGTCCCCAAGGACATCGACATGTTGTGTTAGGGAGTCTACCAGGCAAGATAGTATTACAGGGCAACCAGCTGGCAGCCCTGACTCAAGCCAAGAATGCCCAGGGACAGCCTGCCAAAGTTGTGACTATCCAGCTGCAGGTGCAACAGCCACAGCAAAAAATCCAGATTGTACCACAGCCTCCATCATCACAGCCTCAGCCCCAGCAATCACCCTCAACCCAGCCATTGACTCTCTCTTCTGTGCAGCAGGCTCAGATAATGGGACCAGGACAAAGCCCAGGACAGAGACTCTCAGTACCACTCAAGATGGTATTGCAGCCACAGGTGAGAGACTTACTTGCTAGTACCCTTAGCCACCACTTATTGTTTATTGTGGGGACATTCTAAATTGATAACTAAATAGATGCAGTCTTTTATTCCTTAACTTTAATTATACAGAGATTGCAGCACTATTGTTAGGTTTGAGGTAAGACATGATTTATCTAGTGTTTGTCTTTGAGCCATTTAATTTACAGTCTTAACATTATTATGAAGTAAAAGCAATTTGAAATTGCCTCTCACTTGGAGGATAAAGAGTCAAGTGATTATCATCCTTCCTCCCCCCTTTTTTCATGTTTAGGCTAGAGACCAATAATGGCTATATTGGTTGTAACTTTTCTAAAATAATAGGTATGAGAACATAAAAAAATGATATTGAAGTTAACCGGTCTCCAGTGGCTCACACCTGTAATTCTAGTTACTCAGGAAGCTGAAATGTGAGGATCACAGTTAAAAGCCAGAAAAGTCCATGAGACTCTTTTTTTTTTTTTTTTTTGCCAGTTCTGAGGCTTGAACTCAGGGCCTGGGCGCTGTCCCTGAGTTCCATTTGCTCAAGGCTAGCACTCTACCACTTGAGCCACAGCAGCACTTCTGGCTTTTTCTGTTTATATGGTACTGAGAAATCGAACTCAGGGCTTCATGCATGCTAGGCAAGCACTCTGCCACTAAGCCACATTCCCAGCCTCCATGAGACTCTTGTTTTTTTTTGGTTGGTCATGGGGCTTGAACTCTGGGCTTGGGCACTGTCCCTGTGCTCTTCACCTCAAGGTGAGCACTCTACCTCTTGAGCCACAGCCCCACTTCCGATTTTCTAGTGTTTTATTGGAGATCAGAGTCTCACAGACTTTTCTGGCGGGGCTGGCTTTGAACCATGATCCTCAGATCTCAGCCTCCTGAGTAGCTAGGATTATAGGCATAATAAGCCAGCAGCGCCCAGCTTCCATGAGACTTTTTTTTTTTGTCGGTGGTGGGGCTTGAACTCTGGGCCTGGGCGCTGTCCCTGCGCTCTTCAGCTCAAGGCTAGTTCTACCACTTGAGCTACAGTGCCACTTCCGGTTTTCTAGTGGTTTATTGGAAATAAGAGTCTTACGGTCTTTCCTGCCCGGGCTGGCTTTGAACCTTGATCCTCAGATCTCAGCCTCCTGAGTAGCTAGGATTACAGGGGTGAGTCACTGGCACCCAGCTCCTTGAGATTCTTATCTCCAATTAATCACCAGAAAACTGGAAGTGGCACTGTCACTCAAAGTAGTAGAACTCTAGTCTTGACTAAAAAAGCTCAGGAACAGGAGTTCAAGCCCCACAACCAACAGGACAAAAAACATACTGAAATTTAATTTGGGAGAATTTTTCCCTTTTCCCACAAAAAAGCTCGCTTTTTTTTTTTTTGGGGTGTATCTGGATTTAGTAAGACTTTCTCTGAATTCTTAGTTAAGAGAACTAGTTTGTAGCCTGGATTATTTAGGCCATTTAACAGCAAATATGTTGAAATTAGAGTGTCTTTATTTCTATAGGCTGGCTCTTCCCAAGGAGCTTCTTCTGGCCTTTCTGTAGTTAAAGTTTTAAGTGCCAGTGAAATGGCAGCTCTGTCATCGCCAGCAAGCTCTGTTCCACATACGGGAGGAAAAACAGGAATGGAGGAAAACCGAAGACTGGAGCACCAGAAGAAGCAAGAAAAAGCAAATCGGATTGTAGCAGAGGCCATAGCTAGGGCCCGAGCCCGGGGTGAGCAGAACATACCTCGCGTCCTCAATGAGGATGAACTGCCTAGTGTTCGACCAGAGGAGGAAGGTGAAAAGAAACGCAGGAAGAAGAACAGTGGGGAGAGGCTGAAGGAAGAAAAGCCAAAGAAGAGTAAAACCTCTGGTTCTTCTAAAACTAAAGGCAAGAGTAAGCTAAAGTGAGTACTTTTTTGCTGTTCTTATGAGGTAGTTGAAGATAACATACTAGTTTTTAAATAGTATCAATAGAAAGTTGTATTTAGGGCTGGGAAGGTGGCTCAGTGGTAGAGTGCTTGCCTTGCATGCATGAGGCCCTGGGTTTAATTCCTCAGCACCACATAAGCAGAAAAAAAAAAGCCGGAAGTGGCACTGTGGCGTAAGTGGTAGAGTCCTAGCCTTGAGCTGAAGGGCTGAGGGACAGCGGCCAGGCCCAGAGTTCAGGCCCCATGACTGGACCAAAAAAAAAGAAAGTTGTATTTAGCTGCTATCTAACTCAAGGTGATCTGTCATACAAAATAAGACCTTTTTTTCTGTCCTAATTATGATTAAACAGGAATTTGTAAATAAGTATATTTTAAAACAAAAACACTGGGGCTGGGAAGGTGGCTCAGTGGTAAAACGCTTGCCTTACATGCCTGAGGCCCTGGGTTCGATTCCTCAGCACTACATAAGCAAAAAGAAAAAAACAAAAACACTTAAGACACAGGAAAACTTAATTATATCAAGACTTCCTTTAAAAGCTCCAACTTTATGTATTTATATATTCTTGATATTGTATCCCTGTTAGTGTGCAAGAGATTTCTCACTACCTCTTTACTGTCTACCCCAGTAAAGAAAACTGTTAGAGATACAGCTTTTCTGTTCTTGTATCTTAACTGAATTGGAAATTTTAGCAATTACTTTCAGCTGTAAGCAGTGTTGATAGAACTGTGGTTTAGTATATTTCTTGTCACAACTGAGTGCCTTCTCTTCTTTTCCATGTTTTACCTCTCCAATCTTATTAGCTTCAGGTCCCTGCTGAAGATTTTTCTGCTTTTTAATAGCAAGTTTCATATTTGAAACTCTCAAAAATAATAACTGTCCTGTCTCTCAGGACAGATATTCCTAGTGTTCACACATATGGAAAATTAATGCCCAATTAATGACAGAACTGACAGGGCCTTCTAATTTTTTTACCTCTCTCCTTTTATTATCATAATTTCCTTTCTGGTTTTTTTTTTTTTTTTGGGCAGTTATGGGGTCTGAACTTTGGGCCTGGGCGCCGTCCCTCAGCTCTTCAGCTCAAGGTTAGCACTCTACCACTTCAGCCACAGTGCCACTTCTGGCTTTTTTTGCTTATATGGTGCTGAGGAATCAAACCCCAGGGCCTCATGCATGCAAGGCAAGCACTCTACCACTGAGCTACCTTCCTAGCCCTCATATTTCCTTTCTATTAGCATAAATTAATTGTAGAAAGAGGTTTTATGATATATGCATGTGTACATATGTACATACTCACTTATAATGTACTTGAATGAAATATTGTACTTTTTTTTTTTTTTTTTTTTGGTCAGCTGTGGGGCTTAAACTCTGGGCCTGGACACTTGTCCCTCAGCTCTTCAGCTCAAGGCTAGCATTCTACCACTTGAGCCACAGCATCACTTCCAGTTTTGTGGTGGTTTCCTTCCAGCTTTTTCTGTTTATGTGGTGCTGAGGAATCGAACCCAGGGCCTCATCTTGCGAGGCAAGCACTCTACCACGGAGCCACCTTCCCAGCCCCATATTGTACTTTTTCTTAACTGCATTCTTCCTCATTTTAAGGTTTCTAATGTGGTTCATATACATATGGTATACTTCAATCATATTCACTCCCACATTAAATTTTCATATTCCCTTTTCACTCTTCTACTAGTCACTTGTAACATGTACCACATTTCTTTATGTATTCATCAGTTGTATGGTACCTAGGCTGATTTTATAGCTTATCTGTGTGCAGGTATCTTTATTGTATGATGAGTTATATTTCTTTAGCCCAAGAGTCATATAGTAAGACCACAGTAAATTAATTTTTATTCTCTTGAGAAACTGGTTTTCATGGTGGCTGTACTAATTTACATTCCCACCAAGTATGAAGAGTTCCTTTCATCATCACTCTCTACTCCCCAATCCTTACCAGCATTTGTTGTTGTTTGTTTTCTTTTTTTTTTTGTCGGTTGTGGGGCTTGAACTCTGGGCCTTAGCGCTGTCCCTCAGCTCTTCAGCTCAAGGTGAGCGCTTTACCACTTGAGCTACAGTGCCACTTCTGGTTTTCTGGTGGTTTATCGGAGATAAGAGTTTCACGGACTTTCCTGCCCAGGCTGGCTTTGAACCTCGATTCTCAGATCTCAGCCTACTGAGTAGCTAGGATTACAGGCATGAGCCACCAGCACCTGGCTTGTTTGTTTTCTTGATGATGGCTGTTCTTACTGGTGTAAGATGGAATCTCTGTCATTTTTATTTGCATTATTTTTATGACTAAAGATGTTGAGCATTTATTCATATATTAGTGATTTGTATTTTTGAGAACTGTTTAGCTTGTTTAACCATTTATTAATTGGATTATTTGTTCTTTTGGTGATTCATTTTTTAAAAAATTTTTTTATTGTAAAGATACTATACAGAGGGTTACAGTTACATGAGTGAGGTAATGAGTACACTTCCTCTTGAACATTGTTGGTGATTCAATTTTAAGCTCTTTATATATATTCTACATATTAAATTTTTCTCTGATGAGTAGCTTGTAAAGATTTTCTTCCATTCTGTGGGTTGTCCATTCTGGTAATTTTTTCTTCAATGTACAGGAACATTTACATTTAATATCAGTCAATTTTGACTCTTACTTCTGGAGCAATTTGAGTCATACTCAAGAAGGTTATTTTCTCGGGCTGGGAAGGTGGCTCAGTGGTAGAGTGCTTGCCTTGAAAACCTGAGGCCCTGGGTTCGATTCCTCAGCACCACATAAGCAAAAAGAAAAAAGCCAGAAGTGGCGCTGTGGCTCGAGTGGTAGAGCGCTAGCCTTGAGCTGAAGAGCTGAGGGACAGCGCCCAGGCCCAGAGTTCAAGCCCCACTACCGGACCCCCCCCAAAAAAAGAAGGTCATTTTCTCTACCTATATCTTTTCTTTTTTAGGGGGAGGTGGCAGGGGTCGGTCGTGGGGCTTGAACTCTGGGCCTGGGCACTGTCCCTCAGCTCTTTAGCTCAAGGTGAGCGCTCTAACACTTGAGCCAAAGCACCACTCTGCTTTTCTGGTGGTTTCATTGGAGATAAGAGTCTCATGAACTTTTCCTGCCTGGGTTGGCTTTGAACTGCGATTCTCAGTTCTCAGCCTCCTGAGTAGGTAGGATTACAGGCATGAGCCACCGGCACCCAGCTCTACCTATATCTTTAAGATTTTTCCTATCTTTTCTTCCAGTTTTCTTCAAAGTTACAGGTCTTACATATGGATTTTTGATTGTTTTTTAAATTTATTTTTATATGAATGAGAGATACAGTGAGTCTTCTATATAGAAATATCCAGTTTTTCTAGTATCATTTGTTGAAGAAGTTGTCTTTCTTGAAAATCAAATGGCTATAGCTGTGAGTTTATTTCTGAATCTTCTATTCCATTGATTTATGTGTTTTTGGGCCAAGGCTTTCTAGGTTTTTGTTGTTGTTCATTTGCCAGTACTGTGCCTTACATTATCTCTTAGCTTTTTTGCTCAAGGTCGGTGTTCTACCACTTGAGCCACAGTTCCACTTCCAGCTTTAAAAAAAAGAAAGAAAATATAATTTTATGTTATTATAAAGTGTTGTACAAGCCGAGCACTGGTGGCTTACCCCTGTAATCCTAGCTACCCAGGCGGTTGAGATCTGAGGATCACAGTTCAAAGCCAGACTGGAAAATCCCTTTGAGATTCTTATCTCCAATTACCCAGTCAAAAACTGGAAATGGAGTAGTATAGCTCAAAGTGGTAGAGTAAGAGCTTAGGGACATTGCCCAGGCCTTGAGTTTAAACCCCGTGACCTACAAAACAAAAATCAAAAAATATAAAATAAAATAAAGTATAGAGGGGTTACCATTTCAAAAGTCAGGAAAAGAGTACACTTCTTTGTAGACAATATCACTTTTCCTTTGCTTTCCCCTAGTTTCTGTTTCCTGTCCCTGCCCACAAGTTATATAGTTCATTTTCCATATACTGAATATCATGACTTCATTTGTTCATCCTTCCTCCTTCTATTTCTGCTTCCATTTCCAGCTTTTTTTTTTTGGGGGGGGGGTCCGGTCGTGGGGCCTGAACTCTGGGCCTGGGCGCTGTCCCTCAGCTCTTCAGCTCAAGGCTAGCGCTCTACCACTTGAGCCA
>NW_012267337.1:1914679-1943411 GCF_000151885.1 Dipodomys ordii | reverse complement strand
TCCTCAGATCTCAGCCTCCTGAGTAGCTAGGATTACAGGCGTGAGCCACCGGCGCCTGGCTCCTTGTGTCTCTTAATGTGTTATATATTGTATTGTCTTTATCTACCTTCCATTAAATATTTGTGAGTACAGTAGTAGCAAGGATTTGTCAAATGTAGTCAGTCAATATTTGGCAAGCCCCAGTATCTTTTTTCCAAATATAGTACTCAGTAGCTGTTTTTTTTCATAGACTTAATATCCAAGCACAGTTGTCTGGTATCCTGCTCTGTGGTGATTTGGATTAATTATGTTGTCTTACCCTAAAGTTTCCTTGTTCTCATTGAAAATCAGATTTGTTTTTTCTTTTTAGCACTATCACTCCTGTAGTGGGTAAGAAGAGAAAGCGTAATACTTCATCTGATAATTCAGATGTGGAAGTCATGCCTGCACAGTCACCCCGGGAGGATGAAGAAAGCAGCATTCAGGTAAAGGAATCCCTACCTAAAGAACTTAGTAAAGGGGACTGGGAAGGTGGCTCAGTGGTAGAGCGCTTGCCTTGCATGCCTGAGGCCCTGGGTTTGATTCCTCAGCCACACATAAGCAAAAAGAGAAAAGCCAGAAGTGGTGCTGTGGCTCAAGTGGTAGAGCGCTAGCCTTGAGCTGAAGAGCTGAGGGACAGCCCAGGCCCACAGTTCAGGCCCCGCGACCAGACCCCCCCCAAAAAAGAAAAAGAACTTAGTAAAGTTTTAAACATTCCTAATCTGAAATCCAAAATGCTTCAAGATCCAAAACTTTGACAGTTACCATGATGCCTCAAGTGGAGAAAGCTTACACACTCTAACCCTAAAAAACCAGCTCAGGCTATGCATATAAGTTATATATGACACTTAAGTTACATCTAATTGTAGCTAACAAACCAGAACCTGAAGTAGGCCTTAAAGGTCTATGCCTTCCAACTATTGGGTTGGTTTTGTTTTATTTTCCCTGGTCCTGGGGCTTGAACTCTGGGCCTGAGCACTATTCCTGGGCTTCTTTTATTCAAGGTGGGCCCTCTACCACTTGAGCTATAGCACCACTTCTGTTTTTTTTTTTTTTTTTTTTGAGTAGTTTATGGGAGATGAGTCTCGTAGAGCTTCCTGCCTGGGCTGGGTTTGCACTATAATCCTTAGATCTCCACCTCCTGTGTAGCTAGGATTACAGGCATGAGCAACTAGCACCTTGCTAAATTTTGTTGTTTTTTTTTAAAGACAAAAAGCATAATATGGGCTGGGAATGTGGCTTACTGGTAGAGTGCTTGCCTAGAATATGAATGAAGCCCTGGGTTTGATTCCTCAGGACCACATAAACAGAAAAAAACCAGAAGTGGCACTGTGGCTCAAGTGGTAGAGTGCTAGCCTTGAGCAAAAGAAGCTTAGGGACAGCACCTGGACTCTTAGTTAAAGTCCCAGGACTGGAACAAACAAACAAAAAATAATTTAAAAAGTAAAGAAAAACAAAACAAAACTTTATCACCAGATTCCAGTGGCTGATTCCAGGAATCCTACCTATTCAAGAGGCTGGGATTTGATGATAACAGTTCAAAGCCAGCCTGAGCAGGAAAGCCCCAGGACTGGTGTACAAACATACACACACACACACACACACACTCATAAAAATATAAATTATTTCCTCATATTTTAGTTTTTCAAAAAATAAGGAAATATTATGAAATCATGGTGTAATTCAAATGATTTGCTGTAATGGCTATGTCAATACTTGGCATTCTCTTAGACCTGTGAACCTATCCCTTTTGCCTTACTTTTTCTGCTTGAGAGTAGAATTTATACTTGAGAATTCTGACTGCACCTTGAGTGCTTAGTCTCAAAACTTTTCTGTTTTGAAGATGAGAGGCATTGGTAAAACCAAAAGAAGTACAATATCAAGGCTTTGGCAGTTTACTGTTTGCCCTAACTTTGCTTGTAATGGATTGTTTTATGCATACAACCTTAAATTTTCTAATACTCTTCAGTTAGTTAATTTATTAGAAAGATTTTTTCCCTACTCTAGAATTACTTTACAAATATTTCTGTTTTTCTTTAGAAATTTAATGTCCTGCTTTTATATTTCTTTATTTATTTGTTCTACTGTTTTTTGAATTCAGGACTTCATGCATGCTAGGTCAGCTCTCAATCACTTGAGCTCTGCCTTCAGCCCTATACTTACATACTTGATACTTTTAGAATTTTTTTTTGATCGGTTGTGTACCTTGACCTCTGGGCTTGGGCGCTGTCCCTGAGCTCTTCAGCTCAAGGCAATTATTCCACCTCTTGAGCCACAGCACCCACTTCCAACCTTTTCTGTGTATTTGGTGCTAAATAATCAAACCAAGGTCCTCATGCATGCGAGGCAAGCACTCTACCACTGAGCCACATTCCCAGCCCACTTGTAGAATTTTTAAATTTAGTCCTCTATGTGACTAGTCAGTATTTCCCAATTCTAATTACAGAGTAACGTGCCATTTCTTCATTGATTAGAAGTACCATTTTTATTATGTTCTAAATCTATATAATATTTTAGTCAACATCTGAGCACTATTTCTTTGACTTTTTTTTTTTTTTTTTTTGGTTGGTCGTGAGGCTTGAACTCTGGGCCTGGGTGCTGTCCCTCTTCAGCTCAAGGCTAGTGCTCTACCACTTGAGCCACAGTGCCACTTCTGGTTTTTCTGGTGGTTTATTGGAGATAAGAGTCTCACGACCTTTCCTACCTGGGGTGGCTTTGAACCTCGATCCTCAGATCTCAGCCTCCTGAGTAGGATTACAGGTGTGAGCCCCCAGTGCCTGGCTTTTGAGGAATTAACAGCTAAGTGTTATTTTGAATACACCTTTACTATATATAATAAAAATATATACTTATTATGACATACCATTTCTATTTTTCCTGACTATTCTTAGTTTTTTTTTATTTTTTATATTTTTGTGAATGTATTTTATTTTTTGGCAGTTGTGGGCTTGAACTGAGGGCCTAGGTACTGTTCCTGAGCTCTTTTGCTTAAGGCTAGAGCTCTACCCACAGCTCTACTTCTGGTTTTTGAGTGGTTAATTGGAGATAAGAGTCTCATGGGGACTTTTCTGCCCAGGCTGGCTTTGAACCGTGATCCTCAGATCTCAGCCTCCTGAGTATTGAGGATTACAGGTGTGAACCACCAGCCATAAATGTATTTTAGAACCAACTCATTTCAGTTAAAATGTTCTTAACCTTTCTGTTCTGAAATTTCTTCTTTCTTTTCCCCTTTTTTCCTCTTTTATATCCAAATTCTTTTTTGTGTATATGCCGATGTTAGGGCTTGAACTCACTCAGCCTGGATGCTGTCCCTGAGCTTTTTTTTCTTTTTGTCAGTCATGGGGCTTTAACTCTGCACCTGAGCGCAGTCCCTGAGCTCTTTAGCTTAAGGCAAGTATACTACCACTTGAGCCACAGTGCCACTTCCAGTTTTCTGGTGGTTAATTGAAGAGAAGATTCTCACCGGCTTTTCTGCCCAGGCTGGCTTTGATCTGCGATCCTCAGATCTCAGCCTCCTAAGTAGCTATGATTACAGCTTGAATTATGCTGGTGCCCAGCTCTGAGCTTTTTTGCTCAAGACTAGCACTCTACTAGCTATGACTTGAGTCACAGCTCCAAATACAAATTTTTGGTGTTTACAGATGGAAATGTCATGAATTTTTCTTTCCAGGCTGATAGTGAACCACAATCCTCAGATTTTACCTCCCTGAGTAGCTAGGATTAAAGGTGTGAGCCACCAATGCCCATCTTTACTTTTGTAACCTATCAATTCTACAGCAACACAACATACCAATTTCTGAGTACAATGCATCTGGTTAGTCTCACCCTTTTTTTTATCATAAGAACAACTATTATTATTTTAATTTCAACTGTTTTTGTGTGTTTTTTCTCTTTCAAGAAGAGACGCTCAAACCGCCAAGTGAAGCGAAAAAAATATACAGAGGACCTGGATATAAAGATTACAGATGATGAAGAGGAAGAAGAGGTAGATGTAACTGGTCCAATAAAACCTGAGCCTATCCTTCCTGAACCAGTACAAGAACCAGATGGTGAGACTTTGCCTTCCATGCAGTTTTTTGTGGTAAGTTGAGAACATAAATAATTTAAGAGGTTGTCCTCCTTGTCAGTCATTTGTTAACTGACAGTATCTTTTTGCTATAGGAGAATCCCAGTGAAGAAGATGCGGCTATTGTGGACAAAGTGCTTTCTATGCGGGTTGTGAAGAAGGAGGTAAGGCCTTTATAGTGTATTCACAGGTTTTATTAAGTTTTTAAAAAAATGTAACTGTGGGACTTGGAATGTGGCTTAGTGGTAGAGTGCTTGCCCAGCATGCATGAACCCCTGGGTTCCGATTTCCTCAGTACCATATAAACAGAAAAAGCCATAAGTGGCATTGTGTCTTAAGTAGTAGAATGCTAGCCTTGAGCAAAGGCAGCTCAGGGGCAGTGCTCAGGCCCTGAGTTCAAGTCCCAGGACGGGCAAAAACAAACAAAAAATGGTGTTATAGAATGTTACTGAGCTACCCCCAGGTTTTCCTTTTTTTCTTGTCTTGTCAGTCATGGGGCTTGAACTCTTGGCCTAGGCGCTGTCCCTCAGCTCTTCAGCTCAAGGCTAGCACTCTACCACTTGAGCCACAGCACCACTTTTGGTTTTCTGGTGGTTTATTGGAGATAAGAGTCTCACAGACTTTCATCAATCCTCAGATCTCAGCCTCCTGAGTAGCTCGGACTACAGGCGTGAGCCACTGGCACCTGGTTGAGGTTTTACTTATTTAAAAGTTTTTTTTTTTTCCTCTTCGTGGGGCCTGAACTCTGGGCCTAGATGCTGTCCCCCAGCTTTTCAGCTCAAGGCTAGCACCCTACCACTTGAGTCATAGCACCACTTCCAGCTTTTTCTGCTTATGTGGTGCTAAGGAATTGAACCTAGGGCCTCATGCATGCAAGGCAAGCACTCTACCACTAAGCTACCTTCCCAGCCCTAAAACATTTTTTTTTAACTGTGCTCAGGATTGAATCCAGAGTACTCTATTACTGAACTATAACCTCTCTCACTAAACAGTGTGAGCGCCTCTGAATGACAGGATATATTGCTAATGTATAAAAAATTTTAACTAGTAAATAGCAACTGTCTTATTGCCACTAATCTTAGTTTAGGATGCATGAAATTTTTTTTCTCAGCTATCAGATCTCTAGTATGGAAGAACTAGATTAATTGCTTAATCCTGAGTCAGTAATATATGCAAGGAACATTAAAGTTTTAGCATGAGTGGTTTTTCTTTGACAAGTAAGATTAGTGACTGTAATTTCTGTCTTTTTTCTCAGCTTCCTTCTGGACAGTATACCGAAGCAGAAGAATTCTTTGTCAAGTATAAGAACTAGTACGTTATCTACGCAAAAGTTCTTTGCCCCAAACTCCACAGGGTTGTAGGAGTCTCCTTATGTAAAATAGCATGGGTGTGAACATAGTCCTTTTTCATTGTTTATCTTAGCCCAAATTTCTATTTTTAATGCAGAAATGTATCTGTTTAGGAAGAAACTTAGGAATTGAAATGACTATTCCTATTTCTTTGCAGGAAAGTATGGTGAGAGTGATTTCTAATCAAACCCTATATTCCTTTTCCATGGTCTTGCTACTCTTTAAGTATGGTCCATAAACAGAGTTAATATTACTTAGGTGCTACTTGGAAATATGGATGTTCCTACATACTCCAGACCAGGTGGTTGGTCTGCAGATTAGAAGTTGAAAAACACTGATATAAGCCAACTCCCAGTTTACACATATATTTGTCTTACCTGCTGCTGGCTATTCCAAAAATCTCAAATGCTTTGAACCATAATTATTTCCATCTCCTGCAGTTCCTATCTGCACTGTGAATGGGCTACTATCTCTCAACTAGAGAAGGATAAAAGAATCCATCAAAAACTAAAGCGCTTCAAAACCAAAATGGCTCAGATGAGACACTTCTTCCATGAGGTATTAGGAATTACTATTGCTTGTCACTCTGTGTGTGTGTGTATGTGTATGCTCATATGTGTGTGTACATGTGTGTGCTGGTCCTGGGGCTTAAACTGAGGGCCTGGGCACTGTCTCTGAGCTTTTATGCTTGAGCATAGTGCTCTGTCACTTGAGCCACCGCTCTACTTCTGGCTTTTTGATGGTTAATTAGAGTTACGAGTCTCACAACTTTCCTGACCAGGTTGGCTTTGAACCACAATCCTTATATCCCTGCCTTCTGAGTAGCTGGGATTACTGGCATGAGTCACTGGTGCTTGGTTGATCACTTTTTTTAATTTTTTTTTTGGTCATTGTGGGTCCTGAACTCTGGGCCTGAGCATTGTCCCTCAGCTCTTCAGATCAAGGCTAGCGCTCTACCACCTAGAGTCACAGTGCCACTTCTGGCTTTTTCTGCTTATGTGGTGCTGAGGAATCGAACCCAGGGCCTCATGCTTGCAAGGCCAGCACTCTACCACTGAGCCACCTTCCCAGCCCCGGTTGATCACTTTTTTAAAGAAGCATAAATTACTGGGGTTTTCAGCTTTGGCTGACCCTTCAAGAGACTTACAGTTAATTTGTATATTTGCATATAAGGTTTAATCTTTTTTTTCTATTGCCAGTCTTGGGGCTTTCTTCAGGGCTTGGACTCTGTCCCTGAGCCTCTCAGTGCTTAAGGCATTCTACCATTTGAGCCACAGCTTTTTCTGAGTAGTTTATTGGTGATAAGAGTCTCAGGGACTTTCCTGCCCGCACCTGGCTTGGAACTGTGATCCTCAGATCTCAGCCTCCTGAGTAGCTAGGATTATATGCATAAGCCACTGACACCTGGCAAAGTTTAATTTTAATCATTACTTTCCTAACTCAATTGCCCATGATTTTATTTTTCTAGATTTAAATATGATCTATTTATTAGTTACCAGATACAGTATTGTGAGATTGATTTATCTAATATGCATATATTATCAAAAAGGATGATACAGTGATCTTTGATCCATTTGAGGCAATCTTCCCCCTCCAAAATCATTTTTTTTTGTTTTTTTTGAGTCCGGTCGTGGGGCCTGAACTGTCCCTCAGCTCTTCAGCTCAAGGCTAGCACTCTACCACTTGAGCCACAGCGCCACTTCCGGCTTTTTTCTTTTTGCTTATGTGGTGCTGGGGAGCCGAACCCAGGGCCTCAGGCATGCAAGGCAAGTGCTCTACCACTAAGCCACCTTCCCAGCCCCTCCAAAATCATTCTTTAGACATTAATGGTCTCTTTAGACATAAGTAGCTCACTCCTTAAGAGAAAACATTTTCTTTTCTCAAATTTCTAATCTGATATAGAAATAATTTACCAGAATTTTTAAGTTTGCTATATATAGGGTTACTACTAATAAAACTGGAGCAAGATAAGTAAGGAATCTATTATATTTGACAATGTGGAAGTTATTCATGACTGACTTTTCTGGTAATGGGGGTTTGAACTCAGGGCCTTAAGTTCTTGCTTTAGCTTTTACACTCAAGGCTGGGGTTCTCCCATTGAATCATACTTCCATTTAGGCTTTTTGCTTGTAAATTGGAAATAAGAATTGGCTTTGTCTGCCTGGGCTGGCTTCAAACTATAATCGCCAGATCTCAGCCTCCTGAGTTGCTGAATTGCCACTGAAATGAAGTGAAATGGATAGACAATAAAGATGAAGAAATAGAGATAGCATATAGATAAAACTTGTGACAGGAGTTTGGATATAAAGCAGAGCAGGAAAATAGTTGCAGAGGGATGCAAAATCAAGTATAATTTTAATTAAAATGTGAAGTGATAGAACATGTTTCTATCTTTATATAGAAATGGTTTGGTAAAGAGGTAAGCCTAAAAAGGCAATGGAGAGACAAGCCTATGTTAGGGAGAACAAACCTATGTTAGGAGATACTTTCTCTAACTTTCTAAGTAAATACCTATGTAAGTTTGTAGAATTTAATATTTTGTAAAGTAGGTCAGGTTTACCGGGTAATTTTTTTCCTTTATCATTTGGTTTTATACCTCATCTAGGATGAAGAGCCCTTTAATCCAGACTATGTAGAGGTGGATAGGATATTGGATGAGTCTCACAGCATAGACAAGGATAATGGTGAGGTGAGTTGGGACATGGAAGGACATAAAAGGCTATGTATAGATTTCTACTGGTCTGCTTGCCAATCCATTATTTTTCATATGTGCCTGAAAACAGCTCTCTTAAACTAAAAAGGTTTTTCTGAAATTTTTTATGGGATCATTGAAAGGTAATGGGAAGACCAGGGTATACAGAAGCTAAAAATATGGATTCCTTCAAAGTTAAATATCTAGATCTGAAAAGTCATTTCCCTGCGTCTCATTTTCCTTCAGATTTTGAATGGAAGACCATACAGACTCAATTACAGTTAGGGTCTGGGGTAGGGGAAAGGGAACTTATGTTTCTCCAAATCATGTTGTTGAAAATTACATATTTTTATAACTAAACTTCAGTTAAATGCTTTACATCTATCAGTTTCTGAATGTAGTTGTTGTTAATTGGTTTTGGTGTATATGTGCCAATCTAGAACAGGGCCTTGTACTTTCAGGTCACTCATGGCTGGTGCTTGATCACTTGTGCCATAACTCAAATTTGTATTTTACAACACATTTTAGGATTCCACACCCACTATTAAGTCTAGAATGGGACTCCAATGTCTTAATTTTTAAATTGGCTTTTTGAGTGATTTTCACGTATAGCTTGACTGGGAATTGCTATATTAGTATTTTGGGGTTTTTTTGTATTGGAAAACTATCAAGTGCTCAAACACTTGATGTTTTCACAAAAGGTTTTAGTTTCTAAGTAAGAGTCATACAGACCTAAATCACCAATGAATTCAACATTATTTCTTTCAAATTTACTTCAAATTACATTTAGATTTTATTTATTTTTGTATGTATATATGTATGTATATTTTGTGCCAGTACTGGGATTGGTTGGACCTTAGTGCCTCATGCTTTCACTCTGCTTTTTCACTCAGAGCTACCTCTTGAGCCATGCTTACAGTTCCTTCAGTCATATTACTTTTATTATCAAGTAGTTGTACAAAGGAGTTACCATTAAGCATGTCAGTTTATAACTGCAGTCATATTTTATTTACAAAATTTTTATTACTTGTAATAGTGACCAGTAGAAAAAAGAAAACCTTGTTAAGATACTAGTACTGATGCATGTGCTTTCACATTTTTCCATCATTTCTTAGCTTTTTAGTCTGTAACATGAAATGCTAATGTTGAAATGCTTTTTTCACTTTTTACCTTGTATATATGTATATATATGTAGTGTATTATATATTACTCTATCTATATCTTGTGAATCAATGTACTGTGTCTATTAAAAAATAAAAGATACTAGTTCTTTGTAAGCTGAACTTACTCATGAACCATACATGATGTTAACCAGATTTATGAGTCAGATTCTTTTTTTTTTTTTTTTTTGGGTCCGGTCGTGGGGCCTGAACTCTGGGTCTGGACGCTATCCCTCAGCTCTTCAGCTCAAGGCTAGCACTCTACCACTTGAGCCACAGTGCCACTTCCGGCTTTTATGTGGTGCTGAGGAATCGAACCCAGGGCCTCATGCATGCAAGGCAAGCGCTCTACCACTGAGCCACCTTCCCAGCCCATGAGTCAGATTCTTGCCACTATAAAATCTTGTGCCGAAAGAAAATGATCTGAGAGTGAACTCTCCTTTCACTTTCAACATAGTGCAAGAAAAGAGTGGTCCTCTTCTTGTTTTTATTTTGTTTGGTTTTAGTTTAGTACTACTGTTTTAGTACTACTGTTATAGAAAATAATTGGGTAGAAATTTTACTTTTAGAAGAGATTCTGATAAATTGTCTGGAAGAATGGTAAGAGTAATAAGAATACATTAGTGAGTGAGCTTATAGTTGTATGTTCTGCCTGACTTTTTCCAGCATCTTTTAGGTGTCCTTCGTGATCTGATCTTACAGCCAAATTCTCATCCTTTTACCGCAGCAGAGAACAAAGAATGTACTTACTAAGTTTGTTTTTTTCTAGCCTGTAATTTACTACCTGGTGAAATGGTGCTCTCTGCCCTATGAGGATAGTACATGGGAGCTGAAGGAGGATGTTGATGAGGGAAAAATTCGAGAATTTAAACGCATCCAGTCCAGACACCCAGAACTCAAAAGGGTGGTAGGTACATTTGGGTTTAGAAGGTAAATGTATAGACATAAAATATTGTTTTGTCAATATAGGAATAAGGAATATAAGCAGTCATTTAACTTTTCCAATGACATGTTTCATTGTTTTGCTTTTTGTTATGGTAATGTTCAAATGTACAGAGATTAAAGAAATACCCTAATATGTCTGCTACCTAGCTAACAATTATCAATACTTGGCCAATCTTGTATTTGTCCACCCATTCATTTCCATCTTCCAAGTTATTTTAAGTCAAATTTTTATTGCATTTTATTTCAGTATTTATGTCTTAAAACAAAATTTTACTCATTTAATATTAGTCAAATACCAATGTACTGGTATTCATGCAAGTTTCCCAGGGTTTTTTTGTTTGTTTGTTGCTCGTGCTCTACCACCTGAGCCACAGTAACACTTCTGGTTTTTGAGTGGTTTATTGAAAATAAGAGTCTCACGGGTACTTTTCTGCTCAAGCTGGCTTCAAACCTTGATCCTCAGATCTCAGCCTCCTGAGTAATTAGGATTACAGGTGTGAGCCACTGGCACTCAGCCTGATTTTTTTTTTTTTTTTTTGGTCTGTCGGTTGTGGGGCCTGAACTCTGGGCTTGGACGCTGTCTCTGAGCTCTTCAGCTTAAGGCTAGCTCTCTGCCACTTGACTCACAATGCCACTTCCTGCTTTTTTTTCTGCTTATGTGGTGCTAAGGAATTGAACCCAGGGCCTCATGCATGCAAGGCAAGCACTCTATCACTGAGCCACCTTCCCAGCCCCTCAGCCTGATTTTTAAAATATAATTTTATTGTGCAGAGGGGTTACCATTTCTTAATTTAGGTAATGTATTTGCATTCTTCTTTTGGATGGTCACCCCCTTCTTTTTTTTTTTTTTTAATACTGAGCATTGAGTTAGGACCTCACACTTACTAGGCAAGTACTATGCCCCTAGTTCTTTCGCTTTCAATTTGTTTTTCAGGTAGGGTCTTATGCTTTTGCCTAGGCCAGCCTTGGACTAAGATCCTCCTACTTCTGTTTCCCCAAGTAAGTGAGATTACAGGATCTCAATAACTTCTGCCCAGGCTTGCCTTGAACTGTGATCCTTCTACCATCACCTCTTGAGTAGCTGGGATTACAGGTGTGTACTACCATGCCTGGCCTTCTAATTTTGTTAAATCATTTGAATTGGGTTTTAAATAAAATCCAAATGTAATCAGTTAATGGCTCCAGTCTTTTAATTACGTTTCTCCTTTGACCTTCTCCTCTCCCTTGTAATTTTCTCTTCAGAAAAACAGGTGACTTGACTTTATTTCTTTTGCCAATCTTGGGGCTTGAACTCAGGGTCTGGGCACTGTCCTTGAGCTCCTTTTGCTCAAGGCTAGAGCTCTACCACTTGAGCCACAGTGTCACTTCCAGGTGACTTGTTATATAGTATGTTTCCATAGTCTAAAGATTGCTGATTTTTATTTCCTTTGGTACTTTTGTTGTTGTTGGTGGTGGTTGTGGGGCTTGAACTCAGGACCTGAACACACTGTTCTGAGCTTTTTGCTCAAGGCTAGCATTCTACTACTTTGAACTACAGCATGTCTTCTGGTTTTCGGGTGGTTAATTGAAGATAAGAGTCTCATGGATTCACCAGCTTGGGCTAGCTTCGGACTGTGATCCTCAGATCTCAGTCTCCTGAGTAGCTTGGATTATAGGTGTAAGCCACGAGTGCCCCACTCCTTTGGTACTTTATAAACATATTTTTCTGATTATTTCACATAAATGCTTAGGTTTAGAGCTGTGTTGATTAAGGTGGACACTAGCCTCTGTGCGTGTGTGCATGTGTGCATGCGTGTGTTGGTACTTGGGCTTGAATTCAGGGCCTAGGCACATTCCCTTAACTTTTTTGCTCAAGGCTGGCACTCTGCTACTTGAACCAGAGCTCACTTCTAGCTTTGTTTGGACATAAGAATCTCATAGATTTTCCTGCCTAAGGCTGGCTTCAAAACATGATCCTCAGATATCAGCCTTTCCATTAGCTAGGATAGCAGGTCTGAGCTACCAGTGCCTGGTTTAGCCACATTTTTTAACATTGTAGGCATTACTGCTGTTGAAACTTGGTCAGATGGATGAGGGAGATCAGTAAGTCTACTTCATAGATGGATGATGTGTGCTTCCATCAGTCTGAATTTTATGATGTTCTCAGCTATGTATGGTCACTGCCTTGGTATTATATGCTGTAATTTCAGCTACTTGATCAGCTAAGGATAAATGGCCTGGGAAAAATAGTGAGATCCTGTTTTTTTAAAAAAAATCAGTGCCTAAATAAATTTTTTCAGGATTTTAAAGTAAATATCTTAATTTTATTATTTATTAGCTAGAGTCTTACATGAAAAGACATTTGCTCTATCTACAAATATTTTCTTCTTTCTGTTTATTTCCAAATTAATAAAGGTTCATAGCTAACATTCTCCAAATGTGACCAGTAGATTTTTCATTTTTGTTATCTTTTATCTTTTTTTTTCTCTTTAATTTCTTTTTGGTGATATTGGAGTTTGCTCAGGGCCTCCTGAGCAAACTCAGGTGCTTGGCTGGCATTCTGCTACTTGAGTCATGCTTCCAGCTCAGCTGTTTGCTAGTTATTAGTATTTTTTGTTGGTCATGGGGCCTTAACTCTAGGCCTGGGTACTTCCCTTAGCTCTTCAGCTCAAGGCTAGCACTCTACCACTTGAGCCACAGCACCATTTCTGGCTTTTTCTACTTACATGGTGCTGAGGAATTGAACTCAGGGCCCCATGCAAGCACTCTACCACTGAGCCACCTTCCCTATCCTGCTAGTTATTTTGAAGATTGACTCTCAAAGACTTTTCTCCCTTGGTTGTCTTTGAATCATGATCATTTAGATCTCAGCCTACTGAATAGCTAGGATTATTGGGAGGAGCCTTGCTATTAGACAGGTTTTCATGCAAGCCATTATGTTTTCTAGTTGATTTAAATGACTAGAATTACCCATTATATCTTGTCTTATATTAGTATCTATATCTTATTTAAATCTTTTATTTTTTAGAATCGTCCACAGGCAAATGCCTGGAAGAAGTTGGAGCTGTCACATGAATATAAAAACAGGAACCAGTTACGGGAATATCAATTGGAAGGGGTCAATTGGCTCCTCTTTAATTGGTATAACAGGTAAAGAAAAGAATGGCTTTAGTCTGAGGATTATTTTTATATATTTTCTATTGAGATAGTTTTCTTCCTAGGTATATGATTTTTTTAAGATGGTAATTTTTGACAAGATTTTTTTTTTCTCCTGGTAAATTTACAGGCAGAACTGCATTCTGGCTGATGAGATGGGATTGGGAAAAACTATTCAGTCCATTGCCTTCTTGCAGGAGGTATATAATGTGGGCATCCATGGCCCCTTCTTGGTCATTGCTCCACTATCCACAATTACCAACTGGGAACGAGAATTCAATACATGGACAGAGATGAACACTATTGTATACCATGGCAGCCTGGCTAGCCGGCAGATGATTCAGCAATATGAAATGTACTGCAAAGATTCAAGGGTGAGTTGTGTGTCTTGGGAATTCTATGGCTTACAGAAAGTAGGCCATGGTTAGGTGTCTGGTGGTTTAAGGGCAGTGTATAAATTAAAGAATCACTATATTATCCAGGCTGGCCTCAAACTCACTGATTGTCCAGCTTCCAGAGGGCTAGGATTATGACCATACTACACTAAGAGTTCAGGTGTGTACATTTAAGGCCTTTTTCTGACCTCATTGCTTTTATGCTTAGGGGCGCCTCATCCCAGGTGCTTACAAATTTGATGCCTTGATTACGACTTTTGAGATGATTTTGTCAGACTGTCCAGAACTTCGTGAAATTGAATGGCGTTGTGTCATCATTGATGAGGCCCATCGGTTAAAAAACCGTAATTGCAAGCTGCTTGATAGTCTAAAGCACATGGACCTGGTGAGTTCCCTGTACTGACCTATGGGCACAAATACCTGGAGTTCACACTTAGTTCTGTATAGAATAAAAGTTCCCCTAAGTTAGCAGAGAACACAGAATCAGAACTTGTATTGAATGATGGTGTTATATAGGAATGATAACCTGAAAGTTACATAGAAGTTGGCAAATTGTAGAATTCAAAGTGAATCATGTTAGCATTTCTCAACAAGAACAGTAGGAAACTATTTGTTACCTTTTTTTTTTGTTCATCCTGGGGCCTGAACTCTGAGCCTGGGTGTTGTCCCTCAGCTCTTCAGCTCAAGGCAAGTACTCTACCATTTGAGCCACAGTGCCACTTCTAGCTTTTTCTGTTTATGTGTTACAGAGGAATTGAACCCAGGGCCTCATGCATGCAAGGCGAGCACGCTATCACTGGGCCACCTTCCCAGCCTTTGTTATCTATTCTTGCATAATAAAATACTCAGAAATGTACTGGATTAAAATAGCCAATATGTTTTTCTAGAATGACCACTTAGGCTGAGCTCAACTAATATGTTCGCTGGATGCTTCTGAAGGGGGTCATCAGTGTGGGTTATTGGTTGGAGGATCTGGATTATCTTCATCCTGAAGTCTGGGCTTCTTTACAGGATAGTCTATGACAGTGTTCCAAAGAGCAATAGCAGAAGCTCCAAGATGTTTGGGTAGTCTCTGAAACTCACATAGTGTTTCATTTGCCACATTTTCTTTGTCAGAGCTAATCTAGCCTAGATTCAAGGGGTAAGCCTTAATAGGAGGAATTATATAAAATTAATGGTCATATTTCAGTTCACCATGGATACATTCCCTAGAGGGGGGCAAGTTAGGATATCTGTGGGAACTTGAATGTGGAGAGACATAAATTTAGAAAACACATAATCTATGTTACCATTTCTTTATTTGTTTATAATCATAATATTTACTTTGTTTCAATATGTTAAGTAATAAGAGAGTTTTTTTTTCTTTTTTTTCTTTTTTGGGGGGTGGTCCCAGTCGTGGGCCTGAACTTTGGGCCTGGGCACTATCCCTCAGCTCTTCAGCTCAAGGCTGGTGCTCTATCACTTGAGCCACAGTGCTACTTCTGGCTTTTTTTTTCTGCTTACGTGGTGCTGAGGAATCGAACCTACCACTGAGCCACCTTCCCAGCCCATAAGAGAGTTTCTTAAGTGCTTTGTGTTACCAGAAGAATAAGTAGAAGAAAAGTTAAAATAGTAATGTGTTTTTTTTCTTTTTGTTTGTTTTATTTTTTTTGGTGGTCATGGGGCTTGAACTCTGGGCCTGGGCGTTGCCCTTCAGTTCTTCAGCTCAAGGCTAGCTAGCACTCTGATCACTTGAGTCACAGCACCACTTCCAGTTTTCTGGTAGTTAATTGGAGATAAGTGTCTCACAGACTTTCCTACTGGGCTGGTTTTGAACTGCAATCCTCAGATCTCAGCCTCCTGAGTAGCTAGGACTACAGGGGGGAGCCACCAGCACCCAGCAGTAATCTTTTCTTTCTTTCTTTTTTTTTTGGGGGGGGCCCAGTTGTGGGGCCTGAACTCCTGGGCCTCGGTGCTGTCCCTCAGCTCTTCAGCTCAAGGCTAGCACTCTACCACTTGAGCCACAGCGCCATTTCTGGCTTTTTTCTTTTTGCTTATGTGGTGCTGAGGAATTGAACCCAGGGCCTCATGCATGCAAGGCAAGTGCTCTACCACTGAGCCACCTTCCCAGCCCCTAGCAGTAATCTTTTCTAATGTGACAGTTTCATAGATAAATAAAACTAAAGATTATATATTTGGTGGAAACCCTGAGAAGGCCTTTTCAAGTTTTGAGTTTTATCTTCTGTTTTCTCTGTTTCTAGGAGCACAAAGTGTTACTCACGGGAACACCATTGCAAAATACTGTGGAGGAATTGTTTAGCTTGCTTCATTTCTTGGAACCTTCACAGTTTCCTTCAGAATCAGAATTCCTCAAGGATTTTGGGGATCTTAAGACAGAGGAACAGGTAGGAAATGTGGCCAATGAGGTACTAACACACAACCAAAAAAGTTGTTATCGCAGACAAGAGCTTTTCTTAACTCCTACCTATATCATCAGTGGAAATATCCAAAATTTATTCCCTTGAGTAGAAAACTGCAATTTTACCATATTTACTTATAATGTGAGAATGCTTACCATATTATTGATTTATTTATTTTTTCTGTAAATCATAGGTTCAAAAACTACAGGCCATTCTCAAGCCAATGATGCTGAGAAGACTTAAAGAGGATGTTGAAAAAAACTTGGCTCCTAAACAGGAAACTATTATTGAAGTAGAGCTAACTAACATCCAGAAGAAATACTATCGGGCTATTTTGGAAAAGAATTTCTCCTTCCTTTCCAAAGGAGCCGGTCATACTAACATGCCTAATCTACTCAACACAATGATGGAGCTGCGCAAGTGCTGTAACCACCCATATCTCATCAATGGTGAGGAAATTACTATGTTTGCTTTCTTAATGACACTCCTCAGGAAGAATGGGTGCAGACTTAATCCAAGAGGTTAAGGATGAAGGGTACAAAAGGGTTGCTTTTTTGGTTTTTTGTTGATTGTGGGGCTTGAACTCAGGGACTAGATGCTGTCCCTGAGCCTCTTTGTGTTCAAGGCTCAGTGCTCTACCACTTGTGCCACTTCTGGTTTTTGAGGGATTAATTGGAGATAAGAGTCTAATGGGTACTTTTCTGCCTGGGCTAGCATCTAACCATGACTCAGATCTCAGCCTCCTGAGTAGCTAGGATTAAAGGTGTGAGCCACTGGAACCCAGCCTGATTTTTAAAATACAACTTTTTTTTGGTCATGGGCTTGAACTCTGGGCCTAGGTGCTGTCCCTGAGCTCTTCAGCTCAAGGCTAATGTTCTATCACTTGAGCCACAGTGCCACTTCAGTTTTCTGGTGGTAAATTGGAGATAAGAGTCTCATGGACTTTCCTGTCCAGGCTGACTTTGAACCTTGAACCTCAGATCTCAGCTTTCTGAGTAGTTAGTATTACAGGTGTGAGCTACTGGCACCTGGCCTAAAATATAATTTTATTGTGCAGCTTTGTTGTTCAGTTTCTTTCTTTCTTTCTTTCTTTCTTTCTTTCTTTCTTTCTTCCTTTCTTTCTTTCTTTCTTTCTTTCTTTCTTTCTTTCTTTCTTTCTTTCTTTCTTTCTTTCTTTTTTTGTCATTCATGGGGCTTGAACTCTGGGCTTAGGCAGTATCCCTGCGCTCTTCAGCTCAAGGCGAGTGCTCTATCACTTGAGATACAGCACCACTTCTGGTTTTATAGTGCTTTATTGGAGATAAGAGTCTCACACAGTTTCCTGTCCAGGCTGGCTTTGAACCGTACTAACTCAACTAATCCATCAAATCAAATAAGGCTTAAATGTTTTCACTGAATATCAACATCAAGTTTGATTTTTCTTTTGGCAGGTGCAGAAGAAAAAATCCTAACAGAGTTTCGGGAAGCTTGCCACATTATACCTCATGACTTTCACCTGCAGGCCATGGTTCGCTCTGCTGGCAAATTGGTTCTTATTGACAAGTTACTTCCAAAGCTTAAAGCTGGTGGCCATAAAGTTCTAATCTTTTCCCAGATGGTACGCTGTCTAGATATCCTAGAAGACTATCTAATCCAGAGGAGGTGAGAAATGGGTTGTCTAGTATCTTCATAAGGTTACAATGTAAGCTCAATGGTTGATGCTTATCTAAGGCCTTGGGTTTGATGACCAGAACAAGAAAAAAAATGTACTTTCAAAGTCTGATTTTTAGAGTTGACTAGTTATAGTAAAGAAGTATTCAAGGCTTTCACTCTCATCTTTGGTGGCTCTTCTCTAGCTATAGATATGGGGTTGTGGCATTGTTCTTCTGCTTTGTTTTCTTCTGCTGCTTAGCTATTTTTTTTCTCCCATGACTTTCCTGCATACAGGTACTTGTATGAACGCATAGATGGTCGAGTTAGAGGAAACCTTCGACAGGCTGCTATTGATCGCTTTAGTAAGCCTGACTCTGACCGCTTTGTCTTCTTGCTGTGTACCCGAGCTGGTGGACTTGGAATTAACCTTACAGCTGCTGATACCTGCATCATCTTTGATTCAGATTGGAATCCACAAAATGACTTGCAGGTAATGGAAATTATTTTTATAGTAACTAACTTAGCTGAGGAGAGTTTTATTTTATTATTATTATTATTGTTATTATTTTGGTCAGTCATGGGGCTTGAACTCTGGGCTTGGGTGCTGTTCCTGCGCTCTTCAGCTCAAGTCGAGCACTGGACCGCTTGAGCTACAGCACCACTTACGGTTTTTTAGTGGTTTATTGGAGATAAGAGTCTCAGGGACTTTCCCGTGATCCTCAGATCTCAGCCTCCCGAGTAGCTAGGATTACAGGCTTTATTTTATTTTATTAAACAAAAAGAAACAAAAATAAAACCCAACAAAATCAGGATCTCTTAGCTCTGTCTTTCAGAGAGTATGTAATTGTTTATTTACTTAGAAGTAGAAGTTATTTAGTGATCAGGTTTTTGTAAAGAACCTAATAGTAAATGTTAAAGACTGTGGGCTCTATGATCTCTGTTGCAATTCCTTGTATCTGCTCCCATAGCTTTTGTGTTATGCAAATGAATAGGTATTACTATGTGGGAATAAAACTTTATATGAGCAGATTATAGTTGGCTGACCCTATAGTTGGCAATAATTTCATTTTGAAGTAGATTTGGTTTTGAGTTGTTCTCATAGCTGTTTATAAATGTTAAAGAACTGTGCATTGATATTATGTGTCCTTCATTCTTCTCTAATTTTATGTTTTTTTTTAAATTTTATTTTTTATTAAAAACAAAAATCAACCAGGCCCAGGCACGGTGTCATCGAATTGGACAGAGCAAAGCTGTGAAGGTGTACCGACTCATCACTCGTAATTCCTATGAGAGAGAAATGTTTGATAAGGCTAGCCTCAAGTTGGGATTGGATAAGGCTGTGCTTCAGTCCATGAGTGGTCGGGATGGCAACATCACTGGTGTAAGTCATAATTAATGGATAAGTTTGTAGTGGCTCATCCACAGGTAAAGAAAAGACTTTTTGTATAGGAAAATTTTTGTCTTAATTCTCAAGCTTTTTTTCTTTTCTTTTTTGGTTGATCAGTCATAGGTCTTGAACTCTGGGCCTGGTGCTGTCCCTTAGCTCTTCAGCACAAGGGTAGTATTCTACCACTTGAGCCATAGTGCCACTTTTGGTTTTCTGGTGGTTTATTGGAGATAAAAGTCTCACAGACTTTCCTGCTCAGGCTGGCTTTGAACCATGATCCTCAGATCTCAGCATCCTGAGTAGCTAGGATTACAGGCGTGAGCAACCAGCTCCCGGCTTACTTCTCAAGTTTTAGAAATGTTTTTGTACAGAGATTCTAATTCAGGGCTTCTTGCTTGCTAGGTAGGCACTCTTACTACCTAAGCCACTGTAGCAGCTCTTTTTTTTTTTTACAGTGGTTATTTTCAAAATAGAACCTCGCTTTATGCTGAGGCTGGCCTGAACTATTTCTATTTGTGCTTCTACATGTCACTTGGATAACGTGTATGCCACCACATCTAGCCATTTGGCTTTCCTTGTAGGTTGCTTAGACATTGGTTGAGTTGGAGTCTTGAAACCTTTTTTTTTTTTTCGCTCTTGTTAGCCTCATTATCTCCACCTCCCATGTAGCTATTATTGGGAGCATGAGTCACTGTGCCTGGCCTGAATTCACAAGTATTTCATTTTTGTTCATGTTTTATTTATTCATAACTGACAAATAATAATTGTAATACATTAAGAGAGCTTTTTTATTTTTATGGTTCTGGAGATCAAACCCAGTGTCATGGACCTGAGAAGGTCCTAGTGTTCTACCACTGAACCTTGACTAATAGTGATTTTATTAATATTTCTTACAATGAAATATTAAGGCATGGCTAGATAATATTTTATTGGTAGTCTTTCCATTTCTCTTGCAGATCCAGCAGTTCTCCAAAAAAGAGATTGAAGATCTCTTAAGAAAAGGGGCTTATGCAGCCATAATGGAGGAAGATGATGAGGGCTCCAAGTTTTGTGAAGAGGACATAGACCAGATCTTGTTAAGACGAACTACAACCATCACTATTGAATCTGAAGGAAAAGGCTCTACCTTTGCCAAGGCATGTTCAGATAAGTCTGTAACGTATACTAGCAAATCAGATAGAAATAAATTTAAATACATTTTCTCAAATGTAGTTGCTGATTTCCTGTTATTCAAAAATGGTACTAAAACTAACTATACTCTGCATTTGTTTCTTACTAGGCAAGCTTTGTTGCTTCTGAAAATAGAACAGATATTTCTCTAGATGATCCCAATTTTTGGCAAAAATGGGCCAAAAAGGCTGACCTAGACATGGACCTGCTTAATAGCAAGGTGAGCTTATTCTTCCTGTAGGGAGGAAGTAGATGCACTACTTTGAATTTTCATAACTGCTCTGGTTCTTTGGTGCAAATTGCAGTTTATCAGGGTACATTTAAGATAAGGACTGTTGTAACAACTTTCTACCTAAGAGGCCCTGGAAAAATACTTAGATACCAGCCTCTTTTGCTTCCTGAATACTTGTAGCTTATTTTACATGACCTTAAAACAAAAAGAAAGCTTAATATTTTCATTCGTATTTCAAGATATAATTGTCTTAAGTCTTTTGTCATGTGCATATTATATTTTTCTGTTCTCTGCGCAGAATAATTTGGTGATTGACACACCTAGAGTACGGAAACAGACCCGCCACTTCAGCACTCTGAAAGATGATGACTTGGTTGAATTCTCTGATTTAGAAAGTGAGGATGATGAGAGGCCACGCTCCCGAAGACATGATCGTCATCATGCTTATGGGCGCACAGACTGCTTTCGGGTGGAAAAGCATCTCCTAGTATATGGGTAAGAAACTGTGTTGCCTTGAAAAGTAGTATATCTCCCTCCTGAATGATAACTTGTTGCCATTCATGTTGCCAGCTATGACCAAGCTGATCATGTGGAAAATTTTTCCTTTGAGGGAGTTCATAGTACTTGTTATAATCCTTTCCAGTATTTTGTTTCCCACTTTTCGGGAGATAGAGTTCTGGGAGTCAGGGGATATCTTTGCTATTTTGTTAGTTGGGGACGATGGCGAGATATTTTATCCCATGGACGTTTTAAGCGGCGGATGACTGAACGAGATGTGGAGACAATATGTCGTGCCATCCTTGTATATTGCTTGCTACACTACCGTGGAGATGAAAATATCAAAGGCTTCATTTGGGATTTGATTAGCCCTGCTGAAAATGGCAAGACAAAAGAATTGCAGAATCATTCAGGTAATTCCCAACTCCTTACTTTTCATACTTTTTTAGGTTATCTAGCCCTTTTCAGGTCTAAGGGTTTTTCTCAATCCAAGTCTTTGATGTCTCCCCTCTTCCAGGTCTGTCAATCCCTGTGCCCCGTGGACGCAAGGGCAAAAAAGTTAAGTCACAAAGTACTTTTGACATCCATAAGGCAGATTGGATCCGGAAATATAATCCTGATACTCTTTTCCAAGATGAGAGTTATAAGAAGCATTTGAAACATCAATGTAACAAGTAAGGATGGAATTTAGCAAAGATATTTCTCATTTAAGACTTTACACTACTGCTAAGCTGATTCTTCCCCCATCCATTCTAGGGTACTGTTGAGAGTACGAATGCTGTATTACCTAAGGCAAGAGGTTATTGGAGACCAGGCAGAGAAGGTATTAGGTGGTGCCATTGCCAGGTAATGTTCTTCTATATAGTTTTTTATTCCCTGTCTTTTACTAGGAATGATTGTTTTCTTGTTTTTGTTCTTGTTTTTCTTCTAATGTCTTTGGGATGTATGGATTTTTGTTTTTGGTTTTCTTTTGGTTTCAGTCCTGGGCTTGAACTGTAGACCTGTGTTGTCTCTAAGCTTTCTTTGCTCAGGGCTAGCATTCTACAATTTAAGCAACAGTTCTACTTTTAGCTTTTTGGTAGTTAATTGTAGATAAGAGTCTCAGATTTTTCTTCCTAGGCTGGCTTTGATTTGTAGTCCTCAGAGCTCAGCCTTAAAAATAGCTAGGATTATAGGTATGAGCCCCCTGTGCCCAGCAGTATACATTAGGTTTAATCCTGTACTTGACGCAAATACAAGGAAATAGAGTAGATACACAAGCACTCAAACTAATGGATAGAGCAAGATACCTCAAATAATCTTTCTAAACTTTCCATTTTTATTTCCAACATTGCTTTGCTGACTATATCTTATACCTTCAGTGAGATTGACATATGGTTCCCAGTTGTGGATCAGCTGGAAGTTCCAACAACCTGGTGGGACAGTGAGGCTGATAAGTCTCTTCTCATTGGAGTCTTCAAGCATGGTAGGTACTGTCTTCTAGCATATTATTTTCTTTTTTTTTTTTTTTGTCGGTCATGGGGCTTGAACTCTGGGTCTGGGCACTGTCCCTCAGCTCTTCAGCTCAAGGCTAGCGCCACAGCGTCACTTCCGGCTTTTTTCTTTTTGCTTATGTGGTGCTGAGGAATCGAACCCAGGGCCTCAGGCATGCAAGGCAAGTGCTCTACCACTGAGCCACCTTCCCAGCCCCCTCTATATACTGTTTTAAAGCACACACATGGCCATAAGATTCCATTATACATGAAAGTTAGTGGTCCCAAATGTCTTATTAATATTCATATTGCTTTTTTGTAGTTACCATAGCTGAGAGAATAATTTGTTCCCTTAAAACTGCTAACTGTGGTAGAGTCTCAGGTACTTTTAGCTCTGGTTTATCATCTCCCAAAGGTGCTGACACATTAAAGTATTTTTTCTGGGGATAGAAGCATGATTCACCTAGCATGCAAGGCCCTGAGTTTTAGAAAAACAAAAAACCTAACTCAGTCTTGGAAAAACAAAAATCCTGTCTGGGTACATGTCCCGATGATGAATTGCCATGCTAATACTGAGCCACCATGTAGGGCATTCTTGCCCTAGTTTGGGTGTCAGTGAGTTTAACAATACTTCTAACATGGAGATCTGAGGGACAAATAATTGGCTTAGTTAAGGGATACCTCCAACCTCCTGTGTAACCAAAAGCTTTCTCTTTGATGATTATAACTTCAGTTTGCTTTGGTATAGAACCCTCAAAAGAACTTAGATCATTTGTTTTTTGCCAATCATTTATTATGTTATGTTTATGTTTAATAGTACAAGGTAGTAAAAACATTAAAAAGCCCAAATCCTGTGGCTCAAGTGGTAGAGTGCTAGCCTTAAGCACAAAGAGCATCAAGGATAGTGCGCAGGCCGAGTTCAAGCCCCACTACCAACAAAAACAAAAAAAGCATGAATCATTGAGATGAGGCTGAGGCAGGAGGATTATTTGAGTCTATGAATTTGAGAGCAGTCTAGGACAATAGTTTAGCAATACCTGTCTCAGCAGGGGTGTGGGAGAGATGGCTAAGCATTGTGTCTCACATCTATAATGCCAGCTATTTAGGGGATGGAGGTAGGGAGGTATACAGTTCTAAGCTATCCCTGGCAAAAGTTAGCAAGACTTCATTCCCATTCAATAGATGAGCATGGTGGCTCATGTCTATAATCCAAACTGTGCCCAAGGCCATCAATAGGAGGATCCTGGTCCAAGACAGGCCATGGGCAAAAAATGTGAGACCTTATTAAAAGCATAACAAAATCTGAAGGCATTTATCAAGTGCAGGAACAAGTTCCTGCATTCTAATCCTAGTACTGCAAATAATTTTATATTGAAGCAATTATGAATGGTAATTCACTGATTTCTTCAAATTGTTTACTGGCTAGATGATATTCTCAGTTGATCCAGACTTTTTTGTTCTTTTTTCAGTACCAGTCCTGGAGCTTGAACTCAGGGACTGGCCACTGTCCCTGAGCTTATGCTTTTTTGCTCAAGGTTAGCACTCTACCACTTGAGCCACAGCTCTGCTTCCAGCTTTTTGGAGGTTAATTGGAGATAAGAGTCTCACAGACTTTCCTATCTGGTCTGGCTTTGAACCATGATCCTTAGATCTGAGCCTCTTGAGTTGCTAGAATTATGGGCATGAACCCGGCACCCAACTGGTCTGAACTTTTTTAACAGTTGACCTGTGCTCCTGAAAGCATGAAATTAAAGATTTATGTGCTGGATTATATGTTTGCTCAGTTCTTCCTCCAAGGTTTCTTTTTTTTTTTTGGGTCCGGTTGTGGGCCTGAACTCTGGGCCTGGGCATTGTCCCTCAGCTCTTCAGCTCAAGGCTAGCGCCACAGCGCCACTTCTGGCTTTTTTCTTTTTGCTTATGTGGTGCTGAGGAATCGAACCCAGGGCCTCATGCATGCAAGGCAAGAGCTCTACCACTGAGCCACCTTCCCAGCCCCCTCCTAGGTTTCTTAATGACAGAAAATTTTCTTTTGCTTCTGCATATTTTTAGGGTTGACTTTGATAAGGACTGTGAAGATCCTGAATATAAACCACTCCAAGGGCCCCCAAAAGATCAAGATGATGAGGTAAGTTTTCACTTGAGTCCAGCTTTTCTCTAAGTAGTCATTTTTCCTCTCAATCTGTAAACCTTGAAGTATATTAATTTATAATACAAAGTAGAAAACAAATATCATGTGAGAATATAAAGTTTTAATGGCAAGGCTTTTAGTACCAGCTGGGGGAGATTAAGTGGGACCCAAGCTGGATAATAAATGATATTACAATTTGACTAAAAGTTCCTAAAACCCATTATCTTACATTATTATTAGGAACTCATTTTCTAGATTTTACTTTCTCTTCTTCATTCCCTTGGTGCCATAGGGTACCCAGAAGAAGGTGATTTTAGAGTATCTACTTCCCTCTTCACTCTTTCCTCCATCCTGTGGGGTGGATCTGCTTTTCTAGGGTGATCCCTTGATGATGATGGATGAGGAGATCTCAGTGATTGATGGAGATGAAGGTACATCCTAGGTCAATATTGTGTGGTTGGGAGGGAATTGGGAAATTACTGGCTGAATTCTATCATATTATAAGGTTTCCAAATATTTGCCTTGCATCGTATTCATTCTTTGTTTCCCACAGCCCAGGTGACTCAACAACCAGGGCATCTATTCTGGCCTCCAGGATCTGCCTTAACAGCTCGGCTTCGCCGCCTAGTAACAGCCTATCAGCGCAGCTACAAGAAAGAACAAATGAAGATAGAGGCTGCAGAACGTGGGGACCGACGGCGACGGCGTTGTGAAGCAGCCTTCAAGTTAAAAGAAATTGCACGGCGGGAAAAACAACAACGGTAAAATGTAGCAGACATATTCAGTTTTTCTTCAACTATTGGCTCCATACTGTAAAGCATCATAGGAAGGATTTATTTGGAAATTACTACATACAGTTCATCTTTCCTACCTTAAATTATTATACTTCCAGTCTCTAGGAGCTAAGAATCTCATTTGTAGAGTAGGGATATAGCTCAGCTGAAGACTTCACTTGCACATACAGTCACAGGTTTGATCTCTAGCTTCACCAGCCCCTTGCCTCTTCTCCACCCCCCCACAAATAGTTTTTTAACAATTACATCTCTGGGGAAGTCTCCTGTGTACACAGTCTCATTGCGTTATTTACTTAAATCATTTTCCTCCTTTACTTGCTAGTTGCCTCTTCTGTTTTTTTGTTGTCTTCACATTCAGTTTTTGTCTTCTAAACCATCCCAAGAAATACCCAGTTTTCCTATGTATTCCTGATCTCTGTTGCTTTACTTGTTCCTTTGTAGATGGACTAGGCGTGAACAAACTGACTTCTATCGAGTAGTGTCTACCTTTGGTGTGGAATATGACCCTGACAACATGCAGTTCCATTGGGATCGGTTCCGTACTTTTGCTCGACTAGATAAAAAGACAGATGAAAGCCTAACCAAGTATTTCCATGGATTTGTAGCCATGTGCCGACAAGTGTGCCGCCTTCCTCCAGCAGCTGGAGATGGTGAGATTAGAGGGTCTAAGAGGAGCGGGAGTGGACAGTGACAGACCAACTCATGGTTCATTTCTCTGTTCACTTCTGTCTTTTACAGAACCCCCAGACCCTAACCTGTTCATTGAGCCCATCACTGAGGAAAGGGCCTCAAGGACTCTCTACCGCATTGAATTGCTTCGGCGTTTACGGGAACAAGTTTTATGCCACCCACTTTTGGAAGATAGGCTGGCATTATGTCAGCCTCCAGGTCCAGAATTGCCCAAATGGTGGGAGCCTGCTCGTCATGATGGGGAGCTTCTACGAGGGGCAGCTCGCCATGGGGTGAGCCAAACAGACTGTAACATCATGCAGGACCCAGACTTCTCTTTTCTGGCTGCTCGTATGAATTATATGCAGAACCATCAGGCAGGAGCACCAGCTACATCCTTATCTCGCTGCTCCACTCCACTGCTACACCAGCAGTATACCTCGCGCACTGCCTCACCATTGCCCCTGCGCCCAGATGCTCCTGTTGAAAAGTCACCTGAGGAGACAGCTGTCCAAGTCCCCAATTTGGAGAGTCTGACTTTAAAGCTAGAGCATGAGGTGGTGGCCAGGAGCCGACCAACCCCTCAAGACTATGAAATGCGTGTAGCCCCCTCTGATCCTACCCCTCTGGTGTCCCGGAGTGTTCCACCAGTCAAACTGGAAGATGAGGATGATTCAGACTCTGAGCTGGACTTGAGCAAGCTGTCACCATCATCCTCTTCTTCCTCATCCTCATCCAGCTCCAGCTCCAGCACTGATGAGAGTGAGGACGAGAAAGAAGAGAAGTTAAGTGAGTGCATGTGACAGGCTACTGGCCCTCTTCCCTGTTTTGCCCTTTCTGCTCTTCCCTTCTTATCTAAATGCAACTTCTTCTGAAAAATTTGGATTTTATTTGATAAAATACCAGATGAGATCTGTAACCTTTGGACCTTTATTCAAAGCCTGTATGATAGATACCATTCCCATTTAACATTATTCTATCATCTTTGTTCACAAATTCTTTGTGATCTCTAGCTGCTGACCGATCCTGCCCAAAGTTCTATGATGAAGAAAGTCTATTGTCCCTCACTATGTCTCAAGATGGATTCCCAAATGAAGATGGAGAACAAATGACTCCTGAACTGCTGCTACTGCAGGAAAGACAAAGAGCCTCTGAATGGCCCAAGGTAACATTCTTAGACAGGGAGAATTCAGAAACAAAGTTGTTGGGTTTTTTTTTGGGGGGGGGGTCGGTCATGTGCCTTGAACTGTGGGCCTGAACATTGTCTCTCAGCTCTTCAGCTCAAGGAAAGCGCTCTACCACTTGAGCTACAGCACTTCTTCCAGTTTTCTGGTGGTGTATTGGAGATAAGAGTTTCACTGACTTTCCTGCCTGGGCTGGCTTTGAACTGTGACCCTCAGATCTCAGCCTCCTGAGTAGCTAGGATTACAGGCATGTGCCACCGGCGCCTGGCAGAAACAAAGTTTTAACGGTATATGCAGGGGAAAAGAAACAGATGGTTCTAGGCTTTTTTTTTTTTTTTGTCTTTTACTGATTATATGTTTTTCTTTTTCATAAAGCTCTCTTTTATTGTTTTTAATCTGTTAATGCTAAACTATTGCATGTCTGAGGAGCACATAGCTAGTGCTCAGATCCTTACAGTGGAATACCACATACACACACACACACACACACACACACACAGTTTCTTTGTTTGTTTTCCAGGATCGTGTCCTGATAAACCGAATTGACCTCGTCTGTCAGGCTGTACTCTCAGGGAAATGGCCTTCTAGCCGAAAGACCCAGGAAATGATAACAGGAGGAATTTTGGGGCCTGGCAACCATTTAATAGACAGCCCCTCTTTGACCCCAGGAGAATATGGTGACTCTCCAGTTCCTACACCACGAAGCAGCAGTGCAGCTTCCATGGCAGAGGAGGAGGCTTCTGCAGTCACCACAGCAGCAGCCCAGTTTACCAAACTGCGCAGAGGCATGGATGAGAAGGAGTTTACAGTTCAGATCAAAGATGTAAGCGCAGTATGCAGGCCCTGGGACGTGGATAAGGAGACTGTAGTTCTTCCCTGCCCCACTCCCCCCCCAGTGTACAGTGCCATATTTATTTTGTAGTTAATGCATAGTAATTTTAAAATTCTATACAGATGCAATACATTCTTTGCAACAGTTAATCTGTCTCCAGATAAAGAACTGACTATATTTTCATTCAGTGATACTGGGTATTTTGATCATCTCTCTTTTTAATTATTTTGTCAAGATGATGTATGAGACTATAGTTCTTGTTAACTAGTTTCACAGGTAGTATACTTATACATATTGTGTTAACTGTTTATTTCCAGTACTAGAGTTTGAATCTGCGGCCTCTTGCTAGGCTAGTGGTCTACCATTTGAACCATACCCCACCCTGGTTAGCTAACTTTAGAGAAGAAGAAAAAAAAAGAGCTCAGAGAGATTTATTTATTTATTTATTTTTTTGGTCCGGTCTTGGGGCCTGAACTCTGGGGCCTGGGCGCTGTCCCTCAGCTCTTCAGCTCAAGGCTAGTGCTCTACCACTTGAGCCACAGCGCCACTTCCGGCTTTTTTTCTTTTTGCTTATG
>NW_012267337.1:1898620-1912644 GCF_000151885.1 Dipodomys ordii | reverse complement strand
GAGCGCTCGCCTTGAGCTGAAGAGCTGAGGGACAGCGCCCAAGCCCAGAGTTCAAGCCCCACGACCGACAAAAAAAAAGAAAATTACTTCCTATTCACCAGAGAATTTTTAATGGTATTTGTACACTCCTGTGACATCCCTGTCTTTTAAAAGGGACATAAAATTCTACAGAATTTTTAGTACTTCAGTATATAAAATACAAGAATTAATAACCTGTGTATAAAGAACCTTTAGGGCTTTTCCTATTTTCTGAATAACTAAGGGAATTTTGGCAAGTCATTTAAACTCTTAACTTTCACATCATCAAAAAGTAGCAGTCTTTAGTGTAAATATTCAGAAATCGAACCTGAGGCCTCAAACATACTATGCAAGTGTTCTACCACTTAACTACAGCCCCTAGGTAGTCTCTTGAAAATTTCATAATTCTCTATAGTCTAGGAGTGCTTGGGAGTGTTACCAAGGAAAAGTCTTGTAGCCGAGCACCAGTGGATCACGCCTGTAATCCTAGCTACTCAGGAAGCTGAGATCTGAGGATCTCGGATCAAAACCAGTCCAGGCAGGAAAAGTCCGTGAAACTCTTATCTCCAATAAACCACCAGAAAAGTGGAAGTGGCGCTGTAGCTCAAGTGGTAGAGCGCTAGCCTTGAGCTGAAGAGCTGAGGGACAGTGCAGTTTCCTAACAATTAGATTGAGAATCACTAATAGGTCAGCAATGGAAAAATCAAGGAAGCCATGTTTTACAGTTAATAACAATTTTGGTCTCTGGATTTATTCTGCATCATGATAATGCACTATTTAGGATTAACTATTTTTTTAACTATTAACTATTAGGATTAACTGTTTTTTTTCTTTTCATCAAAATATCTATAAAATTTATTCTTGGCTATGCTTACCTTAATCTAGAAGTTATATTTTTTTAACCAGATGTAAATCAGTGGTTGGTTGGTAGCATCCATTTAAAATGAAATAGTACTTTTGTATATTTGCTTTGTTTGATCATTCTTCATTAGATTTTCTAAGTATTGATAAAAGTGTTTCCATGGAAGGATGTTTTAATTTCCACTTTTATTATCCCTTCAACCAACAATATAATAATCGGCAGAATGGTTGATAAGGGAGTGGCTGAAGAAAAGGCTGATAACCATCTGTCTCAACATTTTCAAGCAGAATGTAGAAGGACTTCTTCCAATACAATTATTTCCTAATCCTTGAGTTGATAAATTTAAGAAATATTGTAGGAAATCAAAGAAAATTTAATATAATTAAGTACAAATAGTACTTATTTTTTTAAGAGACAGGTTTTAATGTATTACCAGGCAACAATCTCCAGGCTTGAGCAATTCTCCTGTAAGCCTTCCTAGTAGCTGAGACTCTAAGCATGCATCGTGTTACACAGCACTTTATTTATTTATTTTGTGTATCTATTGCCAGTACCCTGGTTTGAACTCAGGGCCTCACATTTGCTTACACCTGGTTCTACTCCATTCACAATTGGGCTTTTGTTTTGTTTTGTCAGTTGTGGAACTTGAACTTGAGCTCTTTATGCTCAAGACTTTGAGCCACTTTGAGCCACAGCTCCACTTCAGTTTTTGAGCAGTTAATTGGAGATAAGAATCTCACAGGGACTTTTTCTGCTTGGGCTGTCTTTGAATTTCAATCCTCAGATTTCAGCTTCCAGAGTAGCTATGATTACAGGCATGAGCCACCAGTGCCTAGCCACAAGTGGGCTTTTTTTTTTTTTTTAATGCAGGCTGACTTTGAACTGTGATCCTCATGATCTCAGTCTCTTAAATTCAGCCAAGATTATGGGCATGAGCCACTAGAGAGTGGTCTAACATACAATTCTCTCTTGCCCCCTCCCCACCCACCATTTTTTGTGTGCTTGTCCTGGGGCTTGAACCCAGTCTGGGTCCTGTCCCTGAGTATTTTTTGCCCAAGGCTAATGCTCTACCACTTGAGTCACGGATCCACTTTGGTTTTCTGGTGGTTAATTGGAGGTAAGAGTCTCACAGACATTCCTGCCTGGGCTGGCTTTGAACTATGATCCTCAGATCTCAGCTTTCTGGGAAGCTAAGATTACAGGCAGAGTATTGGCACCTAGTATAAAACTGGTCATAAAGCTGGTACTTCATTCTTTTTAAAATTTTTTTTAAATTTATTGGGAAAATACCATATAGAGGGGTTACAATTACATGAGCAAGGTAATGAGTACATTTCTTATCAAGCATTGTTGCCTCCTCTGTTTCCCCTTCCCATCCCTTCCCATCTCCACCCCCTACCCCCCACCCCTGTGTTACTTCATTCTTAATAGGATCTGCAGGAATTTATGTGCTATAGTTTTATTTTATTTATTTATTTATTTTGGTCCCATCCTGGGGCCTGAACTCTGGGCCTGGGCGCTGTCCCTCAGCTCTTCAGCTCAAGGCTAGTACTCTACTACTTGAGCCACAGCGCCACTTCCGGCTTTTTTCTTTTTGCTTATGTGGTGCTGAGGATGAGGAATCAAACCCAGGGCCTCATGCATGCACGGCAAGCGCTCTACCACTGAGCTACCTTCCCAGCTATAGTTATATTTTAGAAATCCACACAAAGGGCTCGGAAGGTGGCTCAGTGGTAGAGTGCTTGCCTTGTATGCATGAGGCCCTGGGTTCAATTCCTCAGCACCAAATAAGTAGAAAAAGCTGGAAGTGGTACTGTGGCTTAAGTGGTAGAGCACTAGCCTTGAGATGAAGAGCTGAAGGACAATGCCCAGACCCAGAGTTCAGGCCCCATGACTGGCAGAAAAAAAAGAGAGAAAGAGAAATCCACACAAACCAGGCACTAGTGGCTCACATTTGTAAACCTAGCTACTCAGGAGGTTGAGATCTGAGTGTAACAATTCAACGCCAGTGGAGGCAGGTAAGTCTGTGAGACTCTTAACCACTAGAAAAACCAGAAGTAGGGGCTGGGAAGGTGGCTCAGTGGTAGAGCGCTTGCCTTGCATGCCTGAGGCCCTGGGTTCGATTTCTCAGCACCACATAAGTAGCACTGTGGCTCAAAGTGGTAGAACACTACTAGAACACTAATAGCCTTGAGCAAAAAGCTCAGGGACAGCACTGAGTTCAAGCCAAAAAAGGAAGGAAGGAAGAAGTCCAACAAAATTAATTTTATTTCAAGGTCAAAATATGTTTCCATGACAGTTGTTAGTCTTAGGTTGGAATGTCCAAAGACATAGGTACCAGTTGTGTGAGTTTAGAGCCATTTCACCCATCAAAGCAGGGGTAACTTCCAACCTCACAGAACTTAATCAAAACTTACAATCAGAGCATATTTAAAATTCAGTTCAGTCTACATGGAAAATTATTCTCTTAAATTTGGCAAGACAACAGCTACCCAGACTAGATATACTAGGTATACTAGATATCCAGATTTTTTTTTTTCTCATCCTGGGGCTTGAACTCTGGGCCTGGACACTATCTCTGAGTCCCTTTCCCACTCTACCACTGGAGCCACAGTTCCACTTCTGGCTTTTTCTTTGATTAGTTGGAGATAAGAATCCCACAGACTTACCTACCCAAGCTGGCTTTGAACCACAATCCTCAGATCTCAGCCTCCTAAGTAGCTCAGACTACAGCTAGGCTTACTGTGCCTCGCTCAAGAAGTGTTAATCTGTTCCAGATCTGATATGATAAAACTATAAATGTTAATATACTTTTGCTGTACTTCAGATGGTAAACTGTGAACAACCGTCACTAGGCAAGTGCATTGATTTATTGACAGTCTTAGATCTTTTACTAACAAAGGTAAGCATTTATGAAATGGTTTGTAGGGTAAAAGTGTATAGTCAAAGGAAAAAACTCCTGGTTTACATGGTTGTTTTTTTCAGATCTCTGCTCTTAGCTTTAGCATTGAAATGCTTCAGCCATTATTAGCCATCGCTGACTCCACCTGTTTGGCCTCTCTTAAGACACAATCACTGAATAAACACTAATCTAGAAGTCTGTTGGCTTGTTTCCCCCCCCCACACACACACACACTTGTTCTTTACTATCTTTTATTCCTGTCTCCCAGGGTCACTATGCTGAAACTGCTTTCAACCGAGTTTTGCCAGGGCCTATTGCACCGGAGAGCAGCAAGAAGCGGGCTCGTAGGACACGACCAGACCTTTCTAAGATGATGGCCCTGATGCAGGGTGGAAGCACTGGGTCCCTATCTCTGCATAATACCTTCCAGCACAGCAGCAGTGGCTTACAGTCTGTGTCTCCTCTGGGTCACAGCAGTGCCACTTCTGCATCTTTGCCTTTTATGCCGTTTGTGATGGGCGGTACAGCATCATCCCCCCATGTAGACTCCAGCACCATGCTTCATCACCACCACCACCACCACCACCACCCCCATCCCCACCATCACCACCATCACCATCCAGGTTTGAGAGCCACTGGCTACCCATCTTCACCAGTAACTACCACCTCTGGTACTGCCTTTCGGTTACCACCACTACAACCTGAAGAAGAGGATGAGGATGAGGATGAAGATGATGATGATTTATCTCAGGGCTATGATAGCTCAGAAAGAGACTTTTCACTCATTGATGATCCTATGATGCCAGCCAACTCAGACTCCAGTGAAGATGCTGATGACTGAAGCCCCAGCATAGTCCCCCTTGCTTGAGTGGCTGCTGAATTTTCACTTACTCTGGCCCTTGGACTACAGAAAAGCGGGAGGGGCAGGGGAGATATGGGAAAACCCAAGACTCCAAGAGGTGAAAAGGAAAAAACTTGTACCTGATTGCTCCTAATTTTGAGAGGATTGGGTGGTCAGGGGAACTCCTAAAATAATACATGACCACTTCCTCATTTCTGGGGAAGAAAAGGAGACTAGAGCAGCTGGTGTGCTCACCCCTCCCCAGACACCTCTATTAACCACAGACTATGTAGCGCTGGCCCTAGCCACTGGCAGAGCCTGTTCCTGGCGAACTGTGGACACAGCTGGAGGGTCAGGAACTGTTACCTTCCTTCCCCTTGGCATTAATAAATTTAAGTTAATCCTTTTCCATTCTTCCCTTGTTCTATAAGTGGTAAAAAAAAAAAACAGCAACAGAAGTATTAGTTTTAAGCATGATGGATATTTTTAACATCACTTAAGTTCTATACTGTTTTTAAGTTACCTTGGGTAGAAGAGACAAGTCATTTGTACTTGTATAAACGGTACATATAAATGTATATAAATGTATTCGCTGAAGCCAAAAGGGAATGGTTTAAGGCAAATAATAGGAAAAGTGTTCGGGTCCAAGTTTTTCAAACAGACGAGAATTTCAAGAATATGCATATTTTGTTTCAAACTAAAATAATGGAGCTTGAGGAAAAGCAATTGAATAGTGTCACTTTTCTTGCACTTGGGTGCAGAAGGGGTTCTGATCAAGGATGTTTTCACGAATTGGGCGGGATTGGGGTTTTTGGAGCCCCCCCCCCCAAGCCATCTGTTTCTTCTAATACCATTCTACCATCCTATCGTTCGGATGAAGCATGGGCATTTTATTTCACTTTCTGTGGCTAAGTCTATCACCATGTCCCAGTGGCCACCTGGAGCACTTAATCCAGGCTAAGCAGTGTAGAGTTTGTTTTCCCACCGTTCCTTGGCGGCACGCACCCGGTGCCCCTACAGCACGCCGAGTCCCGCTGTTTCCGCTTCTCGGCTGGGGTGGGCCTCACCGCGCGCGGCTTGCAAAGGGCGGGGCGAGCGCCTCCGGCGCCCACCTCCCGCTCCGCCGTAAGACGACGGTAGGCGTACAGTTCTTCGGAAGCCGCGGCGGGCTTGGGCGGGGGGCGGGGCCGGGCGGCACGTGACGACGTCGGCTCGCGCGCGGCGGGGCTAAGTTGACGGGATGCCCCGCGAAAATCGGTTCTTTCTGCCTAGCACATTTTATTCATTTCTTTACTTTTCTCTCTCTGTGTCTCTCTCTCTTTATGTCTATCTCTCTTTCTCTCTCTGCCCACCTCCACGCTACGGAGAAAGGATTTAAAACATGTACAGCGCTGACGCTGTCGGGACCCGGAAGCGGAAAGGGCATCTGTGAAGTCGATACTTCCGGGTCACTGAGCGAGTGCGGGATTCCGGGGCCGAGAGCGGGTGGCGGAGCTGGGACCTCTCGTGATTCTCGGAACCCGAAGAGAAGCGGTGTCCGGGGCTATGGCTGTGACTCTGGACAAAGATGCTTATTATCGGCGAGTTAAGAGACTGTACAGTAATTGGCGGGTAAGGATGATCCGTAATTTCCCCCAAGGAGCCCCTCGTAGCCATCCCATAATAATCCATGTTTCTCGGCGCCCTTTTCCCCCCTTTTGGTCAGGGATTCCCGGGTTCAGTCACGCGCCTTTTTCTTTGCCATGGAATCATTCTCCGCAGGCGACTACGGATGTTGCCTTGTAACTGGGACCCCCCCCCCAATCTCTGCCCTGAGGCCACCACCATCTTCCCCCGGTGCCAGCCCCGTTCCTGCATTACAAGCTCTCTCTCGTAGTTTCTTCCCGCCCTACGAGAGGCAACCTCTTTTCCCTCACTCGGTCCTGCCCCTCCTGCAGGGTTCACAGGCGCCCACGCAGTTGCTCTGGCCCTCTAGAATCACAATTTTCCACCCCGTGTCCCGCCACAATTCTAACTGCTCTCGTTCAGAAGAGATGGAGGGGCAAGGGTAGTGGTCAGGCTTCTCACGTTTCCCATTTGAGAGGCTTGCTGGTGTTTGAAAACATTGCTCCTGCTTAGTGGTTCCATGCTCTAGGCCCCGCAGTGAGTAGCAAGTCCTCACGCTGAAAACCCGCAGGCATTAGTAACAGTTGTTTGTTTGTTGTTTCAAAGATAATGCCTAAAACATTCGTTTCCTTGTTGGCACGTGTTCAGAAAAAGCTGTGGAAGTTCCTAGTCTTTGAAAGCCTGGGTAGTTTTGTTGTTTTAAAAGTGCACATAATTTAAACTAGTATTTACAGTAGTTCTTAGTTGAACAAACGATTGCTTGCATTCTGTGGTGCAGCCTGAGCTGTGTAAATGTCTGTGTATGTATACATATATATATATATATATATATGTATATATATATAGTATGTAAGTATGATAAAGACTTGGAAGCTGGAAATGTTTTGACAAAAATAATCAACTCTTGATTTTAACGTTGTAAATTATCTTTCAAATTATTAGTGTACTGAAGGCAAGCAATAAGAGTCGGTTGTTTTCCTGCCATATTTCAACTTTTGAAGCTAAATGTATTAAACAATTTAAAATAGATTCTTTCACTTTATTAAAATTCAGACAAGAACTTTATGCTGATGAATGGTAATTTTGTTTAAATTTTTTTATTCATTTCTACCAAGAGACTCCATCACTATCACACTTATTTGTTTCCCCTTTTTTATTTTTGCCAGTCCTGGGGCTTGAACTCAGGACCTGGGCACTGTCCTTGGCTTTTTTTGCTCAAGTTTAGCACAATACCACTTGAGCCACAGCGGCATTTCCAGCTTTTTCTTTTAATGTGGTACTGAGGAATCGAACCCAGGGCTTCATGCATGCTAAGCAAGCAGCTCTACTACTAAACCACATTCCAGCCCACACTTATATTTGAAGAATATGTAGAAGAAACTTTTTTTTCTAATATCTTGTGTGTGTGTGTGTGCGTGCGTATATGCCCCAACCTAGAAGTTAGACTTAGGGCCCCTCACTATCCCTTTTGCTTTTTCACTCAAAGATGGCACTTTACCACTTGAGCTACACATTCATTTCTGGCTTTTTGGTGGTTAATTGGAGATAAGAATCTCAAGGACAGGGCTGGGAAGGTGGCTTAGTGGTAAAGTGCTTGCTTTGCATGCATGAGACCCTAAGTTTGATTCCTCAGCACCACAGAAGCAGAAAATGCAGAAGTGGCCCTGTGGCTCAAGTGGTAGAACACTCGCATTGAGCTGAAGAGCTGAGGGACAGCATCCAGGCCCAGAGTTCAGGCCCTACAACCTACCCAAAAAAAAGCATCTCAAGGACTTTTCTGTCCAGGTTGGCAGTCCTCAAATCTCAGTCTCCTGAGTAGCTAGGACTAACAGCCATGAGCCCCCAGCACCCAAGATCTTCTGATGGTTAATACATCTTTAGATACTACTAATAATCAGAAGCCCTTTCTCCCACCATAAACCCTGAAATTATATACCTTTGAGGTTGTTTGCAGTCCCAGTAATTCAGAGTTCAAGTTATTTTAAGGCTATATCAAATAAAATTTTTTATTATAAATTACATTTTTCATAACTTACGTCCTAAAACAATTGCAATATTGCACACTTACATGAAGCCTTTTCATTCCTTGCTATCAGCCTTTTTATTCTTTGTTCTGAATATCTTGATGGATTAGTTCAGTATACCCTCTCCCTCAAACATATCAAATAATAGTAATACAGTACAAATGTGTAAAACTAAATGTAAGTGCTTTATAAATAGTTGTTTCATTGTTTAAAAAAATCAGGAGAGCCGGGCACCTGTGGCTCACGCCTGTAATCCTAGCTACTCAGGAGGCTGAGATCTGAGGATCTCGGTTCAAAGCCAGCCCGGGCAGGAAAAACTGTGAGACTCCTATCTCCAATAAACTACTTAAAAAACCAGAAGTGGCCCTGTAGCTCAAGTGATAGAGCGCTCTCCTTGAGCTGAAGAGCTGAGGGACAGCACCCAGGCCCAGAGTTCTAATCCCGCGACCGACAAAAAAAAAAAAAAAAAAGGAGAAAATGTTTTCATGATCAGAACAGATGTCATCCTTTTTCCCTTAAATATTTTCAATCCACAGATGAGGAATTCATTTAAGAGATCGGAAAATAAGACTGATGATTAAATTGAAATAGTGTGTTAGGGAGTGCAATTCAGTGCTAATGTGCTTGCCAAGTGTGTGTGAGGCCCTGGGTTGGATCCCCAACCCCCCCCTCATCTCCCCCCCCCCCACACACACACATACACACCACCACCAAACAGCACATTGAACAGATCTCCTTAGTGACTCTCCTATTGTTTTCTAATTCTTTTTGGACATTTGAGTCTACACCAGTCCTACCTTTTGTGTTTTAAGTTAGACCTGCTAAGAGCAGAAAGGAATTACAACTCCTATTTCTGCTTTAAGTGGTGCATCATGAAAGTAGGCTGTAAGTTTCTCCCATATCCTTGTATTCACTGGTTCCTTATTCAAGGATTTCCAGCCTTTATGGATTGTGATTATTTTTAGCTAATATAATATGATTTATGTCATCCAGTGGATGAAACAGTTTACTTATCATCCTGGGGTGGGTTTCAGAAACTTGGAGAGAGAGTTACAATGTTCAGGCATATCTATCATATAAGACCTATTCTTTACCTTTAGTACATCCTGTGGGAGGACCTTGAATAAGGTCTGCCCTTTATCACTTAAAATTTTACTAAGTGCCAGAATTGCATCTGTTTTGAAGAGAATTTGCTATAGTAATCCATTGCATTCATTCATGTAATTCTTTTTTGTCAGCATTAGGATAGTGGGTGGCTATGATCCCAAAAAGGAAGTTTGCTAGTGAAAACTAGTAAGATACAGTGTGTCAATTCTTCTGACAGTTGCTTTGCTGATTTTCATTTTAGCTTAGTTTCTCACTTAGGTTTTTCCTGTATTACTTTCAGAATAGCAGTGAATTACTTCTACTTATCTTATTTTTTGTTTGTTTGCCATCATTCAGATTTGAACTCAAGACCTTGTGTTTGCTTAACTCAGGTTTTTTGCTGTTTATTTTGGAAATTGAGTCTTAATGAATGTATAATTTTTCAGACTTCAGCCTCCTCAGTAGCTAGGATTGTATGTGTGAGCTATCAGTACCCAGCAACTTAGTTTTCTGCTTTTGTTTTTTATAAAGGGGTTTCAACTCAACATGTCAGTTTATGAGTATAGTGTATCTTGGTTGATGTTACCCCTTCCATGATCATCCCCCATCTTTCCAAATTCATCCATCCCCCTTATATTATTTAGTTCCTTTTTCATATGAACATTCAATGTGACTAGTTGCCTTCCTTTCCTCTCTCCATTCATCTGTTCTCCCCCCCCCAAAAAAAAAACACACATTTCCTGGTATTCATTTTGTTAATCTACTGGCTAACATTGTTTATAACATTGTAACATTGTTACACCACTGGAATCCTCCCCTGAATATACCATACTATAGTCAATTTGTGTTTTTATGTGTATGACCTTGTGTATGTTTTGTTTAGATCTAACTTCCACATGTGAGAAAAAATATGCACTCTTTGTTTCTGAGGTAGATTTACTTAATTTTCTAGGTCCATTCGTTTCCCTGCAAATAACATCTATTTCTGATAGATGACGAAAATTCCCTTTCATTTATGTGTGTGTGTGTATACACAATGTATATGCCCACCACCTAGTTCTAAGTACAATATAATGTGTACACACTCATATATATACTTACATATATGTGTGTATAAATTATATATACCCATCTAGTTTGTGCGTGTATAAACATATACATATGTATATAATATTTTCTTGATCTATTCATCCATTGTATGGCATTTGGGCTGTTTCCATAAGTTGGTAATCATGAATAGTGCAACACTAAATATGGATGTGCAAGTGTCTTTTTTTTTTTTGGTCAGTTATGCAGCTTGAACTCTGATCCTGGGCACTGTCCCTGAGCTGTTTTTGTTCAAGTCTAGCACTGTCAGACTTTGAGCCATAATGCCACTTCTGGTTTTTTGGTGGTTAATTGGATACAAGAGTCTCACTTTCTTGCTTGCACTAGCAGGATCCTCAGATCTCGGCCTTCTGGGTAGACATAGAGTAAGTAGGGTTTTGTTTTGTTTTGTTTTTGGGGTTTTTTTTTGTTTGTTGTTGGTCTGGGGCTTGAACTCTGGGCCTGAGTGTTGTCCCTCAGCTCTTCAGCTGAAGGCTATCACTTGAGCCACAACGCCACTTCTGGTTTTCTGGTGATTTATTGGAGATAAGAGTTTCATGGACTTTCCTGCCCAAGCTGGCTTTGAACCGTGATCCTCAGATCTCAGCCTCCTGAGTAGCTAGGATTACAGGCGTGAGCCACCAGCAACTGGCTTAGAGTGGTTCTAAGTATAGTGTTTTGAGGAATCTCTAAACCACCTTCTAGAGTGGTTATACTATTTTACATTTCCAGCAACTATGCAATAGGATTCTTTTTTCCTGTGTTTCTGCCAGCATTTGTTGTTCATATTCTTGATGATGGCCCCTCTTACTGGTGTGAGATAGAATCTCAGTGTTGTTTGTTTCCTTTATGGCCAGAAACATTGAGCATTTCTTTATGTGTTTATTGGCCATTCTTATTACTTCTGAGACGTTTCTTTAGCTCCTTTACCCATTTATTAACTAGGCTGTTGATTGATTCTTTGGTGGTTTAGTGTCTTGAATACTCTGCGTATTAGACCCTTGTCGTTTGTAGACCTGGCAAAGATCTCCCATTCTATAAGTTGTCTTTTTAGGTAATGGTTCTTTGATGTGCAAAGGACAGCTTGATGCAATCCCATTTGTCAGTTCTCTCTCCCTTTTGCTGAGCTGTTGGAACTCTACTCCAGCATTTCAGGCTGTTTTTGTCTTTGTAGAGGTGGTTTTTGAGCTGGGGTCGTGTGTTGTCCAGGGTAGTTTGGAACTTATTATCATCCTGTCTCAGTTTTCTGAGTGTAGGTATTGCAGACATGCTCTACTGTGTCCCTGTTTAACTATCTACTTCGTATATATATATTTTTGTATCCTATTACTAACTGTTCACCCTGGCATGTAGTTAGCCAAATTTCTGAGCTTTCAGGTGTCTGGGTTTGAATTGATTTTCATGTAAGCTCTAATTACAGTGACCTTCCTTTTCTTCAGCTATTCACCTGTTGTTCCTGTGTGGCTGTTATTGGCACATCCTTCTCTACAATTTCAGTAATAAATTATGTGAGAATCCTAACTATAACCGAACTTTAAAAAATGTTTCCTTTTTCAAGCCAGGTGCTATTTGCTCATATCAATAATTCTAGCTACACAGGAGTCTGAGATCTGAGGATTGTGGTTCAGAGCCAGCCCTGGCAGGAAAGTCATTGAGTCTTACCTCCTGTTAACCAGCAAAAAGCCAGAAATAGAGCTGTGACTCAATGGAAAGAGCGCCAATCTTGAGTGAAAAAAGCTTAGAGACAGTATCCTGGCTCAGACTTCAAACTTCAGCATGTGCGCATGCACACACAAACACAGTTTTCCTTTTATATTACCCATTTGGCTCAAAGGGAAGGTTGGTGTTCTTTGACTCTGTATTTTCCCATCTTTTATTATTTAGATCTCACATAAACTTTTACACATTCTGTTACATTTTACTTAATTCTCACTTTAAAAATTAGTTTTAAGCCAGGCACTAGTGTAATCCTAGTTACTCAGAAGGCTGAGAATTGAGAACCTCCATTTGAAGCCAGCCAGGACAGGAAAGTCCATGAGACCTTATCTCCAATTAACTATCAAAAAACAACTAGAAGTGATGCTGTGGCTCAAATGGTAGGATGTTGTTAGCCTTGAGCACAAAAGCTTAATTGTATTTTATTTTTCCTTTTTCAGTATTGAGGTTTGAACTCAAGGCTTTGTGCTTACTAGGCAGGCACTTAATTCATTGAACCATGCCCCAGACCTTTTTGCTTTGGTTATTTTTTGATATTCCTAGCAATGCCTCATGATTTCCTTGACTCCTTGCACATAATTTGAATTAAAGGTGTGCTAAGTTTTGTACTGTATTGAATCATGATTTTCTCCAGCTCTTCTTCCCAAGTTGCTGGGATTAAAGACTTATAACATGGTACCTGGCCCTAAGAAATCATAGTTTTTCTGAAAACCTTAAAAAGTTACTTGCCTTAAAGGCAAGTACTTTCAGTTATTCTCTTCCTTTCATTCCGCCTCCCTCCCACTCCCCCCCTTCCCTGCCCAAGTCCTCAGGCTTGAACTCAGGGCCAGGGCCCTGTCCCTGAGCTTTTGTACTCAAAGCTAGCACTCTGCCAGCTTGAGTTACCACTCCACTCTTTTTGGTGGTTAATTGGAGACAAGTTTACTAGAAGCCTGGAGCTGGTGACTCATGCCTATAATCCTAGCTACCCAGGAGTCTAAGATTGTGGGTCGAAGCTAGCCCAGGGAGAAAACTCCTTTAGACTCTTATCTCCAATATGCTACTTAGAAAAAGCCAGAAGTGGCCTTGTGGCTCAAGTGGTAGAATGTTAGCCTTGAGTACAAAAAGACTCAGGGACAGCACCCAGGCTCTGAGTTCAAGCCCCAGGACCAAAATAACCGAGTTTCATAGATCCTCAGATCTCAACCTCCTGAGTAACTAGTATTATAGTCATGAACCACTGGTGCCTGGGACTTTTTTGGGGGGGTCCGGTCATGGAGCCTGTACTCTGGGCCTGGGCACTATCCCTCAGCTATGCAGCTCAAGGCTAGCACTCTACCACTTGAGCCACAGCGCCACTTCCAGCTTTCTGGTGGTTTATTGGAGCTAAGAGTTTCATGGACTTTCCTGCCCGGGCTGGCTTTGAACCGCGATCCTCAGATCTCAGCCTCCTGAGTAGCTAGGATTACAGGCGTGAGCCACCAGCTCCCGGCTTAGCATATTATTTTCTTACTGTATATTTATATTCATGTAGCTTTTGGGAAAGTTCTCATGATAAATGAGTTCTTTTATTTATCTTCAATAAAGTTATGTTTGAGTGGGAAGCTAGTTTTTAAATAGCCAGAGCAGACCAGTTAGTTCCTCTAAATAGATAGTCACGAAAGGCAGATGGAGAGTTTGTCCTAAGGTACAGAATTTACTGTTCCCTAATACTGTTACCTTGCTCTACATCGTGATCCAATTTAAAGTTTATGTTGATAATCATAGTTAATTTGAGTGGCTTTCCTGTATCTTGATTAAAGTGCTATATTTATTTATTTATTTTTGTCGGTCATGGGGCTTGAACTCTGGGCCTAGGCTGTCCCTCAGCTCTTCAGCTCAAGGCTAGCACTCTACCACTTGAGC
>NW_012267337.1:1892894-1893264 GCF_000151885.1 Dipodomys ordii | reverse complement strand
CACTTGAGCCACAGCGCCACTTCCAGCTTTTTTCTTTTTGCTTATGTGGTGCTGAGGAATTGAACCCAGGGCCTCAGGCATGCAAGGCAAGCGCTTTACCACTGAGCCATCTTCCCAGCCCACCTGGGACTTTTTTCATATTTCTAAATAATGTCTCTGTGTTGCCATTTCTTGACTTGTGGATTATAGATATTTATGGTAGATTAGGACTTTATTACAACTTCTCTACTTCCTGATACTTGAAATTTTATCCTTTTTTTTTTTCCCCTCGGTCATGGGGCTTGAACTCTGGGCCTGGGCACTGTCCCTCAGCTCTTCAGCTCAAGGCGAGTGCTCTACCACTTGAGCCACAGCACCACTTCTGGTTTTC
>NW_012267337.1:1886019-1892844 GCF_000151885.1 Dipodomys ordii | reverse complement strand
GCTTGAACTCTGGGCCTGGGCACTGTCCCTCAGCTCTTCAGCTCAAGGCGAGTGCTCTACCACTTGAGCCACAGCACCACTTCTGGTTTTCTGGTGGTTTATTGGAGCTAAGAGTTTCATGGACTTTCCTGCCCAGACTGGCTTTGAATCGTGATCCTCAGATCTCAGCCTCCTGAGTAGCTAGGATTATAGGCGTGAGCTACCACTGCCCGGCAATTTTATCCTTTTCATAACATCTTTATCAAAAGTTTCATACATAAAAATTAAACAAGCTTTTTTTGTTTTGTTTTGTTTTTGTTTTTTGTTTTAGTGGTGGGGCCTGAACTCTGGGGGACAGCTGAGGGACAGCTCTTCAGCTCACTGCGAGCACTATACCACTTGAGCCACAGCACTACTTCTGGTTTTCTGAGTGGTTATCGGAGATAAGTGTCTCAGGAAGGTGGCTCAGTGGTGAAGTGCTTGCCTCGCATACCTGAGGCCCTGGGTTTGATTCCTTAGCACCACATAAACAGAAAAAGCCAGAAGTGGTACTGTGCCTCAAGTGGTAGAGTGTTAGCCTTGAGCTGAAAAGCTGAGGGACAGCATCAAGGCCCAGAATTCAGGCCCCGTGATGGACAAAAATAAAAGTCTCAGGGCTGGGAAGGTGGCTCAGTGGTAGAGTGCTTGCCTTGCATGCCTAAGGCCCTGGGTTCGATTCCTCAGCACCACATAAGCAAAAAGAAAAAAGCTGGAAGTGGCGCTGTGGCTCAGGTGGTAGAGCGCTAGCCTTGAGCTGAAGAGCTGAGGGACAGTGCCCAGGCCCAGAGTTCAGGCCCCATGACCGGACCCAAAAAAAATTAAAAAATTAAAAAAATAAATAAATAAAAGTCTCATGGACTTTCCTGCCGGGGGTGGCTTTGAACCACAATCCTCAGATCTCAGCCTCCTTAATAGCTAGGATTACAGGCATGAGCCACTGGCGCATCAGTTACTGCCACTTATTTACATTGTTACTATCATGTAAATGTTTTTGCTTTTAGATAGAAATGGAAAAATCACTACTTTTCCTTTCTTCCATTGATTCCCCCCCCCCATGGCATCACATGACCTAGACAAACCAGTTTTTTGTTTTCCTTGGTGTTTTATGTTGTTTCGTTTTATTTATTTTTGTCAGGTGTGGGGCTTGAACTCTGGGCCTGGGCTACAGGCTTGAAACTTTGATTTAAAATCCTAGTACTGGAGGGTGAGGAGTGATTAGAATGTGAGCAAGGCTCAGGTGTGGTGGTTCATGCTTACAAACTAATTAAGACTGAGGTAGAAGAATCACATTTGAGGCAGCCTGGGCTACATAGCAAGACGTTTCAAAGAAAAAGAGTTACAAAGTGATTTAGCTACTTTTCTATATTAAGAAATAAGGCAATAGGGTGCTGGTAGCTCCTGCCTGTAATCCTAGCTACTCAGGAGGCTTAGATCTGAGGATCATGGTTCAAAGCCAGCACAGGCAGAAAAATCAGTGAGATTCTTATCTCCAGTTAACCACTAAAGAGCCACAAGGAGATCTGTGGCTCAAGTGGTAGAGCACTAGCCTTGAGCAAAAGAGCTCAGGGGCAGCACTTAGGTCCTGAGTCCAAACCTCAGTGCCAGCATTAAAATATATATATGGCAATAAGAAACTGATCGAGCTGGGTACTGATGGCTCACACCTGTAATCCTAACTACTACTCAGCAAGCTAAGATCTGAGGATCGTTGTTCAAAGCCAGCTGGGACTAGAAAGTCCATGAGATTCTTATCTCCAATAAACCACTAGAAAACCGGAAGTAATGCTGTGGCTCAAATGGTAGAGCACTAGCCTTGAGCTGAAGAGTTGAGGGACAGTGCCCAGGCCCTGAGTTCAAGCCCCACGACAAAAAGAAAGAGGCAGGGTGGAGAGAAAGACTGATTGAAAGTACTGTATGAATAGGGCTTCACAACTGGAAGATGTTACTTTAGGTTATATGGGCTAGACTTACTTCATGGAGGACTCCATTATCAGCATCTAAATGGAAAAGTCCTCTATTTCTTTGTCTCATTTTATCACATGTTCAGAATGGAGACTTTTGTTTAACTCCCGATATTTAGTACATTGTGCTGGACCTAGCATCTGAATCTGGAGCATTTCTGAGCCTTTTTGTGTGTGTGTCCAAAATGGGGCTGGAACTCTATCCCTGAGACTCATTTGTGTTCAAGGCTAGCACTCTACCTTCCACTTTGAGCCACACCTCCACCAAACTTTCCTGGCCCAGCTGGCTTTGGACTGTGATCTTCCAATCTCAGCCTCCTGAGTAGCTAAGTTTACAGGCATGATCTACCAGCGCCTGACTTCCTCACAGATTTTTAAGGAAGATTAAAGTCTTTTGCAAAGAGATTTAGAGTTTGTCTTAGAGCTTCGGAGAACTTGAAATAGATCTCTCTCTCTCTCTCTCTTTTTTTTTTTTTTTGGTTGTGGAGCTTGAACTCTGAGCCTGGGCGCTGCCCCTCAGCTCTTCAGCTCAAGGCTAGCGCTCTACCACTTGAACCACAGTGCCACTTCTGGCTTTTTCTGCTTATGTGGTGCTGAGGAATCAAACCCAGGGCCTCATGCATTTAAGGCAAGCACTCTACCACTGAGCCACCTTCCCAGCCCGCGAAATAGATCTCTTGACTTTGCTAACTACACTTCTTTTTAGCCCTCATCTTGTTCACGTATATGTCTACATATATAGGCTTATTTCCCTTCCCTGATACTTAGTGGCCCTGAGTTCTAGCCCAGTGAGACACTACAAGACATTTGTATTTCTCAATACTCCAGTGAGGGTTGATGGTGGTCAATTAAGAGTATTACCCTAACTCTTTATTACTCTCCATTCTCTCTCTCTCTTATTTTTTTATTTTTTATTTTTTGGTCAGTCCTGCGGTTTGAACTCAGGGCCTGGATACTGTCCCTTAGCTTCTTTTGCTCAAGGCTAGCACTTCACCGCTTGAGCCACAGTGCCACTTCCAACTTTTCTATGTATGTGGTACTGAGGAATTGAACCCAGGGCATCATGAATACTAAGCAAGCATTCTACCACTAAGCCACATTCCCAACCCTCTATTCTCATTACAGCTTCCAAAAAACTATTGAGCTCTGTTAAGGCTAAATATTGTAAGAAGTAATTTACATCACTATAAATGGAAAATGTCAAAAATGAAAAGTAGTTGCTAAAAAATAAAGATAATGAAAGTACACCTCTGTATCACAGCACAGCATATGTTAAGGACAAACACCAAGCAGATACATTCTTAATATAGTCAAGTAGATTAAAAGAAAATTTAAAAATGTACATTTTTTTCTCTGTTATTGAAGCCATACCACCCAGAATTACCACCTTTTGGATTGCACACTTTTTGGAAACCTGTTACATTGTATGTATTCTGTACTGATTATGAATAGCCAATTGTTTATCAGAAATAGTGGTATGAGATACAAGTAAATTTTTTAGTCAAAGGTCATTCTTGAAACAACACAGACATGGAGATTAAAGAAATTAGGGTTAAGAGGTAGAGTCAAAGTTTAAAACCTTAGGAAGTCTGGCTTCTGAATGAGCCCTTACCCAGTAAGCATTCTGTTAAATACAGAAGACAGATCAACACCTTGATACCTATTAACTTGTAGTTGCTAAAAGAAATTTAAATGTGTGTCACACCTTGATTGGAGTTTTGAGTATGAAAATTAGGGTCAGGAGACTACTTGGTGCTAAAGTTAGAGTTAAAGTGTCCTGGGAATTTTATCATAGTAGTTCTAAATTTGGGGGTACAGGGCGGGGGGAGAGAGATAAGGTCTAGACATTGAAGCCAGGACATCATGCCTAAGAGCACACTCTACCACTGAACATTATACCCTAATCCTTCATACTTTTGTTATAAGAACCATTTTATAATCTTAAATAACTCAAGATCCTAAAGAGCCTTTTTATAAAATAAGCTTACACTACTTAATTGTTAAATTTCCACACACCTTACAATATATTCTAGTTTTGAACTATCACTATCCTCAAACAATTTCAACAATTTTTATTGTTCTATTTTCAAAATTACAAACTATATTTCTAGCATATTCATCCTTAAAGAGCTTTTATATAAGTTGAATCAAATATAAAGGTAAAAATGGGCCTCATACACATGCATAGTTGGGAAATGGGAGATAATTTAATAACCTTTTTAGCTAACTGTAAATATTCTGTGAATTTACTAAAGTTCTTCAATTAGTATGACTGTATGTATGTGTCTTTTTTATTGCCTATACCAGTGCTTAAATTTTGGGCTTCATATGTACATTCAGCTTTCTTGCTCAGAGATGGCACTTCAACACTTGAGCTACACATCTAGTTTGGCATTTTGTCAGGTAATTGAAGGTGGAGTTTGATATACTTTTCTGCCAGAGCCTGCCTTGAACCATGAGCCTTCAAGTCTCAGCCTCCTGAGTAGATAGGATTACAGATGTGAGCACTGATGTCCAACTTTTTTCCTTCTTCCTTCCTTTCTTTCTTTCTTTCTCTCTCTTTCATTCCTTCCTTCCTCTCTCTCTCTCTCTCTCTCTCTCTCTCTCTCTCTCTCTCTCTTTCTTTCTTTCTTTCTTTTTTGTATTCTAGTTCAGAGGTTTAAACTCAGGGGCCTCCTTGCTCTTGACTTGCTTATTCACTGGTGATAGTCTACCATTTGAGCCATGTCTTCAAACAATCAACCCATTGATTGTTTTGTTTTTGTGTTGTTGTTGTTAAGATAGAGTCTCATTTGTGTAGCCCTGGCTGGCTATGGAATAAAAATCCTCCCTCTTTGTCTTCCAGAGTGCTAGAATTACAGGCATGGTGGCACTTGGGAGGGTGAGGCAATAGAACCTTGAGTTTGAATGTGGTTTGGGCTATAGAGCAAGACCTTGGTATTTTTGTTTTGAATCAGGATAGAGTAGTGCCACCAGCACAACCCATGTTCATTGCAGCACTATTCACCATAGCCAAGGTATAGAATGAGCCCAGATGCTCTTCAGTGGATGGATAGATCAAGGAACTGTGGCATATATACACACAATGGAAGAATTTTACTCATCCACTAGAAAGAATGATATTGTGCCATTTGTAAGGAAATGGAAAGACCTGGAGAAATTGTGTTAAGTGAACTGAGTCAGGCCCAGGGAGACAGGATGCATGATGCTTTCCCCTAAAGGGGAAAGTTATGTTGAACTTATAAGAAAATATATTAGGTAGGTGCTACACAAGTGTATACAAACATATTAATATGGTGAGTTCTGGGGAGACCTCAAATAGTATAATTCTGTTCACAAAGTAAACACCAGGAAGTGGTACTTGAAAGGGGTGGGGTAGATCAAAGGGAAGACAATGAAGAGGAGGAGGAAGAATGCAGTCAAGATTCAGTGTACCTTGCCCATGTAATTGTAACCTCTCTGTATGGTGTTTTTACAATAATAAAATAAAAAAATTCAATGTATGCCCTACAAAATTAAAAAGAGTGAGAGAAGGTATAGATAGGAAAGGGATGGGTAAGAATGTCACACAAAAAAGCCTGCACAAAAAATACAATGTGCACTACTTCACTGTTAGTGAACACACTTAAGTTTTAGTCTGAGTGACTATGCACACTTCACTCATATGCCAGATCCCCAAACTCAGTTGAACTTAGCTTACTACTCAGTATCTACAAATGCTTGTCTTTTAAATAACAGAAGTACTTCATACTTCTCATTTCTCATTTCTTTTTTTTCTTTTTGTTGGTCATGGGGCCTGAACTCTGGGCCTGGGCACTGTCCCTCAGCTCTTCAGCTCAAGGATAGTGCTCTACCATTTAAGCCACAGCGCCACTTCCGACTTTTTCTGCTTATGTGGTGCTAAGGACTTGAACCCAGGGCCTCATGCATGCAAGGCAAGCATTCTACCACTGAGCCACCTTCCCAGCCTTCATTTCTCATTTCTTTATATAGAAAATAAACAAGACTTTCTATTGCACAAAAGACATTGAAAGTGAAAGAGGTTTTGTTTTGTTTTGTTTTCCAGTCATGGGGCTTAAACTCTGGGTTCTATCCCTGTGCTCTTCAGTTCAAGGCTAGCGCTCTACCACTTGAGCTACAACGCCACTTCTGGTTTTCTAGTGGTTTATTAGAGATAAGAATCTCACGGACTTTCCTGCCCAGGCTGGCTTTGAACCGTGATTCTCAGATCTCAGCCTCCCGAGTAGCTAGGATTACAGGCATGAGTCACCAGCACCCAGCAAATTTTCTGTTTATTCTGAATGTGGTGGTGTAGTTTGATACTTCTGCTTTGATTCATACTAAGATTTTTAACTGCAGTTGGTTTATATCAAAGTTTATAACAAGTTTACTCTTAATAAACCTAAAGTGTAACTTTAAAAAAAAGTAACCTAAGGAAAAAGTGTATCTCAGTAGAAATCAGTGGAGGGATTTATATTCCATGAAACTTCCAAATGTATATGTAAATAAATCCTAGTGACTAGGTAAACTTTGAAGGCATGTTAAATGAAAGAAGCCAGGCACAAAGGCTACATAGCACATGAAATGTAGAAAATAAGCAAACCCATAGAGACTAAACCAAGTTAGATTAATAGTTTAATGGTTTAATGGTTGCTGAAAGCTAGAGAAGAGACAGAAAGAGGGAAAGAATGATGGATAAATGGGTACAGGGTTTCTTTTAGGAAGATGAAAAAGTTGTAAAATTAGATCATGGTGATGGTTTCATAATTGAATATTCTAAACATTTTTTCTATCTTTAAATGGTTGGATTTTATTACATGAGACTTTATCTTTATCAAATTGTTAA
>NW_012267337.1:1863285-1885913 GCF_000151885.1 Dipodomys ordii | reverse complement strand
AAAGCCAGAAGTGGCACTGTGGCTCAAGTGGTAGAGTGCTAGCCTTGAGCTGAAGAGCTGAGGGACAGTGCCCAGGCCCAGAGTTCAGGCTCCACAACTGGACCCCCCCCCCCAAAAAAAAAAGGTAGTTAATAGCTGTAAGGTTTCCAAGCAGTCATATGCTATATTAATCCTGAAGTTTCGGTTTAAAAAAAAAGAGGGGCCAGGAAGGTGGCTCAATGGTAGAGTGCTTGCCTTGCATGCATGAGGCCCTGGGTTCGATTCCTCAGCACCACATAAGCAATAAAAGCCAAAAGTGGTGCTGTGACTCAAGTGGTAGAGCACTAGCCTTGAGCTGAAGAGCTGAGGGACAGTGCCCAGGCCCAGAGTTCAGGCTCTACAACCAACCAAAAAGGAAAAAAACAAACAAGAGACATATCATGGTAAATAACTAAAGTCTTCATTTCTGTTTTGCTAGTGTGAAAAGAAAAATGACTACCTGCTCTTTTTCAGAAAGGAGAAGATGAATATGCCAATGTTGATGCCATTGTTGTATCGGTGGGTGTTGATGAAGAAATTGTCTATGCCAAGTCCACTGCCTTACAGGTGAGAGGTTTGCAGTTTTCATCTTTTAATATCGTTGAATCATCTCTGGTACTGTTTAGTATTGTAGACACATTAAAATTTTAATTACGGGCCAGGTACCAGTGGTTCATGCCTATAATCAGGAGGCTGAGATCTGAGGATTGTGGTTTGAAGTCAGCCTGGGAAGGAAAGTCCATGAGACTCTTACTCCCCCCAAAACAAACATGGAGCTGTGGCTCAAGTGATAGAATGATAGCCTTGAACAAAAAGAAGCTTAGACACAGCAACTAGGCCCTGAGTTCAAATCCCAGGACCAGCTCCAAAAAGAAAAACAAAAAAAAATAATTCCTGGGTCTGAATGTATACCTAATTGATAGATGTCTTTAACATTTGGAGGCCCTAGATTTGACCTCGAGCACCACAAAAATAAAATAATTAAAATAATCCTAGCAGCTATGTTTCAGGTACCTCAAAAATGACTACCACATTGAACAGACAGACACAGGTTATATTTATCACTCAATAAAGTTCTATTGGACTTTGTACTGATTTAGAACATAAAGAAAAAAGAATATTTAACTGATATAACATAAGAAACCTAAGTAATAGTGGGTTAAGTAAAATACTTCTTTTTTATATGATCTTCTGGGACCTGGCTTTTCCAAAGATCCATGTTCCATGTGTGAAACAAACTATTGATAAAAAGGAAGAAAATGGGCATCCTAACTTTAAAAAAATTGTTTTATTGTTATAAAGGTGATGTACAGAGGGGTTACAATTAAGATCCTTTTTTAAAGAAGACTTGCTTGAAGTCCTATATAATGTTTCTACTTGCCCACCAAAATTGAATTGTATGGCCACACATAGATACAAGAAAAGATGGTAAATTAAGCCTTGTTAGGCTATATACCCAGCAAAAAATGTCAAACCTTTTTGAACGAGAAGAGAGAACTGAATTATTATACTAAGCAATCAGCATGCTTTAAGGAGGTAGAAGGCATAGTTCTTCAGGTCATTTTTGTACATGTTGAAATTAAACAGTGATTGAGGTGCAATAAACAGTTGTCTAATAGCTGGTGTGTGCTTTACTTTGCAAGGGCCCTAGGTTTGATCCCCAGCATCAGAAAAAAAGTAAAAATAGAAACAAGCTGTCCAAATGATTTGACAATTTTTATCATGGAATATTTCAGACATCAAAAAGCAGACAGATTGGGGATGGGAAAGTGGCTCAGTGGTAGAGCGCTTGCCTGGCATGCATAAGCCCTGGGTTTGATTCCTTAGCACCACATAAGCAAAAAGAAAAAAGCCAGAAGTGGTGCTGTGGCTCAAGTGGTAGAGCGCTAGCCTTGAGGTAAGAGCTGAGGGACAGTGCCCAGGCCCAGAGTTCAGGCCCCAGGACCAGACTTCCCCTCTCCTCCCCCCCCCCCAAAAAAAAAAGCAGACACCCGTGGCTCACACCTGTAATACTAGGTAGTCAGGAGGCCGAGATCTGAGTATTGTTCAAAGCCAAGCCAGGGCAAGAATGTCTGCAGGAATGTTAGTGAGACTCTTGTCTCCAGTTAACTACCAGAAAACCATAAGTGGCACTATGGCTCAAGTGGTAAAGTGCTAGCCTTGAGCTGAAGAGCTGAGGGACAGCACCTAGGCCCAAATTTCAAGCCCCATGACTGACCAAAAAAAAAAAAAAGCAGACCATAGCTGGGTGCTGGTGACTTATGCCTATAGCCCTAGCTACTCAGAAGTCTGAGATCTGAGGATCACAGTTCACAGCAAGCCTGGGCAGAAAAGTCTGTGAGACTCTTATCTCCAATGAACTACTCAGAAAAGATTGGAAGTGGCACTGTGGCTCAAGTAGTAGAGTGCTACCCTTGAGCACACACAAAGAGGCTCAGGGACACTAGTTCAAGCCCTAGGCAAAAAATAAAGCAAACATTATACTGAACTTCCATGTACTCATTACACTTGAGTAAACTGTCAATCCTGACCCATCTTATATTCACATTGAAGCTGCCCCATCCCAGATTTTAAGGTTAACCCTAGGACCTTACTTGTCTATAAATGTTTCTATGTAAGTGCTATTTTTTTTTACCTACACATTTTTCTTAACTGTTGTCTTTTCCCATAGACATGGCTCTTTGGTTATGAACTAACTGATACTATCATGGTCTTCTGTGATGACAAAATCATCTTTATGGCAAGCAAGAAAAAAGTGGAATTCTTGAAACAGATTGCCAACACTAAGGGCAATGAAAATGCTAATGGAGCCCCTGCCATAACACTACTCATACGAGAAAAGGTCAGCAATGCATCATAAATGTGAGAGTGTTTAAAAGTGATGAACTGGGAATATGGCTTAGTGGTAGAGTGCTTGCCTAGCATACATGAAGCCCCGAGTTCCATTCCTCAGTACCACATACACAGAGAAAGCTAGAAGTGGCTCTGGAGCTCAAGTGGTAGAGTGTTAGCCTTGAGCAAAAGAAGCTCAGGGATAGTGCCCAGGCCCTGAGTTCAAGCCCCAGTACTGGCAAAAGAAAAAAATAGTGATAAACTAGGGCTGAACACAGTGGCTCAGATCTGTAATCCTAGTTATTCAGGAAGCAGAGATTAAGAGGATCAGTTTCAGGCTACTCAGTACAAAAAGTTCACAAGACCATTTCAATCAAAGGTGGGTGAAATACTGTGTGTCTGTTATCCCAGCTATAGAGGATATATAAAAAGGAGAATCATAGTCTAGGCCAGTCCAGGAAAAAAGAGAGACCCTGTTTGAAAAATAACAAAACCAAAAGGGCTTTGGGGCATGACTTAGGTGGCAGAGTGCCTGCCTAGCAAGTATAAATACCAGTTCAAATACCAGTGCCACCAGAGATACTTTTTACAAAGTTAGGTGTGGTAGGGCATACCTGTGATCACAGGATAACCACTAGCAAGGTTTGCCTTAGGCAAAGACACTATAATAGCCTGTCTGAAAAATAACTAGAAGCGAAGGGGTTGGGAATGTGGCTTAATAAACCTTGAGTTCAAACCCCAGTACCATCAAAGTAAAGAAAATAATAAGTAAAGAAAAATTATCTGTAATGCCTTATAGTTTAAAAGACCAAAGGAATGGGATAGTTCTCTGTTATTGTAGTTACAAATTTCTGTCACATATTAATTGTTGGTTAGGAAGAAAAGAGTTCAATAACTCAGTTTTACAGCAAAACAAATGGGCTTTGGAAAACTAAATTTACATACAGCCCACCTGTAAAATAGGGAGTTTTTTCGCCTTAGAATTTTGTTCACATTTGTGAGTCTCTTAGCTTTTTTCTAAAGACAAAGGATAGTCTTGTCAGCTAATGTATATAAAAATATCTGAAGTATGTGTTATATATAAATATGATTTGTTATACCCTAACAAAAAAGTAGATGGGGAGCCGGGCATTACTGGCATATACTTGTAATCCTAGCTACACAGGAGGCTGAGAGCTGAGGATTGCTGTTCAGAGCCAGACTGGGTCTGAGTCCATGAGACTCTTTCTTATCTTTAGTAAATTACTAAAAAGCTGAAAATGGTGCTATAGCTAGGCTTGAGCACAAAACAAAAGCTCAAGGACAGTGCCCAGGCCAAGTTCAAACCATAGAACTAGTACCAAAAAATACAAAAAAAAAAAAAAGGTAGATGGGGTTTAGTGAATTTATTCTTTTCATTGTTTAGACTGTTCTTTGTGTATTTCTAAGTAGAACAGAGATGTCTAGTTGTAAAACTTAACTTTCTTCTCCATGACGTTAATAGAATGAAAGCAATAAGAGCAACTTTGACAAAATGATTGAAGCCATTAAAGAAAGCAAGAATGGCAAGAAGATTGGAGTGTTCAGCAAAGACAAGTTCCCTGGAGAGTTCATGAAGAGCTGGAATGATTGCCTGAGCAAAGAGGGCTTTGATAAAGTAAGAATACCACTAGAAAGCAGCAGGCTAGGAGTAAAGAAGAGAAAGTTGTGTGTGTTTCCCCAACAAAGAATTTTTGTTTTACCAGAATATTCACATTTTGGGTTTTTGTCCCTTTTGGCTACACAATTTTCAGTCTGAACACAGGGCCTTTAAAAGTAGTTCATAGCCGGGCACCAGTGAGTCACACTTAAAATCCTAGCTGGTCAAGAGGCTGAGATCTGAGGATTGTGGTTTAAAGGCAGACTGGACAGATAACACCTGGGGGTACTGGGTTGTGACTCATGCTCTGGCCTGTAGTCATAGCTACCCAGGAGGCTGAAATCTGAGGATCACGGTTAGCCAGCTCAGGCGGGCAAGTCTGTGAGGCTCTTATCTCCAATTAACCACCAGAAAATTAGAAGTGGTGCTATGGCTCCAAGTGGTAGAAAGCTAGCTTGAGCAAAAGAGCTCAGACACAGCACCCAGGCCCCAGGTTTAAGCCCCATGACAAACTACCTCTCCCCCCAAAAAGGTGGTCCAAACACTGAAGTTGGAGGCTGAGAAAAATTTCATGACCAAAACTATTTTCTGCTTTCTTCTCTGCCTGCCTATCTTTCTTCTTCAACCCATACAAAACCCTTCAGAAATGGAAATAAACTTTTTTTTTTTTCCGTCGGTTGTGGGGCCTGAACTCTGGGCCTCGGTGCTGTCCCTCAGCTCTTCAGCTCAAGGCTAGTGCTCTACCACTAGAGCCACAGGGCCACTTCTGGCTTTTTCTGTTTATGTGGTGCTAAGTAATGGAATCCAGGGCCTCATGCATGCGAGGCAAACACTCTATGCTGCGCCACCTTCCCAGCCCCAGAAATAAACATTTTAAGAGGCACATTAGCTTAAATGCCTCTTAGAGAAAATTCATAATTTGAACTATTTGAACCTCTGCAAACTAATGATAAAGCATGCTAAATAAATGAATAGCATCTCTGATAATATTCAAAAATGGAAGAGATATGCCTCTTTAGCAGTAGTATTTGCATATTCGAAAGTCCTGTCCCTTGACTGCAGGTAGATATCAGTGCAGTTGTGGCCTATACCATCGCTGTGAAGGAGGATGGGGAGCTCAACCTGATGAAAAAGGCAGCCAGCATTACCTCTGAGGTCTTCAACAAATTCTTCAAGGAAAGAGTTATGGAGATAGTTGATGCAGATGAGGTGAGTATAAAGGGAAGATGTCCTTTTTTTGTAAAGCAATAATAAACCCTTTCTCTGCACATTTTTTATAATGTGTTCAGATTCCTTTGAAATTAAGACTTTAACACTTAAGCTGGTAGTAAAGGCCAAAATAACTAAACATGCACTGCAATTTATTGCAGTTACCTATTATTTTTCTTGAGAATCCTTGGAGTATCTGAGTTCCACTTCTACAATTTGCTTTATATTTATGATTTATAAACCATAAAATGCAGGTTGTCTTCAAATAATAAACACCTAACACTTCTACTTGTCACTCTCTAACAAATGTGGGGGGGTTTTGTTTGTTTGTTTTTCCCTGTGTACTCTTATAGAAAGTTCGGCATAGCAAACTGGCTGAGTCTGTGGAAAAGGCCATTGAAGAGAAAAAATATCTGGCTGGGGCAGACCCTTCTACTGTGGAAATGTGTTACCCTCCCATTATTCAGAGTGGTGGCAACTATAATCTCAAATTCAGTGTGGTGAGGTGAGTATGAGAACATCAAACAATAGCAACCAGAACATTTTGACTTTGAGCTAGTTTTTCTTTGACTTTAAAATTAACAAGAGTGGTACTCACTCAGCATTATGGTGAGATGAACTGTCCAACTGGTGGTTGGTGACAGGAGGAAAAAACTGGAAGAGAACGAAGATAGCATCGTCCAAAATGAAATAGTCCTCATTACCTGACTTACAAAACTTTAACCTCTCTGTATATCTTTTTATTTTTATTTTTATTTTTTTTGGTCCAGTCGTGGGACCTAAACTCTGGGCCTGAGCGCTGTCCCTCAGCTCTTCAGCTCAAGGTTAGTGCTCTACCACTTGAGCCACAGCATCACTTCCGGCTTTTTTCTTTTTGCTTATGTGGTGCTGAGGAATGGAACCCAGGGCCTCAGGCATGCAAGACAAGCGTTCTACCACTGAGCCATCTTCCCAGCCCTCATCTTTTTAATAATATTTAAAAAATAAAAATTACGTCTAGGAATGTGGTCTAGTGGTAAAGTGCTTGCCTCGCATTCATGAAACCCTGGGTTCCATTCCTCAATACCACATAAACAGAAAAAGCAGAAATGATGCTGTGGCTCAAGTAGTAGGTGCTAGCCTTGAGCCAAAGAAGCTCAGAGACAGTGCCCAGGCCCCGAGTTCAAGCCCCAGGACTGGCAAAAATAAATAAATATAAATAAATACTTAAATAAATATAAATAAAAACAAGAGTAAGAGGCAGAATAGCAAGTAGTGTTCTGTATTTTCTGGTTTGTCTTTTTTTTTTTTTTGGTCATGGGGCTTGAACTCAGGGTCTGGGCACTGTCCCTGAGCTTCTTTTGCTCAAAGCTAGCACTCTGCCACTTGAATCACAGTGCCACTTCTGGTTTTCTGGTGGTTAATTGGAGATAAGAGTCTCACGGACTTTTCTTCCTGGGTTGTCTTTGAATTGCATTCCTAGTAGCTAGGCATGAGCCACCAGCACCCAGCCTTCTATATTTTCTGTAAATGTTTATTCTGTATTTGATTTTAATTTTTTTCCAAATTATTTTAAATACTGGAAAATAAAAATAGTTGTTGAAAAAATTAACATTAGATATTTAAGAAATGCAGCAAAGAGGAGGAGAGCCCTGTCCATCATGTACAAGATCCTAGGTTTAATTCGCAGCATAGCTGTTACATGCCCTATGAAGGATACTGTTCCTCCTGAAGAGACTAATTATAATACACAGATTATAGAAGACTCCTAACAACCCTACTATTAGGCCAAGAGTATAGTTCAATATATCCTTAAGCAATTTTATTTATTTATTTATTTTTTGGGTCCGGTCATGGGGCCTGAACTCTGGGCCTGGGCACTATCCCTCAGCTCTTCAGCTCAAAGCTAGCGCTCTACCACTTGAGCCACAGCGCCACTTCCGGCTTTTTTCTTTTTGCTTATGTGGTGCTAAGGAATCGAACCCAGGGCCTTGAGCATGCAAAGTAAGTGCTCTACCACTGAGCCACCTTCCCAGCCCCCTTAAGCAATTTTAAATGCAATACTCAACTTCTTGAATTTTCATTCGAAAAGATTTAATCTTTATTCAAACAGAAGGAAAGTGGCAGTCATTGATGAATGGTATGTGACAGTTATACTTTGCTAGTTTTGATAATAAAATGCTTTCTTTTGTTCTCTAGTGACAAGAACCATATGCATTTTGGGGCCATCACTTGTGCCATGGGTATTCGCTTCAAATCTTATTGCTCTAACCTTGTTCGCACATTGATGGTTGACCCTTCTCAGGAAGTCCAAGAAAATTACAACTTTTTGCTCCAGCTTCAAGAAGAACTGTTAAAGGAATTAAGACATGGTAAGGTACCATAGAAAAGGCTTGCAAATCATGCGGGTAGACAGACAGACAGATAGATTGATCTGTCTTTAACCAGGAACCAGTAGTTCATACCTGTAAACTTATCTAGTCAGGAGGCTGAGATCTGAGGATCTCAGTTATAAGCCAGCCTGCGCAGGTTATCTCCAATGAACTAACAAAAATCCAGAAGTAGAGCTATAGCTCAAGTGGTAGTATACTAACATTGAGCTAAAAAATAAAAAGCTCAGGGATAGCACCAGGTCCTGAGTTAAAGTCAGGACTGTCATAAAAAATAAAATTAAAAAACAAAAACAGAAAAACGTTAATGTTGATACGCATTTATACCCTGGAGAGTCTTCTACGAAAGATAAATAACCCTAACATTTAGCTCTTGAATATACTTTTCTTTCAGATAGTAGTTGTCATTGATGTTTACAGAGACTTCTCATTTGTTAGGTCTCTATTTCCAGATCTTCACATAACATCTTGACTTTAGTAACCTCTTGCTAAGATCTGAGAACTACTATCTCTTCTCAACAGGCTATATGTGGTTAATCCTCCATTGAATGGATACCAAAAATACAAGAACGTTAGAGACTAGAATAAATAGCACTTTTAAACTAGTAAGTAACTACTGCAGAAACCAACAATCCAAAAAAAGGAAAGTGAAGTCAGGCAGGAGGATAATTGAGTTTGAGGCCAGCCCTGGCAAAGTTAATGAGACCCAGTCTCAAAAATAATATTCAAACAAAAGGACTAGGCATGTGGCTTTAATAGTAGAGTACTTGCCAACATGTACAACACGTACCAGGCTTTGAGTTCAATCCCCGGTACTAGAATGTGAGATTAAGTAAACAAAGCGAAGTACTTGACAACTCTTTTGCCTTGGATTTTACCAACCCAGGTTAGCTAAGTCAAACTTTGTTTACCACATTTAAATGATTTTCTAATTTTACCTGTGTTTCCCAGATATTCTTTTTTTGGGGACGGGGGGGGGATCCGCTCGTGGGGCCTGAACTCTGGGCCTGGGCACTGTCCCTCAGCTCTTCAGCTCAAGGCTCGCACTCTACCACTTGAGCCACAGTGCCACTTCTAGCTTTTTCTGCTTATGTGGTACTGAGGAATTGAACCCAGGGCCTCATGCATGCAAAGGCAAGCGCTCTACCACTGAGCCATCTTCCCAGCCCCTTAAATTGTAGTTTTTATAATTCCATATGGTGTCATGTGTTCATTGTCTTACTAGCATTAAAGAATAAGACAATAATGAGTTAGAGGAAAGCACCTTTGCAAAACTTTACTAAACAAGAAAGCTTGGACACCCTGGTCTTATTAGGTTTCTGCCTGTCTTTTTTTTCTTTTTTCTTTTGGCCAATCCTGGGGCTTGAACTCAGCCTGGGCACTGTCCTTGCATTTCTTTTCTTTTCTTTTTCTTTCTTTCGCCGGTCATGGGGGCTGAACTCTGGGCCTGGGTGGTCCCTCAGCTCTTCAGCTCAAGGCTAGTGCTCTACCACTTGAGCCACAGCGCCACTTCCAGCTCATTTCTTTTTGCTTATGTGGTGCTGAGGAATCGAACCCAGGGCCTCAGGCATGCAAGGCAAGCGCTCTACCACTGAGCCACCTTCCTAGCCCCCTTCCCAGATATTCCTAACACCATTCTTCCATAAGTTGTTCTTAAGTGTTGTTGAAAGCTGAAAGCTGTGCATTGTGGCTCATACTTACCACCCCAACTATTCAGAAGGCAGGCCTCAGGCATGCAAGGCAAGCGCTCTACCACTGAGCCACCTTCCTAGCCCCCTTCCCAGATATTCTTAACACCATTCTTCCATAAGTTGTTCTTAAGTGTTGTTGAAAGCTGAAAGCTGTGCATTGTGGCTCATACTTACCACCCCAACTATTCAGAAGACAGAGATCATGTTTCAAGGCTAAGCCAAACAAAACTTAGCCAAGTGCCGGTGGCTAACACCTGTAATCCTAGCTACTCAGGAGGTTGAGATTTGAGGATCACAGTTCAAAACCAGCCTGGGCAGGAAGCTCCGTGAGACTCTTACCTCCAATAAAACACCAGAAAATCAGAAGTGATGCTATGGCTCAAGTGGTAGAGTATTCACCTTGAGCTGAAGAGCTCAAGGATAGTGCCCAGGCCCAGAGTTCAAGCCCCACAACAGACAAAAATAAAACAAAACTTAGCAAGACCACATCTTAGCCATTTATCTAGCAAGATACATAAATAGAATCAAATCCAACCCAGACAAAAATTCAAGTCCCTGTTGGAAAAAATAAAGCAAAAGGGGGTAAGAACAGGTCCAAGGGGTAGTACATAATAAACAAAGGTTCAAATGCCAGTACCAACCAACTAAACAAATTCTGTTGGAAATTAGTAATGAGAGTATAAGATCCTTCTGAGGCCCCATTGGTATCTGGTATAGTCTCATAAAAAAATCAGCACAAGAGGGGCTGGGAAGATGGCTCAGTGGTAGAGCGCGTGCCCTGCATGCCTGAGGCCCTGGGTTCGATTCCTCAGCACCACATAAGCAGAAAGAAAAAAGCCGGAAGTGGTGATGTGGCTCAAGTGGTAGAGCACTAGCCTTGAGCTGAAGAGCTGAGGGACAGCGCCCAGGCCCAGAGTTCAGGCTCCACAACCGGACCCAAAAAAAAAAATCAGCACAAAAGTGTTGGATTTTTTTTAATTTATTTTTATTTTTGTCAGTTGTGGGGCCTCAACTCTGGGCCTGGATGCTGTACCTGAGATCTTCAGCTCAAGGTTAGCACTCAAGCCACAGTGCCACTTCCGGCTTTTTCTGCTTATGTTGTGCTGAGGAATCAAACCAGGGCCTCATGCATGCAAGGCAAAAACTCTACCACTGAGCCACCTTCCCAGCCCCAGTGTTGGTTTTTGAAATCTAGTCTTTCTCAATAGCCCAGGATGGCCTCAAATTTGAGATCATCCTGTTGTAGCCTCACAAGTGATAGAATTGCACCACAATACCAAACTAAGACAGTTCTTCTAAAACTAATTCACATTTAGAAATGAATGAAAAAGCATACCATCAGGGTCTTTTTTCAGAATGTATAATAATTTTAACATACTTACCAACCTTTCATTCAGAAATATATTCAATTCCATAGTCAAACCCATATAAGTATGACCTTACATGTTTAATACAGTTACCCTGTACTACTGGGGAAAAGACTATATTTAACACTTCTAGACCAGTGTACCTATTAATTTCCATACCATGCCAACTCAAAACTGTTTTCCATCGTTGATAGCATAGCTACAGTTTACAAAAACTCAAATTATGTGGATATGTACATATTTAAAGACCAATAATAAACCAATGGACTGAAAGTAGCAGCATCCTTTTCAGGTTTGCTGTCATCTGAAGAAAGTTACAAAGACATCTACTACACTTAATTTTGAAAAGGAAATAAGTTTAAAAAAAAAAAGTAAAACCAGAAAAAAATTATTTTGCTGTTGTGACACCTAATTTTTTTTTTTTTGGTCAATCTTGGGCCTTGAACTCAGAGCCTTAGGCATGTCCATGAGCTTTTTTGTTCAAGGCTTGTTACCCACTTTGAACCACAACACCACTTCCATTTTTCTGGTAGTTAATTGGAGATAAGAGTGTCATGGACTTTCCTGTCCAGGCCAGCTTCAAACTGTGATCAGATCTCAGCCTCCTGAGTAGCTAGGATTACAGGTGTGAGCCAAATTAACTACCAAAAAAGCCAGAAGTGGAGCTGTGGCTCAAGTGTTAGCGCTCGAGTCTTCAGCACAAAAGCTCAGGCATAGGGCCTAGACCCTTCCTCCCTCACCCGCAAAAAATTAGCTTCTTCATTATTCTATAGAAAGAAAATACTGTAGAGTAATAGCATTAAAAAACAGCTCTGTTAAAGCATGGCCATCCATAAAGTAAGTTCAGTTATGTCACTATCTGTCTACGCTTAAAATACTAAACTGGTGGGGTTTAAAAGGTATTGTTTAAGGTTTAATTGTACTTTTCCAGCAGAGGGTCCAAAAGATGATATGACAGCAAAAAGAAATCCATCTTTTTCTTCTTTTCCATTAAGTAGTTGTACAGAGAGATTACAATTCCATAAAAAATATATTTTCTTAGCATTTCTTTTCATTGTCCATAGTTTTAAGTATTCCATTTATTAAAGTGTGTGTATGTATGGGTCTACATGCATGCATGCCAGTATTGGAGGTTCAACTCAAGGCCTCATGTTCTTGCTCAATTTTCTTGCCCATTGCTGGACTCTATCACTTGAGCAATGCTTCCAGTTCCAGCTTTTTGCTAGTTGATTAAGGAGTCTCAGGTTTGCCTGGGTTGACAGGATCCTGAGTAGCTATGATTATCATAATCATAACACTTGGCTTGCTTACTCCTCCTTCAAGCAAGTACTCTACCATTTGAGCCATACCTCCAGTCCCTACCAACATTAATTATTTTCAAGGTAGAGTTTCATTTTATGTACCCTGGCTGACCTTGGCCTTCCTACTTCTGTTTCCCCTTATCACTGGTGATGATGGGCATATGGCAACGCTTCCTGCCTTTATTTGGAGTTTCAAACAAAAGAATTAAGATTTACTTTAAAAAACAAACAAACAAGGTAGGTTTTTTTTTTAAAGTAACAGTTCCTGGTCCCCATCCCTGACACTGCATTTCTTTTTTTTCTTTTTTTTGTTGGTATGGGGCTTGAACTCTGGGCCTGGGTGCTCTCCCTGCGCTCTTAAGCTCACGGCTAGAGCTCTACCACTTGAGCCACAGCACCACTTCCAGCTTTTTGTTTATGTGGTGCTGAGGAATAGAACCCAGGGCCTCATGCATGTGAGACAAGCCCTCTACCACTGAGCCACCTTCCCAGCCTCTGACACTACATTTCTTTTTTTTTTTTTCTTTTTCTTTTTTGTGAGTCATGGGGCTTGAACTCAGTCTGGGCACTGTCCCTCAGCTCCTCAGCTCAAAGCTAGCGCTCTACCACTTGAGCCATAGCACCACTTCCAGTTTTCTGGTGGTTTAGTGGAGATAAGAATCTTACGGACATTCCTGCCTGGGCTGGCTTTGAATGTTGATCTTCAGATCTCAGCCTTCTGAGTAGCTAGGATTACAAGCATGCGCCACCAGAGCCCAGCTCTGACACTACATTTCTCAGTCCATACTTTAAGAAACACTGCTTCGAGGCTAGGAATGTCACCTAGTGGTAGAGTGCTTAGCATGCATGAAGCCCTGGGTTCAATTCCTCAGCACCACATAAACAGAAAAGGCTGGAAGTGGTGATGTAGCTTAAGTGGTAGCATGCTGGTCTTAAGTCAAAGAGAAGCTCAGGGACTGTGCCCAAGCCCTGAGTTCAAGCCCCAGCACTGGCAACAACAGTAACAAAAAAGAAACTGCTTTACGGAACTTTATCGGTGAAAATAATTTGCTTAAACAGTGCTTTTTGTTGGTTTCCTCTGAAAGATACTTTAATGTTCCCTTTCTGTGTTCTTATTAGGTGTGAAAATATGTGATGTATATAATGCTGTCATGGATATGGTTAAAAAGCAGAAGCCAGAGCTTCTTAACAAGATTACTAAAAACTTAGGGTATGTTGTGATTTGTGTTGTAATTGTTCTGTTTTCATGGTCGGCAATAGTCATATCTGTATTCTTAGACTGTTGGATTTTTCCAGTGTTTGGAGCCCAGCAACTTATATGTATGCCAAGCACATGGTATTCTCCAAGAAGATGTTATATATTTATGCCCCCTCTCATGTGAGTGAGATACAGATTTGCTAGACCAGTGTAGTGTGTTCTAGCCAAATGAGTATTCAAAGGTCACAATTAGTTCCTGTTTGCAAATTAAGTAGTATGAGATGGCCTGCTGTTTTATTCATTTAAAAATGAATTTTATTTATTCTAATGTTTTTCAAATGTATTTGGCCATTGAACATAGAACTCCCAATTAACAGGTTACAAAACAGTTAATACTTGGAGAAACAAAGCTTTAGACAGTCTAGCTGAAAACCAGTCGGGATATATAATTATTTTCTGGACTTTTTTCATGATACTAAATCTTACGAGTCATATTCCTCTAAAAATTATCTGTCTTAATTCAGTTGTTACTCTCTTGGTAATGTGCCCCTTAGCATTGTGATAAAATTTATATAGGAAAACTCTACTTGATTTCATAGTAGATGAAAATTTAAGTGTTTGGACTGGGAATGTGACATAGTGGTAGAGTGCTTGCCTAGCATGCATAAAACCCTAAGTTCAATTCCCTAGTACAACATAAACAGAAAAAGCCCGAAGTGACACTGTAGCTCAATTGTTAAGAACACTAGACTTGAGCACAGAGAGGCTCTGGGACAATTCTTGGCCCTGAGTTGAAGCCCCAGGACTGGCACCAAAAAAAAAGTATAGATAAATGAGCTGGGAAAAAAAAGTTTTTCTATTTTTTTCCTAGTGTGTATATAAGAAATCATTATGGTAAATAGTACAGAGATACTTTATTAAAAAATTATTTTTCCACCTGGGATTATACAACATATTTAAAGGCTAGGTAGATCTTTAATCTTTGGAGCCTCTGCTTCATTGACTTCACTTCAACATGTTTGCCTGTTTTTATCTTGAAAATTGAAATAAATGTTATTACATTTGACTCATGTTAGAGATCTTGTAGCCTATTGCTGACGTTTCTTTTTTCTTTTCAGATTTGGAATGGGAATTGAATTCCGTGAAGGTTCTCTGGTAATCAATAGTAAAAATCAGTACAAACTAAAGAAAGGTAAGTTTAACATACATGCCCAAATAAAGCTTTACTAGTGATTTCCTTTGGCTTTCCTCTTCTATTTGAATTTGGATTCTTTTCCATCAGACTAATTCCTGTTTTGCTGTTTTAGGAATGGTTTTCAGCATCAATTTAGGATTCTCAGACCTGACTAACAAGGAAGGGAAAAAGCCAGAAGAGAAAACCTATGCCCTGTTCATTGGTGACACAGTACTTGTGGATGAGGTGTGTTCTATTTTCATAAATTGACTTTTAACTACATTTTGGATTCTGGGGTATTTCTGTCTTTGTTTAGGGGAGAGGTCCATAAGATAGACTGATAAAATGCATCTAGAGATTGTAGCCAAGGCATAAAACAATGAATTAAATCAAGCTGTTAAAACCTTGATAGTGATATCAGGAATTCTAATAAAGAAACTAATGTTTTAATGACAGATTTATTGAGCTGGATTTCATATACCATACAATTCATCCATGGTGGACAGTTTTAACATACAATTTAGTTATTTTATTTTTGGAGGTTGTGGGGCTTAAACTCAGAGCCTAGGCACTGTCACTGAGCTTTTTTGCTCAAAGCTAGTGCTCTACAACTTTGAGTCACAGCACCATTTCCAGTTTTCTGGTGGTTAATTGGAGGTAAGAGTCTCACAGACTTTCCTGCCCCAGCTGGCTTGCAACTGTGATCATCAGATCTCAACCTCCTGAGTAGCTAGAATTACAAGCATGAGCCACTGGCACCCAGCAATTTAGTAATTTTCTATATTCACAGTTAGGCATTTATAATTTAACCACCTTCTATACCTCAGAAAGAAACCCTGAACTCAGTAGCAGTACTCACATTTCCTCCTCTCTTCAGGCCTATGCAACAACTATATCTGTCTATAAGAGTTTGCTTATTTAATCTGTTACCAGTTTAATAACATCAGATTTAACTGAGCTAGAGAGTAGGCAGGCTTTACATCAACACAACCTGCCTATATACTGCTTTCCAAATTAGAGTCCCTGATTGAGAAGTATTAGTTGTATAGTGGTTAACAAAATTACTTTCCTTTAGTTCTTAATGATAGATTAGATTCCTATAGTTCTTTTTGTTGTTGTTGTTGGTCATGGGGCTTGAACTCTGGGCCTGAGTACTGTCCCTCAGCTCTTCAGCTCGAGGCTAGTGCTCTAACCACTTGAACTACAATGCCATTTCCAGTTTTCTTGTGGTTTACTGGAGATAAGAGTTTCGCGGACTTTCTTGCCCGGGCTGGCTTTGAACCGAGATCCTCAGATCTCAGCCTCCTGAGTAGCTAGGGTTACAGGCATGAGCCACCAGAGCCTGGCTCCTATAGTTCTTAATGATAGATTAGATAAAAGCTAAATTTGTTCATTTTCAAATCCAATAGATTTGAGAGTATTACCCAGCTATATGTACTATGTTAAAGATAAAAGCTGGTGGATCAAACCTAGAATCCTAGCTACTTGCCAGACCAGCCTGGGTAAAAAATGTACAAGACACATTTCTGGGTGCAGTAGTATGAACCCAGTGATTGTAGGAAGCCTATTAATAGGTGCCTATAGTTGGTAGATCATGGCTTAGACAAAGGGAAACCCTATCTAAAAATAAACAATGAAAAATGGCTGCAGGTGAAGATCAATTATACCAACTAGTAAGCTCAAGGCCCTGAGTTCAAACCTCAGTAAGGCCCCACTACCCCTCAGAAATGGGAAAGTGGTTTGTTTAAATTTGACATCTATGTCCTTTTTGTTCTAGGATGGCCCAGCCACAGTTCTTACTTCTGTCAAGAAAAAAGTAAAGAATGTGGGGATTTTTCTAAAGGTAAGAAGAAGAAAATTAAGTCGGATAGCAATTTCAGTATGGTGAAGACATTTTACAAGATTGGCTAATAGAATTAAATAATTTGATCATGACTTTTTCCCACAGAATGAAGATGATGAAGAGGAGGAGGAAGAAAAAGATGAAGCAGAGGATCTTTTGGGAAGAGGTTCTCGGGCAGCACTGCTTACAGAAAGAACCCGAGTCAGTTTACTGCTTCAGATTACTTTTTCTCTTATCTGTCATGATCTATATGTTCTGATAACTTGGGTTCTTCATTCACTAGAATGAAATGACTGCAGAAGAGAAGAGAAGAGCACATCAGAAAGAATTGGCAGCTCAACTCAATGAAGAAGCAAAGAGGCGATTGACTGAACAGAAGGGAGAGCAGCAGATTCAGAAGTAAGAGTTAGCATTGAGTTGTGAGATTGTTCTTCAACTTATGTGTGACCATGGCAATGTGTTTTTTTTTTTAATTCTTTTCTGAACTTCAAAAGGTTGTTCAGTGAGGTTACAATTTAACATACCATTAGAGTGTCCAGTACTTCTTGATCAGAGTTACCCCTTTTCACTCTGCGCCATCCATCTGATCCTTACGCCCCTCTTTTTTTTCAATCCCACTCCAGAGCTCGCAAATCTAATGTGTCGTACAAAAACCCATCTCTGATGCCTAAGGAACCACATATTCGGGAAATGAAGATCTATATTGATAAGAAATATGAGACTGTAATAATGCCAGTGTTTGGCATTGCAACACCTTTTCACATTGCCACAATCAAGGTACTATGTTTATTTCATCAAGTTTCATCCAAACTATAAAATAGTAGTTGGACTTACTGTATCATCTCTCCCACTCTGCTCCTCATGTATACTTTTCAGTTTACTGATTTTTTTGCTCTTTTATGGTATCTCCTCCTCTCATTTTCTTTCCCTTCCAGTTTTCAGTTGGTAGAAAGCTCAACTACCTTGGAAACAACTTGCCTCTCTTTTCTTGAATTTTACTTAAGCATTAGTCTGCAGTCATATAGCACAGGATACTTGGGGAATTCAGCATTTCTTTTGCCAAATAGGCATTTTGTGAAATTTCAAAAATAGGCTAAAAATGTTTACTTACAGGTTAAACTCTTAAAAATATTAAACCTTTTAGAAATTTTTAATTTTTTGGTTGTGGGGCTTGAACTCGAGGCCTAGGTGCTGTCCTTTAGCTCAAGGCTAGCACTTGAGCCACAGTGTCACTTCTAGTTTTTGGAGATAAAAGAGTTTCGCAGGTTTTCCTGCCTGGGCTGGCTTTAAACCATGATCTTCAGGTCTCAGCCTCCTGAGTAGCTAGGATTTTAGGCAACAGCCAGCTCCTGGCTAGAACTTTTATGAATATTAACCTATCTAGAAAAAAGACTTGCTTATTTTTGTGGGCTTTCTCTTTCTTTGAACAGAATATAAGTATGTCCGTGGAAGGAGATTATACTTATTTACGAATCAACTTCTACTGCCCAGGCAGTGCTCTGGGCAGGAATGAGGGCAACATCTTTCCTAACCCTGAAGCCACCTTTGTCAAGGAAATGTGAGTTCCTGGAAAACAGCTGTCCACAAATCTTTGCTGGCTGGATTAGTAATCTCGGAAACATGTCATTCTCTATGCTTCACTCTGTATAGTAAATAACAAAGCTTTCTGAGTAGCACTTGTTTAGGATTACCTTCTGACTTGTAACTCTTTGGTAGATGGACCCTAAGGTAGAATCCTCATGAAAAAATTGTATACTTCCTATATTTATTTTGCAAAAGTACCCTCAAATAAGAAAATGGGTGCCATGTTAGATTCTTTTTTCTTCATGGAGTGGAATAGAATAATACAACAATATTATACAAGATTTGAAAAATAAGTGATTTTTCTTTACCACAGCATATTAGCTATTTATAATATTCTCCATTTAAGGAAGAAGAAAGGGGAGATTGTTTTGTTCAGCTTTCCAAGCATTCTCACATTTAGTGGTATGTTTTTTGTAAGAGACATCAAGCCAGTCATAAACTGGTAGTGGGTACAGGTCACCTGACCTTGATAAAGCTCTGTAAATGCTTCCCTTTTCTACAGTACATACCGTGCTTCAAATATGAAGGCTCCTGGGGAACAGACAGTACCAGCCTTGAACCTTCAGAATGCTTTCCGAATTATAAAAGAAGTACAGAAACGTTATAAGACCCGAGAAGCAGAAGAGAAAGAAAAGGAGGTGAGCCTGAACACAGACAAAATACCTTGTACAAAAGGCCACATGTTTGGGGAGGGGGTACATATAAAGATATATGAACACTCACATTAACTTCCTTACTGTCTAGGGTATTGTGAAACAAGATTCCCTAGTGATCAATCTAAACCGGAGTAATCCTAAACTAAAAGATCTGTACATTCGCCCAAACATTGCCCAAAAGAGGATGCAAGGCTCACTAGAGGCCCATGTCAATGGTATGTACAAATGATATCTAAAGTCCCTGAATGTCTCTGTTCAGGGCCCCATTTGTTGGATCAGATGATATACTGACAGTGCTGTATGGCTAGAAGGAAAGTGAGCTCTATACAGTTCGTGTTCTGACCCTGTTCAAATTCATTAGAAAAAATACTGTGCCTTTGGCCTAACCTAATGATGCTGCTTGGTACTTAGCTATTTCATTCTTCTCCCCAGGTTTCCGCTTCACATCTGTTCGAGGAGACAAAGTGGATATTCTGTACAATAATATTAAGCATGCTTTGTTCCAGCCCTGTGATGGAGAAATGATTATTGTTTTGCACTTTCACCTCAAGGTGAACTTTATACTTAATTGTGTATGATTATGAATTCTTGAGGAAAACAAAACCTTGATTTTAAGCTGGGTGCTGGTAGCTCATGCCTGTAAATCCTAGCTACTTAGGAGGCTGAGATCTGAGGATCACGGTTCAAAGCCAGCCCAGGCCAAGGAAAGTCTGTGAGAATCTTATCTCCAATTAACCACAAGAAAACCAGAAGTGGCGCTGTGGCTCAAGTGGTAGAGTGCTAGCCTTGAGGTGAAGAGCTAAGGGACAGTGCCCCACAACTGACCCCCCCCAAAAAAAGCTTGATTTTTTTCAGCTTTTATATAAAATAATTATGAAAACCATCATCTATCATATAAAAATCATTAAGACATTAGAATATCCAGGTGCTGGTGGCTTGCTTCTGTAATCCTAGCTTCTCAGGAGCCTGAAATCAGGATTGTGATTTGAAGTCAGCTTGGGCAGAAAAGTCTAGGAACGTCTTATCTCCAGTGAACTACCAAAAAGCCAGAAGTGGAGCTATGACTCAAGTGATAGTGCACTAGCTTTAAGCGAAAAAGCTAAGGACAGCACCCAGGCTCTGAGTTCAAGTCCCATGTTGGCACAAAGGAAAGGAAAGTTTGAAAAATTGACTGAGCCAGGCACCGGTGGCTCACGCCTGTAAGCCTGGCTACTCAGGAGGCTGAGATTTGAGTATCACGGTTCAAAGCCAGCCTGGGCAAGAAACTCTGTGAGACTCTTATCTCCCAATAAACCACTCAGAAAATGGAAGTGGTGCTCTGGCTCAAATGGTAGAGTGCTAGCCTTGACCTGAAGAGCTGCAGAACAGCGCCCAGACCCAGAGTTCAAGCCCCACCACCAACCCCCTCCCCCCTCAAAAAAAAAATTGACAGTGATAGGCATATATGTCTCTTTTGTGTGATAATGACCAAAGAATATAAAGTCTGATCTGTTTTGCTTCAGCTAAAACTATCAACATATTCTGTAAAGTGTTCTAATGAATAGGAATACTTTTTTAAATGTATATTCTTTCACATTATCAAGTATTATTGTTTATAACACCAAAAATGGTTGGGGTTTTTTGTTGTTGTTTTGCCAGTACTGGGGCATGAACTCAGGGTTGGGCACTGTCCTTGAGCTTCTTTGTGCTCATTGCTAGCACTCTACCACTTGAGTCACAGCACCATTTCTGACTTTTTCTAACTAGTTTATTTTGGAGATAAGTCTCATGGACTTTTCTGCCTGAGTTGGCTGCAAACTGTGATCCTCAGAGCTCAGCCTCCTTAATAGCTAGGATTACAGTGAACCACCAGTGCCCAGCTAGATGGTTGAATTTTAAATTCATGTTTTGTATATTGTATCTTATTTCTTTAAATATTAGGGGGCCTATGTCTTCAGACTTTATTCATGCTTTTATCTGCTTTATGCCATCAGAATGCCATCATGTTTGGGAAGAAGCGGCACACAGATGTGCAGTTCTACACAGAAGTTGGAGAGATCACCACTGATTTGGGGAAACATCAACATATGCATGACCGAGATGATCTCTATGCTGAGCAGGTCTGAGATACACAGTATTCTATTTCCAGGGTAATAAGTAGGATTAGGTTAAAATCTAAACTCAGGAATTGAATGGTTGGTTGGTGTTTTTTTGCAGAACTGGAGATTGAACAAGAATCTCACACTAAGCAAGCACTCTACCATTTGAGCTGCTTGTTTTTATTTTTTATTGTTTTAAAGATATGTGACAAATGCCCCTTTTTATTGTTTTTTTTAATACATTCCAGAAACAAGCATTTCATTTAATTGGTCATGTTTTGAGCTTTCCACATTACCTTCCTTTTCACCTCAAAGGGATTTATGTGTGACCTGGATCTGCTCCCAAACTTTCTTAGGATTACTTAAGCCTTGTCAGTCTCCAGGAAAAGCACCAAAGTAATTCTGTCTCAAGGAGCGGATCTGTTAAGAGGAACCAAAATTTCAAATTTTTCTAGAGAACTGGTATACATTAATCACTATTGCTTAAGATACTGCTCCCCACATCTTTGTAGGTTTCTGGTTACAAAATCAAATCAGATTTTGCATCTGTTCAAAAAGAAAGAACATGAATTGCCAGCCTGCTGACACCAGCTTTTGGGGCTGTTTCTCCAACATCTACCTGTGCATGCAAAAAAAGTCAGGGTGCTTTCTAACAGTAATAGCGCAATCAATTTGAAGATAGAGGTGGGAGCCACTTGTTTTTCCCAGACTGGCCTGGAATTTAAGATCCCCATACCCTCGTCTTGCAACTAGCTGGGGTTACAAAGGTGTAACACCACACAGAGACAAATTACTTTTTTATAGTCTTGAATCTGTTTGTGCAGATATCTGCTGAGGTACTAACAGAATTGCAACATGGCTTATGAATTAAACTTAGGTGTAAGGATTGACCTGACGGTTAATGGCATAGTATAGGATATACACACATGAGTATTATACTTACAAGAAATGACTTTTGCACTTAGAACTTTTGATAGAAGTACTATTAAAAGTAATATGGTAACTGTAAATACTATTTTTTCGTCTACAGATGGAAAGAGAAATGAGGCACAAACTGAAAACGGCCTTTAAAAATTTCATTGAAAAAGTAGAGGCTCTAACAAAGGAGGAACTGGAATTTGAAGTGCCTTTTAGGGACTTGGGGTAACATACTTCATCTTCTTTTTGACATGAAGTTTCCCTGCTTTACCTGGCAGGAAATGGATTATGCTTTCTTTAATAAGAATTTATATATAACTTTGCATCCTTTTTTTCTCCCTGTAATATTCTTGGAGGCATCTCTTCCCTCTTGAAAATATTAAGGGTTTGTGAGAGAGTCTAAAACTTAAGAGGCTTGCTCCTCTTGTAGATGAGCCCCCAGTGGGCCTGAAGGGGCTATGTTTGGCATGAGCTGAGGGAAGGTATTTGTGGCAATGGCACTTCTGTTTGTGAAGAACCCGTTCTTTTGAACTTCTTATTCTCTTTCAGATTTAATGGAGCTCCCTATAGGAGTACCTGCCTCCTGCAGCCCACTAGTAGCGCACTGGTAAATGCTACAGAATGGGTGAGTATTTCTGGCTTCCTTTTCTTTTTATGATTCATGTCCTGGAAGAGATTGGATCCAGAGATTAGTGTGTGCAAAGTACATGCTCTCCCAAATAACTACATACTCTAACCCTTTCACTCTCTTTTTTTTTTTTTTTTTTTTTTT
>NW_012267337.1:1830016-1863150 GCF_000151885.1 Dipodomys ordii | reverse complement strand
AGTCTCACGGTCTTTCCTGCCCGGGCTGGCTTTGAACCGCGATCCTCAGATCTCAGCCTCCTGAGTAGCTAGGATTACAGGCGTGAGCCACCAGCACCCGGCCACTCTCTTTCTTTCTTTCTTTCTTTCTTTCTTTCTTTCTTTCTTTCTTTCTTTCTTTCTTTCTTTCTTTCTTTCTTTTTCTTTCTTTCTTTCTTTCTCTCTCTCTCTCTCCTTTCCTTCCTTCCTTTCTTTCTTCCCTCCTTTCTTTCTCTCTCTTCCTTCCTTCCTGTCTGTCCTTCCTTTCTTCCTTTTTCTTTCTCTTTCTTTGTCTCTCTCTCTCCCTCCCTCCCTCCCTCTCTCTTTCTTTCTTTCTCTCTCTTTCTCTCTTTCTTTCTTTCTTTTCTTTCTTTCTTTTGTTGGTTGTGGGGCTTGAACTCTATGCCTGGGCACTGTCCCTGAACACTTTGGCTCAAAGTGAGCACTCTACCACTTGAGCCACAGCACCATTTCCGGTTTTTGGTGGTTAATTGGAGATTAAAGTCCCACAGACTTTCCTGCCCAGCCTGGCTTTGAACCACAATTCTCAGATCTCAGCCTCCTGAGTAGCTAGGATTCCAGGCGTGAGCCACGGGTGCCTGGCACCTTTTACTCTTTAGTAAGCAATTATTAGAGAAAAAGCAGAAGGGCAGATGTTATGGTCCTAATTAATCTGATTTTCATGTTCAGTACTTTGCTTATATTTAGAAAAGGTCATTGAACTGGGTGCTGATGGTTCACGCATGTAATCCTAGCTACCCAGGAGACTGAGATTTGAGGATCCTGGTTCAAAGCCAGCTCACAGGAGTCTGTGAGATTCTTCTCTACAATGAACCACCAGAAAACCAGAAGTAGTGCTGTGGTTCAAAGTGATACAGTGCTAGCCTTGAGTGGACAAAGCTCATGGATAGTGCCTAGTCCTTGAGTTCAAGCCCCATGACCGACCAATTTTTAAAAGATCATTGAACAAAATGATGGTTTCAAAGTGTTTTAGTTTTTTGGGTTTTTATTTTTGTTTTTTTTTTCCTGTCGGTCCTGGGGCTTGAACTCTAGGCCTGAGCACTGTCCCTAAGTTCTTCAGCTCAAGGCTAGTGCTCTGCTCTTTAAGCCACAGCACTACTTCTATCTTTTTCTGCTTATGTGGTACTGAGGAATCGAACCCAGGACTTCATGCATGCAAGGCAAGCACTCTTATCACTGAGCCACCTTCCCAGACCCTGTTCTTTTTTTTTTTTTTTAATTGTATTTTGAATGTATTCTCAGTGAGGGAAGATTTTTAATCTTTTAATGTATACTATGCCATGTGCTGTCTTCCTTCCAAAAAAAGCTTACTTAGTGATCTTGAAAACACTAGTGTTTGGGGGCAGAAATTGACTTGATAATGATCCAGTTTCTATCTGACAGCCACCTTTTGTAGTGACATTGGATGAAGTAGAACTGATCCATTTTGAGAGAGTCCAGTTTCACCTAAAGAACTTTGATATGGTAATTGTCTACAAAGACTACAGCAAGAAAGTGACAATGATTAATGCCATTCCTGTAGCCTCTCTTGACCCTATCAAGGAATGGTTGAAGTAAGTAAATCTGCTCATTTAACTCCATAAACCCTGTTTATAAAATTTATTTTACACATAATAACTATGGGTGTCTGAGTACTGTGGTATGCGTAGTATTCACTACTCGGGAGACTAAAGTGGCCCAGGCAACAACATATCAAGACCCTGCCTTTTTATTTTGATTTGTTATTTTAAATCTCATATATTTGAAGTAACTTGAAGTCTTTCTGTCCCTCCCTCCAGGCTGTGGGACTGGCACCAAAAAAAAAAAAAAAATCTTGTGCTTATAATTATTTCTTATTGTTGTACTTCTGCATGTTTTCTTGCATATATTTTGACGTTTATTACCCATGTGCATATACATTTAAGATTCTTATAATCCTTTTGACAAATTAACCCATGCATCACTAGGATTTTTGTTTGGTCTTAGATTGTTTGAAACAAGTTCTCCCAGTATAGCCCTAGTTGGCTTTGAACTTGTGATCTTACCATTTTCATGTCCTCAGTACAAGGAATATAGACAAGCTCATAGAGCCCAGCTTCACTTCATCACTTTAAAAAAACTTCTTGTGCCGGGCGCTGGTGGCTCACGCCTGTAATCCTAGCTACTCAGGAGGCTGAGATCTGAGGATCGCGGTTCAAAGCCAGCCCGGGCAGGAAAGACCGTGAGACTCCTATCTCCAAGAAACCACCAGAAAACCGGAAGTGGCGCTGTAGCTCAAGTGGTAGAGCGCTGACCTTGAGCTGAAGAGCTGAGGGACAGTGCCCAGGCCCAGAGTTCAAGCCCCATGACCAACAAAAAAAAAAAACTTCTTGTTACTGGTAATACTAGTTAAGTATGACTAATCCAAAATGTTTCAAAACCTAGAAGTTTTTGATTGCCAATAAGATTCCACAAGTGGAAAATTGCACATGTGACTTCATGTGATAGTCAGAAATGCACACACACTAAAATTGTCTTATATAAATATTTTGAAGTTCTGTGTATAAACCGTGCATATAAAATGTAGATAGAGCCGGGCGCTGGTGGATCACACCTGTTAATCCTAGCTACTCAGGAGCTTGAGATCTGAGGATTGAAGTTCAGAGCCAGCCTGGGCAGGAAAGTCCAACATGAGACTTTTATCTCCAATAAACCACCAGAAAACCCAAAGTGGTACTCTGGCCCTAGTGGTAAAGCACTCATCTTTAGCTAGAGCTCAGGGATCGTGCCCAGGCCCAGAGTTCAAGCCCCACTACTCTTCTCTCCATTTAACTACCAAAAAACCGGAAGTGGTACCATGGCTCAAGTGGTAGAGCACTAATTGAGTTGAAGTGCTCAGGGACAACAGCCAAGCCCAGAGTTCAAGCCCCATGACCAACAACAACAGTAACAAAAATGTAGATAGACTTTGTGTATAGACTTGGCTCCTGTCCAAAGGTAATCTGAAACATGTATTCAACCTTTATTCCTTGTTTTAAAACCTACTCTCTATGGTATTACTATAGACTTCAAGTTTTTTTTTTTTTTTTTTGTCGGTCATGGGGTCTGAACTCTGGGCCTGGGCGCTGTCCCTCAACTCTTCAGCTCAAGGCTAGCACTCTACCACTTGAGCCACAGCACCACTTCCGGCTTTTTCTGCTTATGTGGTGCTGAAGAATCAAACCCAAGCCCTCATGTGTACAAAGCAAACACTCTACCACTGAGCCACCTTCCCAACCCTTCAAGTTGGTCAGTGTTTGCATGGCATATACTTTTTTCTTTCTTTTCACTAGCATCCTTTTTAAAAGATTATTTTTTAATTAGTATACTTTGTAATATGAGGGTCTCACAACAAGTACTACTCAAGTACTTTTAATATACTAAATCTCCTGTTTCCATTTGTCCCTTTCCTCCACCTTCAACACTTCTTTTGTGCCAGTCCTGGGGCTTGAACTCAAGACCTAGATACTGTCACTGAGCTTTTGTTCTCAAGGCCAGGCTCTACTACTCTGCCAAAACAGCTTCTAGCTTTTTTGGTAGTTATTGGAAATAAGAGTCTTACGGGCTTTACTGTGCAGGCTGGCTCCTAACTGTGATTCTCAGGTCTCAGCCTCCTGAGTAGCTAGGATTACAGGCATGAGCCACCTGTATGTGAGTATCCTCAACACTTAGTTTCTTATTGGTGCTGAGGTTCAAAGCTATGGTTTGACATGTGCTAGGCATATTCTACCACTGAGCTATCTCCTCAACCCCCACCTTTTAGTGTTACCTGAAGAAAGCACATTATTTGGGTCTTTTTTACCCCATTTTGAAAAATGTTTAAAATGCTGTTTAAATAGGTGGAAAATAGGCCTTTTGGATTTCATATACTTACCAATTATGGTTGATTTAAACCACCCTCTTGCCATTTGCTTTCTGTCTTTCCCATCTATTCATTGCTACTTTCCTCTGTATTGCCTTCCTTGTGGAGTACCTTTATACTAATCCACTATACTCTGCCCTTTGTTTTGTTTACATATATATTTTTTTTAATTTATTTTTTTTGCCAGTCCTTGGGCTTGATCTCAGGGCTTGGGCACTGCCCCTGAGCTTCCAAGGCTAGCACTCTACCACTTAAGCCACAGCACCACTTCCAGCTTTTTCTGAGGAATCAAGCCCAGGGCTTCATGGGTGCTAGGCAAGCACTCTACCACTAAGCCAAATTCCCAGTCCTCCAATGATAGTTTAAAGGTTTACATTTACATATCAACTTACCTTGTATTCTGCTTCAGATAGTAAGGTAAAGCTCTTATACTTCCTTTGCCCCTTTTGTTACATATATTATGCATTGCAATTATATTAATTTACATAAGGGACAGCTTTAAATTTGTTGATACATTTACATTCCATTGTACTTCCAAGCTTCTATATGTTCTAGGTTTCCTTCTGCCTGATACCTTTACTTTAGCACTTGAGATACAGGTTTTCTAGTAATAGATTTGATAATTCCTTATTTCACTTATATTTGGAAAGATGTTTTGCTGGATATAGGATTAATATTCTATCTTATTAGTACTTGAAAGATGTAGCATAGTTGTCTTCTGCTTGCACAGTTTCTGATGAGACATCTGTTACTCTTCTTGTCCATTTTTCCTCAGACTGACTTCTTTATAGTTTTGAATTTATTGGTTTTTAGCACTTTCATTATTAGGGGCTTTTGCATAGCTTTGTGCTTATTCTTGATATTCATTGAACTGCTTTTTCACATGGTGAAATATTTTGGCCAATATTAAAATATTTTTGCTGTTTCCTTAGCTTTAGCTCGCCTTCACATCCCCCCACACTGAGACTATGAAAATACTTTTTTGGGAGTCCGTGATGGGGCTTGAAACTCAAGACCTGGGCACTGACCCTGAGTTCTTTTGCTCAAAGCTAGCTAGCACTCTCCCACTTTGAGCCACAGCTCTACTTCTGGTTTTTCTTTTCTTTTCTTTTTTTTTGCCAGTCCTGGGGCTTGAACTCAGGGTCTGGGTACTGTCCTTGAGATTCTTTTTGCTCAAGGCTAGCATTTTACCAATTGAGCCACAGTACCACTTCCAACTTTTTCTGTTTATATGGCATTGAGGAATTGAACCCAGGGCTTCATGCATGGTAGGCAAGCACTCTACCACTAAGCCACATTCCCAGTCCATAAGGAGTAATTCTTTTTTTGGTTGGTCGTGGGGCTTGAACTGTGAGCCTGGATGCTATCTCTGAGCTCTTTTAGCTCAGGGTGAGCACTCTACAACTTGAGCCACAGCACCTCTTCCCACTTCTGGTTTTTTAGTGGGTTAGTTAGAGATGAGTCTCATGGGGACTTTTCTTCCCGGGCTAGTTTCAAGCTGTGATCTCAGATCTCAGCTTCCCAAGTAGCTAGGATTATAGTCATGAGCCACCAGCACCCATGTGAAAATACTTTATGGTTCTCTCAACATGCTCCTTTCCCCTTTCATTCAACATGTAAAGCATGTTTGTAATAGTGATAACATCTTTGCTATTTCCATTTTTATCATCTTTGGGTTTTCTGTATCTGTTTCTGTTGGTTAAGTGGTATTCTGTTGCTAGTGGTATTTTTTTCTCTCCACTTCTCTGTATACTTGATCATTTGATTCACTGCCAAAATTGTACTTTCACATTGTTGGATGCTGTATTTTGTTACATAATTTTAAGGGTTGGATTCTATTATAGCATATAAACAATAGATATAGATACATACTCAATTCTCTTTGATTTCAAAGCATTTTCTTAGAAGTCAGTGTGAATTGAGAATACTCTTAATAGTCTAGAACTAATTGGCCTCTCTAATGATGTAATACTCTTCTGAGGACTGTACCCCATGCCCTCTGTGTTTTTAGGACTTTCCATGGAAACTAGAGTGAGATCTAGGAATGGCCTAGCATGCTGCTGTCCCATGCTTTCTGCCCACTCCTAATTTTCCCTGTGTGTAGATCACAAGTCAGATTGTGAAGAGACCCTTCTATAGATTTCCAGAACTATGTAACTCCTTACTCCAGTATTCTGTCCCCACAAACTCTAGGTGTCCCAGCCTCAAATTCTACCCTGTATCAGCTCCTGAAAATCATCAGGTTCTGGTTGAGTTCTCCCCCTTTACAAAGCAGCTTATGAACTGACTCCACACAAAAAATGATGCTATTAGGAAACAGATCTTTCTTTTGTCAGTCATGAACTATGGGCCTGCGCGCTGTCCCTCCGCTCTTCAGCTCAAGGCTAGCGCTCTACCACTTGAGCCACAGTGCCACTTCTGGCTTTCTGAGTGGTTTATTGGAGATAAGAGTCTCATGGACTTTCCTGCCCAGGCTGGCATTGAACCACAATCCTCAGATCTCAGCCTCCTGAGTAGCTAGGATTATAGGCATGAGCTACTGGCACCAGGCAGCCAATCTTTTTTTTTTTTTTATTGTAAAGGTGATGTAAAGAGGGGCTACAGTTACATAAATCAGGTAATGAGTACATTCTTTTTGAACTATGTCACCTCTTCCCCCTCACCCTCTCCATTTCTTCCCTCCCCACCCACCTCCCCCACAATTTGTATAGTTCATTTTCAACATAGTGTCTAGTAGCACTGCTACATTAGTTTGCCCTTTGTCCCACCATTTCTTTGCTTGCACTTACCCTCCCCCAAATCATATAAATGTACATAAAAAACAAAAGGTACAGAAATTTTAAAAAACACAGTGACAAAGGGGGAAAACAGTGAGAATAAAGCAAAAAGTAAAGTTAAAAACCTCTTATTTCCATTTCTTGGAGTTCAATAGGTATTTTACATGATCATATGCACATAGCTATTGAGCCCTTTGATCCTCTTCTAAGAATATCCTCCTTTCATCTCACTGTGTGAATGTTTATAGAGTCCTGTTTAATTTATCATGTCCAAGTGTAATTTTTTTGTCTTTTACTATCCATTAAGTTTACTTGTAGATTTATAGGTATGTTCTAATTATTACAAATGCAAGCTTTTTTTCTTTGAATCTAGCTTACTTCACTTACTATAAATTTTTCTAAGTCTTTGTTTCCTTAGGAATGGGACAATGTCATTCTTTCTGATGGAAGCATAGAATTCCATTGTGTATTTATATCATATTTTCTTGATCCTTTGTCCACGGAGGGGCATCTGGATTGATTCTATATCTTGGCTATGGTAAACACTGTTGTAGTGAAGATGGTTGTGCTGGTGGCTTTAATGTGGCCTGATTTGTGGTGCGTTACACCTCCAGAATGGGATGCTGGATCATAGTAAAGCTCTGTGTTTTTTTAGTTTTTTGAGAAACCTCTATACTGCTTTCCAGAGTAGTTGAACATGCCTACTAACAATGTAGTAGCATTCCCTTTTTTGACCATATCTTCACCAGCATCTATTATTGTTAGTTTTCTTGATAATGGCCATTCTATCTGGGGTGAGGTAGAATCTCATTGTTTCAATTTGCACATCTTTTATGGCCAGACATGTTGAATATCTCTTCAGGTGTCTATTGGCCATTCTTCTTCTGAGAAGTCTCTGAGTCTTTAGCCCTTTTATCAGTTGTGTTGTTGTTTCTTTGAGGATTTGTTGTGGGGAAGTTTAATTTTTTGAGTTCTAAGTATATTTTAGATATGAGGCCCTTGTCTGGTACATAGCTACTAAAGATCTCCCATTCTTGGAAGTGGCGCTGTAGCTCAAGTGGTAGAGTGCTCGCCTTGAGCTGAAGAGCTGAGGGACAGCGCCCAGGCCCAGAGTTCAAGCCCCACGACTGACAAAAAAACAAAACAAAAGATCTCCCATTCTGTGGGTTTTCTGTTTATCTTACTAGCTATGCCCTTTGCCATGCTTAATCTCTTCAGTTTGATACAGTCCCATTTATCCAGTCTTTCTTTGATTTGTTGTGATTCAGGATCTTTACTTAAGTTTGGACCTGTGTCAAGGAGCCCTGTCCTTATCCCTTCTTGTATGTTTCCCTTTTCCCTTCCAGTAATATTTTCAAGTTAACTGATCTTAAATTGAGGTCTTTGATCCATTTGGAATTGATTCTGGTTCAGGGTGATATATAAGGATCTAGCTTCAGTTTTCTGCCCGTGTGTGGCCAAATCTGCCAGCACCATTTGTTGAACAGGCTGTTTTTCTTCCATCTTGTGCCTTTGGCTCTCTTATCATATATTAGGTGGTAACAGATCTGTGGCTGCATTTCTGAGTCTTCTATTCCATTGGCCCTTAGGCCTATTCTTGTGCCAGTACCAAGCTGTTTTTTTTATTACTACAGCCAAGGATTGCAAATCCTTCTTTGTTTCCATATTTCAAGGGCCACATTTTTATTCTGCCTTTTATCCAATATCTGGAAACTGTTGTTTCCTTTTTGTTTGGCTAATTGTATAAGATGGAATGGGTCTTCATTTACTCAGTTATGGCTGGAAGTAGAAGTTTTATTGTATATGCAATATTGCCTGAAGTAGATTGCTACCTATGAATCTTATATTAGTTTTATGCTAGTTTTATTTATTTAATTTTTTGTTTTTTCTTTTTTGTCGGTTGTGGGCCTGAACTCTGGGCCTGGGCACTGTCCCTCAGCACTTCAGCTCAAAACTAGGCTCTACCGCCTCAGCCACAGGGCCACTTCTGGCCTTTTTCTGCTTATGTGGCTGAGGAATAGAATCCAGGGCCTCATGCATGCAAGGCAAGCACTCTACCACTGAGCCACCTTCCCAGCCCCACTAGTTTTATTTTTTACTTTTCCTGTTGTCATTTCTTTTGTCCTCTCTCCTTAGTCACCCATTGTAATTTAGCAGTCTTCAATAGAAGTTAGTAGCATCATTTGAACATCTTATAAATGCAGGCACTTACTTAGAAAATGTGCTCTGGGGCTGGGAATGTGGCTTAATGGTATTATGCTTGCTAGCATACATGAAGCCCTGGATTTGATTCCTCAGTACCACATAAACAGAAAAGGCAGGAGGTATTACTGTGGCTCAAGTGTAGAGTGCTAGCCATGAGCAAAAGAAGCTCAGTCACAGTGCCTACTGAGTTCAAGCCCTAGGGCTGACAAAAGAAAAAAAAATGTGCTTCTGTCTTTATAAATCTTTCATCATAGAAACAAGACCTAGGAAAAGAGAGGAAGCTAGGGCTGGTAGAAATTATTCCTATTTCTTAATTATAAATGATCAGAGCTGACATGAGTATCACAGATATGGTTATATTTTAAGACTACTCATGATAAAGACCAGAATCGCGATAAGCAGGAAGAGAGAGGATGAGCTCATATTTGGTTGAAGGATGAATGCATTAAGTGCTGTTATGAAGGTTAAATGTTCTGAGAGATCAGATATATCAGTCTTTGGGCATGCTGTGGTGGCATAGTGGGAAGAATATTCTCCTTTACAAAATAATCTGCATTTCTAAGATGCTAATAATCAAGTTGATAATAGAGATTCTTAGAAAATATAGATTGCATTCAGATTTCATTTTATATCACTATAGTTCCTGTGACCTAAAGTACACAGAAGGAGTGCAGTCTCTCAACTGGACTAAAATCATGAAGACCATTGTTGATGACCCTGAAGGTTTCTTCGAGCAAGGTGGCTGGTCTTTTTTGGAACCTGAGGGTGAGGTGCGTGAGTGGGGGTTTCTTTTTTGTTCTTCAGTGTTTCCTGCTATACTCTGGGCAACTAGGAGAATATGTAAGTAGCATAAAAATGATCAAACCAGGGTCTCCTCTTTGGACCCCTCTCCTGATAGAGAGTCTCTGTACTTTGTTTCATAGCTTTACTTTTTCATTTTCAAATAAATTTATTATGTTTACCTTGAAAAAAAAAAGACCAGACCAACTAAACGAAGCTGTGAACACAGCTTGGTTTTGTTTCTTCAGTTTATTTTTGTAGATCAATGACGAATTGGGCATTGGTAGACCTTAACAGAGATGCTTTGAAACTATAAAAATTGCTCTTCTTATTTAGAAAAATAATAATTTAGGGCATATTAAAAAATAAATAAAAACAGGTCCTCCCGTCTTTGCATTGTACATTATTACAAAGTGTGTCATTAATTTTCCACAAGGATCTAATAACTCCAACTTATTAGTAGTTTATGCTTTTTTTTTTGGTTGGTATTAAGGCCTCGCTTGTTATGCTGGTAGTCTACCACTTGAGCCATGCCTTCAGCCTGACTGACTTCTAGCTGTAGTCCTTTGGATCTTAACCTCTTGAATATCTTGGCTTATACTCCTGAGCTACCAGCACTCAGCTATACAAGTCATTTTATCTCTTGGCCACTGGTGTCTTTATGTTTTTTTGTTTGGTTTTGGTTTTGGTGTACTAAAATGGGTCAAATTAATTCATTAATTTGTTAAGGTGCATATATTTTTGTTTTGTTTTTTCGAACTAGGGGAGTGATGCCGAGGATGGAGATTCAGAGTCTGAGATCGAAGATGAGACTTTTAATCCTTCAGAGGATGATTATGAAGAAGAGGAGGAAGACAGTGATGAAGATTATTCTTCAGAAGCAGAAGAATCAGGTTTGCTTACATAGGAAAAAAGAAACTATCAGGGCTAACTTAATCCAAGAATTTTATAGAAACTAGTTTTTCTAAGGGAAAAATTTTGTCATCCCATTCTTGTTATGACTAATTTGTAATCACTGTCATTCCAGACTATTCCAAGGAATCTTTGGGTAGTGAAGAAGAGAGTGGAAAGGATTGGGATGAACTGGAAGAAGAAGCCCGAAAAGGTTTGAAAATTTCTTGTTCTAAGTGATCTATTTATTCTTTTATGTAAGTACAAATTTCTAACACATATCTATACTGGAAAGTATATAGAAAATAACAAAAGAACACGTAAAAGTGCTTTGGAGTCACAGCTCTACTTATATGGGGGGGTATTTCTTTGGTGGGGGGGTTCTTTTTGTTTTTTGTTTTTTGTTGGTCAAAGGGCTTGAACTCTGGGCCTGGGCATTGTCTCTGAGCTCTTCAGCTTGAGGTGAGTACTCTACCTACCACTTGAGCCACAATACCACTTTGGTTTTCTGGTGGTTAATTAGAGATGAGAATCTCGTGGACTTTCCTGCTCCAGCTGGCTTTGAACCGCAATCCTCAGATCTCAGCCTCCTAAGTAGCTAGGATTACAGGCGTAAGCCACCAGTGCCTGGCCCTTTTTATGGTTTTTTGTTGTTTGTTTGTTTGTTTGTTTTGTTTTTTGCCAGTCCTGGAGCTTGAACTCAGGGTCTCAGCACTGTCCCTGAGCTTCTTTTGCTAGTGCTCTACCACTTAAGCCACAGTACCCATTTTCACAGCTAATATATTGATGGAAGGAAACAGCCTGGAATGTGCACATGCTCTTCATGTGGGTGTGGCTTCTCTCTAACTGGCTACTTAGATTATCTACTCAGGTACTCTATGTATGATCATGAGACCTGGATTAAGAATGTTTTTACAGGATTAACCTAGTTATTCTTAAACCAAACACCAGATAAAGTTTAAAATGAAACCTTGCCCTTGTTGCTCTCACATGAAATCCTAGCTATCCAGGAGGCTAAGACCTGGCAGGTGGAGGTTTGAAACAACTTTAAGCAGGCAGTAAAACGTCCAAGAGGCTCTATCTCCAAAATAATCAGCAAAAAGCCCAACTAGAGGTATATCTCAAGGGGTAGAACTCCAGTGGTGAAGCAGAGTCAAGTGAGCACAAGACCCTGAATTCATTCTAGTATGGGGAGAGGATTGGGAAGGAATTTAAATGAAAAGAAAACATTTGCCAGGCACTAGTGGTTCATGCCTGTAATTCTAGCTGCTCAGGAGGCTGAGCTCTGAGGATCAAGGTTCAAAGCAGGAAAGTCCATGAGACTTCTATCTCCAATTAACCGCTCAAAAACCAGAAGGGGCACTGTGGCTCCAAGTAGTAGAGCGCTAGCCTTGAGCAAAAGAGCTCAGGGATAGTGCCCAGGCCCTGAGTTCAAGCACCACAACAGACAAAACAAAAGGAAATATTTGCTGAATTCTAAAATTTATGATAGGTACTCCAGGCAAATTATGTTTTCTGTTCCTTAAATAATTCCCCTTTTAAATAAACTAAGATTTGGAAAGGTGAAATGCTTACATATCTAGCAAATTAAAACTTAAATCTGGCTAAGCACTGGTTGCTCAGGCATGTAATCCCAGCTACTCAAGAGGCTGAGGTGAGGATCCTGGTTTAAAACCAGCCTGATCAGAAAAGTCCCCATGAGACATATTTCCAAATAACCACCAGAATACCAGAAGTGGCACTGTGGCTCAAAGTGATAAAGTATTAGCCTTGAGCAAAAGAGCTCAGAAACACAGTGCCCAGGCCCTAGGTTCAAGCCCCACACAGACAAAAGTCTGAATAAATAAATTATAATATTTATTTCATGGTATCCAGTAATATTAGCTAACTAAAATTAATGATGACACTGCCTTCTGTTTAGCGGACCGAGAAAGTCGTTATGAGGAAGAAGAAGAACAGAGTCGAAGTATGAGCCGCAAGAGGAAGGCATCTGTACACAGTTCAGGCCGAGGCTCTAACCGTGGTTCCAGACACAGTTCTGCACCCCCCAAGAAAAAGAGGAAGTAATATCTGAACTTTGGTCCTGATCTCCATTCTTCCTCCAGGCAACTCCTGAAAATTTTTCATGACATAGAAACTGTGTTTTTCCTTGTTTCTTTTGAAGTTTTGCCATTTGTGTTTATGGGTTTAGGGGGCCATTTGTGTGGACCAATCTACTCGGGGAATTCCAGGCCCACCAGGACATGTGCCAATGGCCCCATTCAGATGGCAAGGGAGGAGGTGTTCTTGAAGAAGGGCAGAGGCTCCCACTGTTAATAAATACCGTTCATTCCTCTTTTCCTGTCACCTTCTGCCAGGACATTGATGGCTTCTGACATCTTATCTTTGGTGTCTCAAAGCTGTTTCTTCAAGACAGTGGTACATAGTGATCCTTTACTACCTGTACCAAGGTTCTTGACCAGCAGGTTCAGTCCTCCATCCTACCCTACTGCCATGACCTTCCTCACGTCTCTCTCCATTGCATCTTTGCAGTACTTGAGAAAAGGTTCTTCAGATGTGCTTATGATTGTGGTAAACTATACAACTTGACCTGTATACAACTATACAATCTAGTGAGGCTGGTGCCTTCATCTTGAGTTTTCCTGGTTTCTTGCCTCATGCACATTCTAAGTATTTCTGCTGCCTTGGAAGACATAAGAAGCAGTGACACTCCCTGGCTCCTTGTTTTCCTCCTTACAAATTCATGCTTGGTGTAACTATAGAAGGCAAAATTACTGCTCTCTCTCCTTTCTGATATGTCTAAGGAAGAATTGTGCCTCACAAAGTGCTTCAAGTGAAATGTAGAGGGAGGCTCAAAAGAGACAATATTTAGATCTGGAAGGGGCAAAGCATGCCTTGGGCCTAGAATACCTTGATGAGCAAAGAGAAGAGGAAGGGAGACCATACCTACAACACAGACTCTGAGCACTGCTGCTCCTTATTTTTCCTTGTCCTGCATTGTCCGATATTTATCACAGTTTCTGTTGAACATCTTTTTTAAGAATTGGGGGAATTTTAATCCTACCATCCTTCCCCGCTATTTTCAGCACCCACCTGTCCCCCTGCACTTCCATGTTCTGTGACTTTTAAGAGAAGTGGGGAGGGGTCTCAGATTTTATGTTTGTTTGTTTTCTCCTTAGCAGTAGGACTTGATATTTTCAATTTTGGAAAAACTAAAAGATAAATAAACTGGGTTTTTTTGTTTTGTTTTTGTAAATTCACCTTTTGTGACTTTATTTACTTTCCATTCCTAAAAGCAAGTCTCACCTATTAACAGTACTAGGTGTTCGAAGTCCAGACAGTTTTACAAAAATTCTCATCATTATGTTGAGAGAGACTAGGTAGCACAGTCAACCAAACTTACAGTATAGCAAGTTACTTTATAAGAGACTTCTTCCCTCAGATTTTAGAATGGAATAGCACTTGTTCCTTCAGGGAAATAAATCTTCATTCATCTCCTTGTAAACATCATGGAGGGCAGCAGCTGCTTGAAGGGAAACCTTCAACTTTCCTATTGGAATAGCCTGGTCTTCAGGGCTGACAACTGGTGAGAAAAAGAAAAAGAAGTATCAGGTGGCAGCATTCAGTTAATCATTTAATACCTGATGGGTGTAATATTTGGGATACTAAACAATGCATGCCTGTTGACCTGCTTCCTCCATCTAGGTTCCATTCAGATAGGAACTAACCAAATTAAGGATTTTAGCACCCTTATGATCTAGTCACCTGTCTATACCATCACCACTTGGGAATATGGCATTTTAATGGGAGAACATCACATCCAAACTGTAACACTGGAAGCTGGAGAGATGGCTCCATAATTTAGGGGTTTTATTCAAAAGGGAAACAAGTAGTCCCACAAAAGTAGTTGTAAATATGTAGAAGATGAAGTTTAAAGAGATTGAGGGGCTGGGGATGTGGCTTAGTGGTAGAATGCTTGCCTAGCATGTGTGAAGCCCTGGGTTGAATTCCTTAGTACCATATAAACAAAAAGCCAGAAGTGGCATTGTGACGCAAGTAGTAGAGTGCTAGCCTTGAGCAAAAGAAGCTCCGGACAATGCCCAGGCCTTGAGTTCAAGCCCCAGGACTGGTAAAAAAACAAACAAACTTGGATTTGGGGATTAAGAAAACAAGTATGAACAGATAAAATTCTTGGAATGGAAACCATCTTAATGTAAGGGTGCAGAGGGTAAAGAAAAAAGAGACTTCTGTAGACTTAGGAATTTGTAAGTATTTTAAGGAGCTATCTTTAGAAGTGGAAAGAGATACCACCTGTTGGGTTAGAAAGCAGTTTTTTTCTTCAAAGGAGAGACCTAAATTTTCAGTGTTGAAGACTGAACCCACCAAGACTTCACACACACTGGCAAGTGCTCTTCCACTGAGCAAGGGCATAATGAGGAAATAGAACTTTTTTATTCTAATAATTAAGTCAATAAGCATTCATTGAGGATTTTGAGTCATTATAAAAAGTTTGTGGGGATTTCTCTTATCTAAGAAGGCATGGTGGCCAAGAAAAATAGGGCACATTTAGGGACAAGGGCAGGGGTAGAAATTATGAGTTAGAAAAGCCAACACCTACCACTGTTTTAGGCCCTTTGCTTCCCTTTGTCTTCCCTACATTAAGTGTCCCCTCAATCTGTACAGCTACCTTATGAGATAGATTCTACTGCGATTATCCCTATTTTATAGTGGAATAAAAGCAAGGAGGACTTGCTCTCAGGGTGATAATTGGAAAAATCTTGCAACTTAGTCTACCAACTAAACCTTTGTAAGGTGTGTGTAATCTGAGCAGTACTACTCAAAAACCTGTATTATGATCAGGAGAATAATTTGATTCAGTAAACACTGCAAATGAAGTGGGGATGTAGTCGAGAAACAAGTAGTTAACGGCTGAGTTTGGGGGAAGGAGAACTGATTCCTATTTGGGTCTGGGGGCTGGCTACATAAAGAAGGGGTCTGAGCTGCTTTCACAAGGCTTATCTGGTTAAGAGGTCAGATGTTGATTTTTAAATTTGGAATTTAAAGAATTGGCTTTTTTTAAAAAAAATCTCAGTGAATATTGTATAAAGAGGTGGGGTTTTTTGGTCATGGGGCTTGAACTCTGGGCCTAGGTGCTGTCCCTCAGTTCTTCAGCTCAAGGTTAGCACTCTACCACTTGAGTCACAGCACCACTTCTGCCTTTTTCTACATATGTGGTGTTGAGGAATTGAACCCAGGGCCTCATGCATGCAAGGCAAGCACTTTACCACTGAGCCACTTTCCCAGCTATAAAGAGGTTTTATTGTGATATTTCTTTTATCTGTGTGTGTAAAATGTGTTGGACTAGAGCTTGAACTCAGGTTCTAGGTGCTGTGCCTTAGCTTTTTCATTCAAGGCGTGTTCTCCACCACTTGAGCCACAACTCTTCAAAATAGATTTAGTTAGCTGGGCACCAGTGGCTCACAACTATAATCCTAGCTACTCAGGAGACTGAGATCTGAGAATCACGACTCAAAGCCAGCCTGGGCAGAAATGTCCATGAGACTTAAACTACTCAGAAAAAGCTGGAAGTGCTGCTGTGGCTTGAGCACAAAGAGGCTCGGACAGAGATTAGGCCCTGAGTTCAAGGTCCAGGATTGGCCATTTTAAAAGAAAAGGAAAAAAGATTTAGTTGTAATAAGATGTATGATGATTAAAATGTATTTAGCTATGGCGGCAAGATTGCAAACCAGTTGGTCCCATCAACTTCCCAATGGTAATTATATATAGAAGGAAAAGGTAAAACAAAAACTACTCAAAACTATATTTAAAAGTAAATTGAGGGGCTGGGAAGTTGGCTCAGTGGTTGCCTCCCATGCATGAGGCCCTGGGTTTGATTCTTCAGCACCGCATAAGCAGAAAAGCCCAAAGTGGTGCTGTGGTTCAAGCAGGACAGTAGCTTTGAGCTGAAGAACTGAGGGACAATGCTCAGGCCCAGAGTTCAGCCCCCACGACTGACCAAAAAAAAGGTAAATTGAACCAGGAGCCCGTAATTCACATCTGTAATCCTAGATACTCACGAGGCTGAGATCTGAAGATCTGTTCTCAGACAAGCCAGGCAGGAAAGTCTGTGAGACTCATCTCCAATTTTAACCACCAGAAAACCAAAAGTGGTACTGAGGCTCAAGCGGTAGAGCGCTAGCCTTGAGCTGAAGAGCATAGGGACAGCGCTCAAGCCCAGAGTTCAAGACCAACAATAAATAAATAAACAAATAGATTGGTTGATTGAATCAGGCACCAGTGGCTCACACTGTAATCCTAGCTATTCAGGAAGCTGAGATACAAGGATCATGGTTCAGAGCTAGCCCAGGTGGGAAAGTCCATGAGACTCATATCTCTAGTTAACTACCAGAAAACTGGAAGTGGAGTTGCAAGTGGAAGAGCGCTAGACTTGAACACAGGACAGCATCAGGCCCTGAGTTCAATCCCCACAACCAAAAAAACCCCCAAAAATACAGTTGAACGAAGAAACACAACATTTTATTACTTACTCTCTAGTTCTTGTTCTAAAATGTCTCTTCCTGATTCAAGGACCTGCCACAGCTCAAGATATGCATATCCTACTTCTTGACATTCTTCATTTTCTTCATCTAGAGGATCACTTACAACTGTAAATTTTAATCTAAAAATAACAAACATCTGTTTAGCAAGACTAATGCCTTTATTTAATTTATTTTATTTATTTTGTCGGTTGTGGGGCCTGAACTCTGGGCCTGGGCGCTGTCCCTCAGCTCTTCAGCTCAAGGATAGCGCTCTACCACTTGAGCCACATCGCCACCGGCTTTTTCAGCTTATGTGGTGCTGAGGAATCAAACCCAGGGCCTCATGCATGTGAGGCAAGCACTCTACCACTGAGCCACCTTCCCAGCCCTAATACCTTTATATTCTAAAAACAAAGGTTAAAAGAAATAATGCACTCTTAAGTCATCTTTCCTTTGCTTCTATTTTATATGAACCTTAAGAAGAGAGAACAAGCCAGGCATGATGGTGCATATAATTTTAGTGTTTAAGAGACCAAGGCAGGGGAATTTTTGAGTTTGAAGTCAGCCTTGAGTACATACTTGAGAACCTGACTCAATAGAAAAAAAAAGAAAAGAGCTTGGAGTTGTAGATCTTGAATGATGCTGTAAGGCACAGTGATGCCTACAAAGCAGTGTGCAGTAACAAGCCTATCATCACATAACCTTGCAAGTTAATTCTAGGAGCTGATACAACCTATAGCAATCCTAGTAAGTGGTTGATGTTATTGAGACAGAGTCTGACTATAATAGCCATGCTGGCCTCCCACCTCAGTAGCTGGGACCTGCAGATAGGTATGTGCCACTTTACCAGGAACCTATTGTTTTTAGATAAAATTCACAAGTTTTGACATTTTACAATGTACAATTTAGCGTCTTTTAGTATGATTACATATGCTACTATCACCTCCCAAAAGAATACCTGTCCTGTCTTTGCTCCTAGCAACCACTAATTGACTTTTTTAATAATGAGTGTGAGGATCAAACTCAGGAGCTTGTACTTGTTAGGCAAATACTCTTCCACTGTGCTAAATCCCCAATCTACCTTAACTTCCTGACTCTGGTTTTGCATATCCTGGGTATTTTATATTTCTATGACTGGTTGATTGATTAGCTAACTGAAGCAGGCTCTCACTGGCCTCAAACTCTTAACATGACCCTCCTGCCTTTGTCTCCCAAAGTGCTCGAATTATAAACATCACCATACCCAACTTTGGAGGGGGGAGCAGGTAAGGGGGAAAGTCGGTCATGGGGTCTGAACTCGGCCTGGGCCTGAGCTTTTGTTCAAGTCTAGTGCTGTACCACTTTGATCCATAGAGCCGCAGAAGGGTTAAGTGGAGCCAGGTGCAGTGGCTCATGCCTGTAATCCTAGCTACTCAGGAGGCTGAGATCTGAGAATCAGTTCGAAGGCAGGCAGAAAAGTCACCATGAAACTCTTCTCTCCAAATTAAGGTCTCAAAAACTGGAAGTGGAGCCATGGCCTTGAGCAAAAGAGCTCAGTAATACAGTCCAGGCTCTGAGTTCAAGCCCCACAACTGACCCAAAAAAGTTGGCTTATGGGACTTTTCTGCCTGGGCTGGCTTTGAATCATTATCCTCAAATCTCAGCCTCCTGAGTAGCTAGGATTACAGGTGTGAGCCACTGGTGCCTGTCTCCTGAGCTCATTTTTGCTCAAGGCTGTGTGAGCCATAGTTCCACTTCTGGTTTTTTTTGGTGATTCATTGGAGATAAGAGTCTCATACTTTTCTACCTGAGCTAGCTTTGAACCAGGAAATTCAGATACAACTACTCAGCAGGCTGAGTAGTTATAACTCAAACTATCCTTGAACTCAACATCTTCCTGATTCTATTTCCTGAATGCTGAGATTGCAGTTGTGCACTACACCCAGTTGCCCATGCCTTTACCAATACTGAGTTATTTCCTTTAATGTCTTTGCCAGTTTGATAGGAAATTAATAACAATTTGAATTAACATTTTTCCTTCTGAGTAACTAGGATTACAGATGTGAGCCACCAGTGCCCAGCCCAATATTTAATAATTTATTTTAAAAAATTGCTGCTTACATGCTAAGAAAGCAAGAAATGGACTATTAAGTCGGCCTCTTAAAGCACAGATAAGCGAAAGAAATTATTATAAGATCTCCCCGTTACGCCATATTCATTCATGATGTATTTCTGTGTCATTACCACGAAAGTACTAGGAATGCTGAAAACAATTTAGAATACAAAGCAAATGACCAAATCATTTTCCATTTCTAAAGGTAAATTTATATCTAGCTAAACATAGGTAACTGAAAGTTAACACATCATCTAGTTTAACACTAACCCACTTCATGTCCTAAGACCTCAATAAAATCTTGTGGCTGGGTGCTGATGGCTCATGCCTATAGTCCAAGCTACACAGGAGGCTGAAATCTGGTCTTGGTTTGTGAATCCAGTCTGGGAAAGTCTGTGAGACTCTTTATTTCCAAAAAAAGCTGGAAATTGATCTGTAGCTCAAGTGATAGAGCTGTCAGCCTTGATTGAAAAAGCTAAAGAGCAGTGCCCAAGCCCTGAGTTCAAACCCCTGTACAGACACACACTCACACACATTCACTCACTAAAATATTCAGCATTAGAACAAAACTAAATTTGCACTTTTAACCTCCCCATGACAATCTCCCTTCTAGGTAAAAACTGGATGCTTACTGTCCTTGCTCAGGGTCTTGGGCATTCAGCATAGCAAACAGAAACTGCCGTCGGCCTTGTTGCTCCACAGGATCCAAGTCTATCACTGTTCCAAAAATAAGAAGGAAAAAAAAGCAAGGAATCACAAGCGGTGGCTATTTGGACACTATGAATATAGAAAACAGAGATACAATGCAGAAGTTAGCAAATTAGGCCTATAGGCTGGCTCTCTGCTTTTATAAATAAAGTTTTATTGAAAATCGCTATGTCTATCTGCATATATCTGTAGCTATCATTTGATTTAGTGCTGGAATTGAAGCTAGGGTCTTGCATATGCTAACCCTACACTCGACTGCCTACCTACACCTTCAGCCTATAGCTGCTTTTGAAATGCAGTGCAATGGCAGAACTGAACAGAGACATGACATACTGACCTACAGAAAACCTCAACTATTTAGATTCCTAAGAAAACATTTGTTATAGACAGGCTCTAATGACTCAAGTCTGTAATCCTAGCTAGGAGGATGAGATCTGAGGATCATGGTTTGAACCCAGTCCAGGCTGGTAAGTCCATGAGATTCTTACCTGCAGTTAACTACAAAGCGGTCAGAAGTGGAGCTGGGGCTCCACATAAAAGCTCTGGGATAGTGCCTAGACCCTGAGTTCAAGCTCCAGGACTGGCACAAAAAAGAAAAAGGTTATAAAAGCCGGACACTGGTGATTCACACCTGTAATGCTAGCTAGCTACTCAGGAGGCTGAGATCTGAGGATCATCGTTTTGAAACTAGTCCAGGCAGGAAAGTCCATGAGACTTTTTTACTGTTAAACACCAAAAAAGCCAAAGGTGGAGCTGGGGCTCAACTGGTAAAATGCTAGCCTTCAGCACAAAAACTTAGGGACAACACCCAGGCCCTGAGTTCAACGGGCACACAAAAAGGAAAAGGGGAAGCATTATAATCTGCATACATATAGTCAGCTTACTAAGTTCTGCCAAAATAAGTGTGTGTGTGTGTGCCGCTTGGATTTGGCCTCATTCTCTCATTTAGCTCTTTTTGCTCAAGGCTAGCACTTGAGCTACAACTCTATTTCCAGCTTTTTGTTGGTTAATTGGAAATAAGCACAGCCAAACTGTCTTTGAACCATGACCCTCAAATCTTCCTGAGTAGCTAGGATTACAGTCATGGGCCATCAGCACCCAGCTAGAAACTTAATACTTAAGGGCCAACCTGAAGGTTAAGGTTTTGTGATGAGTTCAACTCAGGGCACACATCTCAATATCAATGCTTCTCTTTGTGCTCATTTTTATATGGGAATGTTGCAGCTTGTGCTTTCCCACCTCCCTTTTAGATAGCTGTCTGTTAAGTTCTGTTCATTGTGTGATGTGGAACCTTCATGAAGACAGTAGCCCTTACAGTCCTTAAAGACTACAAAGATGGAAGACAGATGAGATAAGTGCAGGTACCACCCTTGACTGTTCATCCTATCATAAGAAATTGACTTCTATCTCACAGCTCAAGAGAGAGTAAACTGACATTTAGCAAGCCAAGTATGATGAAACAGGCAAAGTAGGAAGATCTCAAGTTTTAGGCCAGCTTGGGCTAGTGAAATCTTGTTACACAGACACACACACACACATACAGAGAGGATGGGGGGAGAGAAAATGAACAAAAAAGGCAAGGGGGGAAAAAGCAAGAAATTAAAAATATATTTTGGGCAGGAAATCTCCCAAAAACCAGCAAGCAAGGAAAAAAGAAGGAAAGAGTAAGGGAGAGAGAGAAAAGGAAGGAACGAAGGAAAAGCAGGAAGCAAGTGAGTCAGTCAGGCTCTGGTGGTTCACACGTATAATTCTAGCTAATCAAGAGGTTAAGAGCTGAGGCTCATGGTTTAAAGCCAGCCCAGACATAAAAGTCTGTGAGGTTCTTATCTCTAATTATCCAGCAAAAAACTAGAAGTGGAGCTGTGGCTTAAGTGGTAAAGCACCAGCCTTAATATATGGAGATAAATACAAAACAAAAACAACAAAAAGGTCTGAAAAGCTTAAAAAAGCAGTTATGGTGGACTCAAGGAGTGGAGCTAGAAGGAGTGGCTTGTGGAGAAATAGAGCAAAGGAGTACTTGTTATTAAAATTTTCTAAGCCTATTTGATATTGTTAAAATACATGCATAGGGCTGGGAAGGTGGCTCAGTGGTAGAGCGCTTGCCTTGCATGCCTGAGGCCCTGGGTTCGATTCTTCAGCACCACATAAGAAAAAAGACAGAAGTGGTGCTGTGGCTCAAGTGGTAGAACACTAGCCTTGAGCTGAAGAGCTGAGGGACAGCGCCCAGGCCCAGAGTTCAGGCCCCACGACCGGACCCCCCCAAAAAAATTACCTCTTAAATTACATGCATATACTATTTGTTAGCTAAGATTGGCTGGTTTTGCCCTCAAGGGGAACTTAGAATAGTTCTGACGGTGAAGTGGTTGTCCACTTCCTCTGGTGGCAAGCACACAGGACGTCTCACCCTTGCTGAAGTGGAAGTGGATTTCCTCCCCTGCTCTAGGTTTCCTCAGCGACATTGGAGTCTCCGTCTCCGACAAGGGCAGGTCATAAAATTTGTACTCCACATACACCTGCTTTACATTCTCATCAGACATCACTTCAGCCTCTGGGTAGAAGGCCAGGGAAACAATTTCAATACGCATCTTCTCTGATTCCTGATAGATAATAAAATATTTCCTAAATGTTAATGAGGCTCTAAGAGTTCATACTCCATCTAATGAGCATAAGACTTCCTATAAATAGGCTAATGTAAATATTTAAGAATTCATTTGTTGACAAAACTGACGCCAGAAGACTATGTGCCTGAATTACCAGCAAGTCTGTGGGAAATGTGCAAGAGGAATCCAGTTTCTGTCCCTCAGAGACAGAATCATATCAGTCTTTCTTGTCCTATCTTTTCTGTGTATAGGGGCTTGAATCAGGGCCTGGGTGCTGTCCCTTAGTTTGCTCAAGGCTAGTGCTCTACCACTTGAGCTGCAGCTCCACTTTCAGCTTTTTGGTGGTTCACTGGAGCTAAGAATCCCACAAACTTGCCTGCTAGGGCTGGCTTTAAACCTTGATTTTCAGCTTTCAGTCTCTTGAATAGCTAGGATTACAGGTGTGAGTCACCAGAGATTGGCTTCAAATCCGCTTTTTAAGATGATCTCTAAGAATAGGAAGAATCTAGATTTCTGAAAAACTGACTCTTTTCCACCTTTCTCAGTGAAAAACCAACTCTCCACTTCTAGAGGCTGCTTTTACCCCCCTCAGTGAATGCCCAAGGGAAGCCCACCAAGGTACCTTGCCCTCCAGTGATGGGAGGCACTTAGAACTACTTCCACTACCACTGCTCTCTTTGGATTGTCCCTCTATCCTTATTGAGATAGCAGTCTACAGTGATGTCCTGTCAATCCCGATTCCCCTTTATCTATGGGTGCCCTCCTGCCATTTTTATAGGTGGTTAAGACAGTGCTCTGACTTGCCCAAGCACTCCCATCAATCTTTTGTCTCATTGTAAGTGCTTCAGCAGGCAAAAATGTGCCAAGGAACCTGCATCTGTGTCATCTGGGTAAGATGATGTTTCGTAATGAAGATATTTAGTGTTTTCCTCTCAGTAACCACCACAAGATACACACACACACAACTCATATATACCAAACCACAAACTCTATTGTTCCAAAATATGGATTTTGGCACTTTGATGAATCAGCTTAGCAGGTTCACTGCCATTTTCAAAATGAAGAATCAGTGGGAGCCAGCATCTCATGCCTGCAATCTTAGCTACCTAGGAAGCTTGAGAGCTAAGGACCCCCATTTGAAGAAAGCCTAGGCAGTAAAGTCTATGAGACTCTTATCTCCAATTAGCCAGCAAAAAGCTGGAAGTAGAGGTGTCACTAAAGTGGTTCAGGTCCAGCATTGGTTAAAAAAAAAAAAAAAGCCAAGAGAAGCACTGGTGGCTCACACCTATAATCCTAGCTACTCAGGAGGCTGAGATCTGAGGGTTGCAGTTCAAAGCCAGCCCAGGCAAGAAAGTCCATGGGACTCTTTTTTTCTGGGGGGGAGGGGGGTCCAGTCGTAGGGCCTGAACTCTGGGCCTGGGCGCTGTCCCTCAGCTCTTCAGCTCAAGGCTAGCGCTCTACCACTTGAGCCACAGCGCCACTTACAGCTTTTTTCTTTTTGTTTATGCAGTGGTGAGGAATCGAACTCAGGGCCTCATGCATGCAAGGCAAGCGCTTTACCACTGAGCCACCTTCCCAGCCCCTCCATGGGACTCTTATCTCCTATAATCCACTAGAAAACCAGAAGTGGCACTGAGGCTCAAGTGGTTAGAGCACTAGCCTTGAGCTGAAGAGCTGAGGGCAGTGCCCAGGCCCAGAGTTCAAGTTCCACGATCAAAAAAAAAAGCCAAGAGAGTGCAGGAAGTCCTCAACGATAGTGAAAAAGAAAAAGAGAGAAGGAAGGAAAGAGAAAAAAAAGAAAGGAGGGAGGGAGGGAGGGAGGGAAGGGTAAAGTAGCTTGATGAAGGTTAGGGTAGATGACAACAGAATAGCAGAGTGGAAAAGATTAGGAGACTACATGGCCAGTGATAGGGGTAGGGCTTGTTTGTGAAAACTTTTGTTTATATATGAGTGTACTGGCACAAGATAGAGTTGGATTTATTATAGTGGTTGTCATAGGAAAAGTACCAAACACATTATATCAGACTGTCTGAAGTGGTTTCTGTAGCTCTGCTTTTAATTATTAAACATTTAGATATATTTTACATACAGTACCATGGAGACCTTAAGTATACAGTCTTGCTGAATGTTCATAGTTGTATAATCCACATCCTATTCAGGGTACAGAACACTTTTGTCATCTCAAAGAGGTCTTCCACACAATTTTGTAATTATTAGTTTTATATATTTTCAGCAACTGTCATTTATTCAGTACTTATTTTGTGCGAGGCTGTGATATTGATAGAACAACCAAGTATTTATTTATTTATTGCCAGTACTGGGGCTTAAACTCAAAGTCTGGCCTCTGTTCCTTGGGGCCTAAGCACTGTCCTTGATTTTCTTTTGCTTCTGTGGCTCAAGTGCTCTACCACTTGAGTCACAGTGCCACTTCTGGCCTTTTTTTGTTTATGTGGTAGTGAGGAATCAAACCCAGGGCTTCATGCATGCTAGGCAAATACTCTACCGCTAAGCTACATTTTCAGCCATACTTCTAGCTTTTTTTTTAGGGGATGGTTAAATGGATATAAGAGTCTTATACAGGGACTGGGAAGGTGGCTCAATGGTAGAGTGCTTGCCTTGCATGCATGAAGCCCTGGGTTCGATTCCTCAGCACCACATAAGCAGAAAAAGTTGGAAGTGGTGCCGTGGCTCAACTGGTAGGGCACTTGCCTTGAGCTGAAGAGCTGAGGGACAGCACCCAGGCCCAGAGTTCAGGCCCCAGGACCGACCAAAAAGAAAAAAAAAAAAGAGTCTTACACACTTTCCTACCCAGGCTGACTTTTTTCTGCCAGTCCTGTCCTGAAGCTTGAACTCAGGGTTTGGGCATTTTCCCTGAGCCTCTTTGTTCTCAAGGCTAATCCCCTACCACTTGAGCTACAGCACTACTTCCAGGGTTTTCTGAGTCATTTATTGGAGATAAGAGTCTCCAAGGGGAAAAAAAGTCTCCAGGATTTTTCTTCCCAGGCTGGCTTTGAGCACAATCCTCAGATCTTAGTCTCCTGAGTAGCTAGAATTACAAGTGTGAGCCATCAGTGCCCAGCTGCATCTACTTCTTAAGTGTTACTCAAACTCCACACCTTCAGCCCCCTGGTTATCAGTTAGTTTGTCTCTTACCTAGACAAAAACTCTTCCATTTCAGTGGCTAATTGTGATGTTGAAACTTGACTGCTAACTTGACTGGCCTGAGAAACAGCTAGTACATCAGTAAGGCATGCATGTGGTATGTCTGTGAGGGCCCCTAAGACTATTAGATTCTGAGGATTCTGCCCTAATAAATGGATCAATCCTTTCTTTGATGGATTTGTAATATGATAACAATTGGAAGGAAGTAAAAGGTAGGAGTTGGGCCTAGTTGGAGGAGGCAGGTGTGCAGGGTGTCCTTGGAACTGTATCTTCCCCTGGATCTTTCCTGTATTCATTTCCTCTGCTTCTAGCAGTCATTAGGCAAACTGCTTGGCTTCACCATGTTCTCTCTACCATGATGGACTGATACCTCTGAAAATATGAACCAAAACAAGTACTTCCTCTTTTAGGTGATTTCTTCCAGGTATTTAGCCACAGTAATACACTCACTACTAAGAGATTAAGTTTTAACTCCTCTGCCTGGGATCTTCATGGCACCGTCCTATTAGATCTTTCTGCACTGCCACTAGTCCATCTGCTCCTGTATCCAGTCCTCCTTCTCCTGTTCTGTTGTATACATATTGTAGTTGAGTCCCACACGTTACATTTTCTGGGTTCCTTGGACAATGGTTAGTCTAACAGGGGGGGAGTATCAGGATTATGTCATTTGCAGGGAAATGGATGGACCTAGAACAAATCATACTAAGTAAGGTAAGCCAAGGTCAAAAAGACATGTTCTCTCTCATATGCAGAAGATAGTTCTAAAAATGTACCAGGACATGATAAATTATACAGGATTCTAGGCATTCACAAATAGACTAAAGGAGGATACTCTTAGAGGAGGAGCCCAACAGGGTAACTCCTATGACCATATAAATACTATTTATCAAAATGAATTCAAGGAAATGGAAACATATTTGTTTTTTATGTATTTATTTATTGCTAGTTCTGGGGCTTGAACTCAGGGCCTGGACACTGTCTCTGAGCTTCTTTTGCTCAAGGCTAGCACTCTACCACTTGAGCCACACACCTCTTCCAGTTTTTTCTGCTTTTGTGGTACTAAGGAATCTAACCCAGGGCCTCATGCATGCTAGGCAAGCACTCTACCACTGAACCACATTCCTAGCCCCCACATTTGTTGTTGTTATTTTAATGTAGTTAATGTTTGTGGTTCATGTTTTTGGGGGGATTGGTGTGTTTTAGGGGGGCAAAAAAGGGAACAGGAATGGAGGAAAGGAGGGTGAACAAATGCAGTCATGTTATTCAATATGCACTATTTGAAAAATAAATTATGTAACTTGTGAACAGAAACAGGAGGGGAAAACTGGAGGAAAGTGAAGGAAAGGATAACATTGTCCAAGAGGAATTGTACTCAAGCTTTAGCACTGGCTCACACCTGTAATCCTAGCTACTCAGGAAGTGAAGATATGAGGATTGTGGTTCAAAGCCAGCCCAGGCAAGAAAGTCTGTGACACTCTTATCTCCAATAAACCACCAGATAACTAGAAGTGATGCTGTGGCTCAAACTAGTAGAGCACTAGTCTTGAGCACAAAAACTCAGGGACAGCACCCAGGCCCCAAGCCCTATGACCAACAAAAGAGAAAGAGAAAGGAGCTGGGAAGGTGGCTGAGTGGTAGAGTGCTTGCCTTTGCATGCATGAGGTCCTGGGTTTGATTCCTCAGTACCACATAAGCAGAAAAAGCCAGAAGTGGTGCTGTGGCTCAAGTGGTAGAGTGCTAGTCTTGAGCTGAAGAGCTGAAGGACACTGCCCAGGCCCAGAGTTCAGGCCGCACAACCTGACCAAAAAGAAAAGAAAAGAAAGAGAAGACAGACAGACAGGGAGGCGGGGGAGGAGGGAGGGAAGGCAGGTGCTAGTGGCTTGCGCCTGTAGTCCTGGCTAATCAGGAGGCTGAGATCTGAGGATCATGGTTTGAAGACAGCTCGGGAACAAAAGTACACGATTTATCTCCAATTAATCACAGAAAAAGCTGGAAGTGGAGCTGTGGCTAAAGTGATAGAGCACTAGTCTTGAGCAAAAGAAGCTCAGGGACAGTGCCTAGACCCTGAGTTCAATCCCCAGGATTGGCAAAAAAAAATTTTAAAGGAAAGGAAAGGAAGGAAGGAAGGAAGCTGAATGTGGTATTACAACCTTTAGAGGCAGAGGTAGGAGGACTGTAGTTTGAGGCCAACCTGGACAGTAGTGAGACTATATGAAAAACACACTAAAAGCAAAAGGACTGGGATATAGCTCAATTGGTAGAAATCTTGCCCAGCAAGTAAGGGAAGGCCCTAGGGTCAAACCCCAGTACTGGATTAAAGATAACACAAGAAATGTACATCCCATGGGCATGGCAACCTTAGAAATAAAGTTGTTTCTTTATTTTTCAGTCCTGGAGCTTGAACTCAGGGCCTGAGCACTGTCTCTGAGCTTTATTTGCCCAAGGCTAGTGCTCTACCATTTGGGTCACACTTCTACTTCTGGCTTTTTTGGTGCTTAGTAGGAGGTAAGAGTCTCACAGACTTTCTTCCCTGGGCTGGCTTCCAAAGGCAATCCTCAGATCCCAACCTCCTGAGTAGCTAGGATTACAGGTGTGAGCCACCAAGGTCTATCTCTCTCCCCCCCCCCTTCTCTCTTCTGTTGGTTATGGGGCTTGAACTCAAGGCCTGGGCACTGTCCCCAAGCCTCTTTGGGCTCAAGGTTAGTGCTCTACTACTTGACTCACAGTGCCACTTTTTTGAGTGGTTGATTGGAGACAAGAGTCTCATGGGGATTTTTCTGCCCAGGCTAGCTTTGAATGGCAATCCTCATATCTCAGCTTCCTGTGTAGTTACAATTATAGGCATGACACACTGGCAACTCTCTTTGTGTGTGTGTGTGTGTGTGTGTGTGTGCGTGCGTGTGCATGCGTGTGCACCACTCAGGATCTGCTGCTCTCCCTTAACCACACTCATGGCCATAGTGTGCTGTCATTATTCATTGTTTTGTTTCATATGCAAGATTATTCCTGTGTACTTACTGGCTTAGGACATTTCTCAGATATAGGTGCCACTATGATGTCATCGCTGTCTGTAGCTTGTTCACTGACTTCAGAAGCTTGTTCAAAGGATTCTTGATCTGCTGGAGAAGAGGCTGAATTACCAACTCACAAAGCATTCTGTCTAGCCCAGGAAGAGAGCCAGCACCCACACCTCCAATCTGATCACTAGATCTCAGTATCTGTTCTTCAAGAATCAAACCTGAAGGGTCAAATGATTCACTTATTCAGAACTTGCCAACACAGGATTCATTTCTAAAAAAAAAGAAAGAACATGAAGGAAGAACAGAAGAAATGGGGAAGAAAAGGGGGGGAGGAGAAGGAGAGAGAGAGATTGAAGGAGGAAAGGAGGGGACAGTACAGAAGACAGAAATAAAGGCAAGGATCAGGGGGAAGGCAGGAAGGAGAGGAAGGGAGAAAGGAACACGGCTGCCTGGCCTTTGTAGAGGTATGGGAAGGAAATGACCAAGCTGAGGAAAAGGAGTACAATTGAGTGTGGAACTATATTTTCCAATGATTGCCTCAAACAGTATTTTCCATCTACATGGCTCTTCTCACAGCATGACCTCCACACTGCTACTGAAGACTGAGTTCTATGTTTCCTCCCATAAAGCTGAAGTGGATCCATGACATGAGGGGACTGCTTCAACCAAAAGTATACAGTGCGGCTGAAGGCTGTTGGCTCATGCCTGTAATCTAAACTACTCAGGAGGCTGAGATATGAGGATCATGGTTCAAGGCCAGTCCAGGTAGGGAAGACTGTTAGATTCCTATCTCCAATTAAAGTCCAGGGGGAAGAGATATGGCTCAAGTGGTAGAGTCCTATCCTTGAGCACAAATAGCAAAGGGACAGTACCCAAGCCCTGAGTTGAAGCCTCAGTATTCATACACACATACACACACACACACACACAAATTTACTCTAGTTTCTTAATTGCCATTAAAGAAAGAGTTGGTCTGAATTACCTAGTTTGCCATTATGATAACCTGAAATCATGTCTGTTTTTATTCTAACACTAAGACAATGCTTGAACTTAAAAGAAATTTGAATTAGCTTGACAAATGAGACAATCACCCTGCTCCTATTTCCTTGTAACCATAACTTACAAGACCTTGGAAAAAAATAAACATTTTTCTTATTCTTCCTAGTGAAAGGCAACTAAGCTAGCCAGCTAGTTATAACTACATAGAAAGTTACTTGAGAATTGCAGAACTGGTTGGCCTAGCTTTCATACTTCTTTTTTTTTCATTTTTTTTATTGTGAAAATACTGTACAGAGGGGTTACAATTACATGGGCAAGATAATGAGTACATTTCGTATCAAGCATTGTAGCCTCCTCCTTTGTTTCCCCTCCCCTTCCCATCCCTTCCCATCCTCCCTCCCACCCCCCCCAAACCTCCTCCCTCTTTCACACTTCTAACACAAGAAAGCTCTGGAGCTTTCATATTGATTTTCCTATGAACTGTTCAGCACTGAAATATTAAATAATTACCTTTCTAAAACTATTAAATGAATAGAAAAAAGAGACTTTAGGAAGACAATACCATTTATAGGATATGGGAGGTCATCTCCTTCCAGTATTGATTCAGAAAATGTCCCTTGCTCTTCCACTGCCTCTTTCATTGGCTCCTCCACCTCTGCCTCCGCCTCTGCCTCTGCATCTACCTCTGCCCCTGCCTCTTCCTCTGCCTCTTCCTCTTCCTCCTCCTCTTCTTCCTCTGCTTCTGCATCTTCCTCTTCCTCTTCTCCTTCTGTTTCCTCTGCGTGTGTTTTAAAACCATCCTCAGTGGGCAGCCCTGAGAACTTCCACTCTGTGTAGTTCACCTGCTTCAGAACACAAACAACCACCATAGGACACATAAGTAGCATTATCTCCATTGTCTCTCATCCTTTGTTCACTCTTAGAGCTATCTCTCTTTAATTTTGAAAATGCATTGCTCTTAAAGTGAGAGAAGGGATGGGTTAGGAGCGATGGGTGACAATATTGTCACACACCTTGTATTCATTATACTGTTTTGTAGAATGGGAACTTCTTTGTACAACTACTTAAAGATAATAATAATTTGGCGCTGGGAAGTTGGCTTAGTGGTAGAGTGCTTGCCTTGCATGCCTGAGACCCTGGGTTCGATTCCTCAGCACCACATAAGCAAAAAGAAAAAAGCCGGAAGTGGTGCTGTGGCTCAAGTGGTAGAGCGCTAGCCTTGAGCTGAAGAGCTGAGGGACAGCGCCCAGGCCCAGAGTTCAGGCCCCATGACTGGACCCCCCAAAAAAAGATAATAATAATTTAAAATGTTAAAAAAGTATTGTTTTTAAAAGCTGGCTTCCAGTGTCTCACAATTGTAATCCTAGCTACTCAAGAGACTGAGATCTGAGGAATCTGATTTGAAGCCAACCTGGAAGGACAAATTCAAGAGACATTTATCTCCAATTAGCCAGCGGGAAGAAGGTATGTGGTTTTGTAGTGGAAAATATTCTGCGAAGAAACAGGCAGCACTAGGAGAGTTGGAGAATTCAGGTTTATTATGTCAAGTGGACCCAGAGGAGATTCTACTACTAAGTCTGAGCCCTTATGGACTGGGAGTACAGTCCTTTAATACTTGAATTCCAGGTATAAGTCCCAGGTAGAGCATAGGTGTTTTGAGTTTTGGCTTGCTTCAATGATTACAGTTTCTCAGAAATTACTTGCAAGGTAATTCTAGCAATATGAGGTTGAGCTAGTGCTGATAAGGGCAGGTTTTCCTTATCAGTTTAAGTGTTAGAGTGCCAGCCTTGAATATAAAGGCTAAGCAGGAGTATAATGCCTTGAATTCAAGCCCCAGGACCAGGGGGGGAAAAATCTTGTTTCTAAGCATAGATTATAGAGTATATAATATACTGAGTTAAGTTACAGTGAAATAAAATGGGTCAAATTGTGTTGATTACAAATAGCTATGATTCTGTTTCAACCCTGGAGAACAACCGCCAGGGTTTCAAAAGCATTACCTGCAGTGTATTGCCATTTAAGATATTCCGGCTCAGATACTCCATTCTGTTTTTTCCTTGGGCACCTGTTCTTTTGCCATGTTTTCTTCTTGAATAGCTTGCAACTTGATGTTCTTTCTCCTTTTTGTCTTCCACCTGAGGAAGCTTTCGCTTTGTTTGGTACTGGTCAGCTTCAATGGGAATCTCAGCAGACTCTGTCTGGTCCTGGTTAGAGGAATGAGAGGGGCAGGGAGCATGGCTTAGTGGTAGAGTGCTTACCTAGCACGCATGATGCTCTGGGTTTGATTCCTCATTACCACATACACAGAAAAAGCTGCAAGTGGCACTGTGGCCACTGTGGTAGAGTGCTAGTCTTGAACAAAAGAAGCTTAAGGACAGTGCCCAGGCCCTGAGTTCAAGCCCCAGGACTGGCAAAAAAAAAAAAAAAGCAATGATGGACAACCTTACAAAATGATAGTTTAGCTGGGCATAAGTAGCTCACAACTATAATCTTAACTACTAAGGAGGCTGATACCCAGAGGATGACAGTTCAAAGCTAACCCAGCAAAAATTAGGTCTGGAGGTGTGGCTCAAGTAATAAGAGCTCCAGCTGAGCAACCAAGCAGAGCAAGTGTTTTGAGGCCCTGAGTTTAAACCACAGTACCACCACCAAAAACAAAAAACATAAAAAAAGGTCCTCAGGGACCTATGATCTAGCATTAGTTTTCATTTCTTTCTCCTTCCAAGACCTGAGAGGCACTCTTTTCTCCACAGTAAAACTCAGATCAATTTTCAGTACACATGGCATTCATAGAAAATCTTGCCACTTTTTATACTGTCCTCTCTAAACCTGCACCATAGGATTAGAAGAGGTCTGCTACCTGGGGGATAAAAGCAGACTTTTCCTCTGTAGATGAGTTGTCTGAGTTGTCCTTGCTGTCATTCTCCTCCATCTCAGCTTCTGCTGTCAGGTAGTCCTCAGGGGGTTGGTAATGAGTGGTCCAGTCCAGTTGCACTTGAATAGATCCATTGGGTTTCTCCTCAGAGTCAGCAAGGTCAAAATCACCTGTGAGACACATAAATGTTAATAGCACCTGATAAAGGCAAGTCAGTGCTCATCAGCATCTTACCATTCTCCATATTCATAAAAGTTCATTATATTTTGTTAGTAATTATCATACATCAGATAATCATGACAGTACACTCAGAAGGGATACAAAATGGAGGAAGAAGGGAATCTCAAGTTATTGGGATAGACAATCAAAAGACAAAGGAAGAGGACACAGCTTGCTTGTTATCAGCCACACAATCAATAGGGAAAAAATAAATAGCCAGAGTTTGGTGGGGTTTTTTTTTTGGGGGGTCCAGTCGTGGGGCCTGAACTCTGCGCCTGGGCACTGTCCCTCAGCTCTTCAGCTCAAGGCTAGCACTCTACCACTTGAGCCACAGCGCCACTTCCAGCTTTTTTCTTTTTGCTTATGTGG
>NW_012267337.1:1819862-1828636 GCF_000151885.1 Dipodomys ordii | reverse complement strand
AGTCTCACGGTCTCTCCTGCCCGGGCTGGCTTTGAACTGCGATCCTCAGATCTCAGCCTCCTGAGTAGCTAGGATTACAGGTGTGAGCCACCAGCGCCCGGCGGCACTTTTTTTTCCAATTTAAAATATCTTATTTAAGACATTGCATCTTCCAATTATATGGTGCTTAAAAGTACATTATTTTCCTATGCACAACTTTATTATATTCAAGTATTGAGGATATCCAGAAATTTACAATAACAGCTCAAATTTAAAACTGCTGTAGGATTCACAAATTTTGTTTTTTTTTCATAGTTAAGATATTGAACAATGCCACATTCATTATATATATTATATAATTATTGTATATTATATATATTTCATTACTAAAAAGAAAAAAAAAGCATATGATGTCATAGGCATAGCAAAGTAACCATTATCTATGCCCAAGTGGTCCCAAGAGTGCTTAACCAAATTTTTTTTCAAGTGCCAAGCTTCGAGGCTGGGAATGTGGCACAGTGGTAGAGTGCCTGCCTAGCATGCATGAAGCCTGGAGTTCGATTCCTCAGTACCACATGAACAGAAAAATCTGGAAGTCACTCTGTGGCTCTCTGGCAAAAAGAAAACCAAACCAACCAACCAAGTGCCAGGCTTTGGATTTGTAGTAGTGATTAGCAGATGGCTCGTGTAGGCTCTCTTCTTTCACAAATGAGGAACTATGGACAGAAGTGTCAACTTTTTCTGCCAGGCACTCATATCTCACGTATGTTAGCTACTCAGGAGGCTGAGATATGATTTTAAGCCAACCCAAGCACAAAATCTATGAGACTCTTATCTCCAATTAACCAGCCAAAAGCCAAAAGTGGAGTTATGGCTCAAGTAGTAGAATGCTAACTTTAATAGAAAAAAGCCAGTGAGAGCATGAAGCCCTGAGTTTGAGCCCAGTACCTGTACAAAAGGAGAGAGAGAGAGGGAGAGAGAAAGAGAGAGGTGAGATTCTTTAAAAAGCAGTTGACATTGGATGAGAGAGCCCTAATAAACCTCCTAGCGCTCCCTGAACTTTGTTTAAAATATGGTTGTTCCATGCTTGCTACTGATAGCCTCTCTAATACCTAATTTTATGGCATATCCAGAAAATCCATCTCTCCTAGGTACACCTCACAACCTTGTATATGAGAAGCTAAAATAACATAGGCCCCATGATTACACCTAGTTACTCAGAAAGCTGGTATCCAGAGGACTTAAGTTTAGTTTGAAACCAGCATAGGCAGAAAATAATTAGCAAAAAAGTAGAACCAGCAGCATAGTTTGAGTGGTGGAGCAAGCAAGCCCTACAAGCATGAGGCCCTGAGTTCACACTCTGATACAAACACAATAAAGGTAAGTTCATATTTAGTTTAGCTATGTATCCTAAACATTTGTGTTTGTCATGGTGTGATATGGAAGTCTAACTTATGTCTAAAGTTTAAAAGAAATGAGAGCTGGGCGCCAGTGGCTCACGCCTGTAATCCTAGCTACTCAGGAGGCTGAGATTTGAGGAACAAAGATCTGAGGTTCAAAGCCAGCTTGGACAGGAAGGCCTATGAGACTCTTCTCTCCAATAAACCATTCAGAAAACTGGAAATGGAGCAGTGGCTCAAGTGGTAGAGCGCTAGCCTTGAGCTGAAGAGCTGAAGGACAGCACCCAGGCCCAGAGTTCAAGCCTCACAACCAACCAAAAAAAAAAAAAATGAGAGTTAACAGAAGAGTATAGGCTGTAATCAGATACCTAGGCATACACCTAGGTACTGGGAGGAGTTTTTCAAGTTGGAGGTATAGATTCAGGTCGAAGCCAGTCACCTTGGGGGAATCTTTCTTTTGCTGCTTCAAAGAAGCCAAAGCCTCTAAGCACTGGTGACTAAAAGTTCTAATCCTAGTTACTCAGGAGGCTAAAATCTAAGGACTGAGGTTTGAAGCCAACCTGACAGAAAAATTTGTAAGACTTTTATCCCCAAATAACCACCAAAAAGCTGTGGAGCTGTGGCTCAAGTGGTAGTGGGTCAGCCTTGAGGGGGCATGCTAAATTTCAAGCCTCAGTACTGGCATGCACATGCACGTGTGCACAAACAGACACACAGACACATAGACACACACACACACACACACACACACACACACACACACACACACATACACACACACACAGAGCTTCTATATTCCATATAAGCTAAGCAGTAAGGTTCTGGGTCTCTGGTCTCAGTCTTCTCTGGAACTCTCCACAAAGTTCTAATGGCCTCTCAGCAGATTTTAAGAGTCTGTTCCAAGCAAGTAATCAAAGAAAAGTGAGTTAGGACAAGGAAGGAGACAAAAAATGGGGAGAGACTGTAAAGAAGAACAATCTTGACTCCCACCTTTAATAGATTTGTTTTGTGCAAGAGGCAGCAGGGGTACTTGGGCTCGGCCGAGGTAGGAGCCTGGGTCTGAGTCTTCATCATCAAAAATGTATACAGCCAGGGTCTCCCTCCTCAGATACTGATCCAGGTCAGAGGTCATAAGCACTGGGAATCGAGCCTGATCTCTAAAGTAGGGATCCTTACAGGCAGGAATAATGGCAGTGTCATGATCAGAAAAAGTGAAAAAGCGGTACATGGCATACGGACTTGGCTGAGCTCCCAGCTGCCGACTCTGGAGACCAGAGCACTTGGTGATTTCAATCTGTAGCTCATTCCGAGGTTTCCAAGGTTTTGATCTGGACTGGAAAGATGATGGTCTTGAATTAAGGAAAGGGGCAATGTGAAAGGATTCAGAGATGGGGAACCTTTTTTCTATCAAGGACATTTTGGTATTTATTACATCAGCTCAGGCTGTAAAAAGTTATCAATACAGGGGCTAGGAAGGTGGGTCAGAGGTAGATGCTTGCCTTGCATGCATGAGGCCCTGGGTTCAAGTCCTGAGCACCACATAAGCAGAAAAAGCTGGAAGTGGTGCTGTGGCTCAAGTGGTAGGGCGCTAGTCTTGAGCTGAAGAGCTGAGGGACAGCGCCCAGACCCAGAGTTCAGGCCCCATGACCGGCAAAAAAAAAATAGATGAAGAAGTGGGGCCTGCTGGAGGGTGATTTGGGTCATTGGGGGTGCTGCCTCACAGGGATAAATATTGGGCTAGGACAGTGTGTTGTTATAAAAGCCTGGCGGCCAGGTGCTGGTGGCTTACATCTGGAATCCTAGCTACTCAGAAGGCAGAGATCTGACCATTATGGTTTAAAGCCAGCCTGGGCAGGAAAGTCCAGGAGACTAATCTCCAATAAACTACCAGGAAACTGGAAGTGGCGCCAAGTGGTAGTGTGCTAGCCTTGAGCACAAGAGCTCAGGGACAGTGCCTATACTCGTCCCTGAGCACAAGCCCCAGGACTGCTTCCCCTGCAGAATATAGGAAGATGGCCACAGGCAGCCCATGAGAAACATACACATCTGTCCCATCAGAAACTAAATGACTTTGTGAGTCTTATATGGCCAAAAGTTCCCCATCCCAGACAGGTAAAATCCAGCCCCACTTGGTGAGAATGTACTAGGACCTCGAATCAGCTGTACTAAAGGGTAAGAAAAACCTAATGACCTTCACCTTCCTGGTCACTGGCCTGACAACTTGTTTGAAAGAGATGCTAATACTCAGGCCTTGTCTCAGAGAATGACTGAGAGAAGCTGCTCTTCTCTTGGTAAGAGGAAGTAGCTAGCTCCAGGGCATGGTTTCATTTCAGACCAAGAAAAGAATCTGGACTGGTTTGGGTGTGGTGGGTTTTTCTCCTTGATTCACATTCAACAATCCTTGAGAGTAGAAGTCTGAGTTGTTCTCAGCGGTCAGGCTGTGGCTGCTTTGAGACTTCTGTGCGCATCCATTTCCTCACCTCCTCCTTCTGGGCCTTCCAGGCTCCAGACACACTGGCTGACAGGTAGGTCTGAGCTTGCTTTCCTTTACTGTAAACCTGTAGGCCGGATCTAAGGGGCAAGCGCAGCCTCATCCAGTAGTCTAATACCCCGAAGTCTTCTCCATCAGCTCCTGGGTTGCAGAAAATACGAAGGCATGGAGATTGTGGATGAGGGGTGGCGAGAATAAAGCAGAGGATGCAGATGGGCAAGCACTGGAAGAGCAACTACAAACTATGGGAAAGTATGCATTAGTCCTAGGAACTGCAGGAAGCCAACAACAACACTTACCAGTAAGCATGGTTGAGTCATGGACTTTCTCCACCGTCCCTAGCACCTGGTCAAAGTGAATCCACCCAGTTGCAAGGGTGTGGTGCTCACAGGCCAGGACCTGGTGAAGATCCAGTCGAGCAGAAGCTCTTTGAAAGTAGTGTACAAAAAGTGGACCTGTCTCAACCACATACTGGGAGGTGAAATCATAAAGGGGCTGTGGCCCCACAGATAGTGGAGTACAGTGGGTTTCAAAATCATAGAAGGAATAAGTGCAGAAAGTGGTAGGATGGGGGTCTCCAGCCTGTGCCAGGGCAGCAGAGGTCAGGAAGGCCTGGTGAATGTGTAGTTCAAGGAGATTCTCACTCTGACGCAGCAGAGAAATGTCCACTTCATCCTCATCCTCTTGGGCTGCCAGTGTCTCCGGACATGACAACTGTCGGGTGCTATAAGCAACATCTTTGAGCTGTTCTAAAGGGGAAAGAAAACTGCCTATCCATTAAAGGGCAAGGAACTCTTCCTAGGGTAGAAGAGGGCATACAGATGGAGAATAAGATCATAGTCGAAGTCCTAGTTGAGATTATTTCAAGAAACTCAAGACTCAGATAAAAAAGGCAATAGGATGACAAGACTACAAATTCTTCTGTTTTGTACCGGACCTGGGGCTTGAACTTAGGCCTTTTGGCTCTCACTTGGTTTTTTCACTCAAGGATGGCACTCTACTACTTGAGCCATACTTCCACTTCTGGCTTTTTACTGGTTAATTGGATATACCAATCTCTCTCACGTTTATCTACCTACTCGGACTTTAAATCATTATCCTAAGGTCTCAGGCTCCTAAGTAGCTAGAGATTACAGATGTGAGCCACCAATGCCTGTCTTCAGATGCTTTGAATTCTGATATATATAATTCAGTGTGTGCTTCAAAGAGCAGAAACAAAGGGGCTGGGAGAAAAAAAGCAAAACACCGAACTCAGGAAACATATTTATTTCATCTGAGATGTTTTGGCTTACCGTAAGGTCCTGTGAATTAACAAATGATTCCCTTAAAAACAAAAACAAAAACCTACACACAAAATGTATTCCCATTGGTTTGGTTTGAATAGTATACCAATCGCTAGAGAGAGCAGTAAATGACAGGGTGAAAGTAATTATGATACCACTGTGGGACAAGGCCCAGAAATGTTTCTCCTCTCCAGCCAGATGCCCTTACAACAGATTATGTCCTGCTTCAGAAATTGTTTTCATTTTAAGATGTTAAAAAATGGGCTGGGGGGCTGGGAAGTTGGCTCAGTGGTAGGGCGCTTGCCTTGCATGCCTGAGGCCCTGGGTTCGATTCCTCAGCACCACATAAGCAAAAAGAAAAAAGCTAGAAGTGGCACTGTGGCTCAAGTGGTAGAGCGCTAGCCTTGAGCTGAAGAGCTGAGGGACAGCGCCCAGGCCCAGAGTTCAGGCCCCACGACTGGACCCCAAAAAAAAAAAAGGTGTTAAAAAATAACAGAATAGAGGCTGGGAAGGTCTCAGTGGTATAGCGCTTGACTTGCATGCATGAGGCCGTAGGTTCAATTCCTCAGCACCACATAAGCAGAAAAAAGCCAGAAAGGGCTCAAGTGGTAGAGCACTAGCCTTGAGCTGAAGAGCTGAGGAACAGTGCCCAGGCCCAGAGTTCAGGTCTCAAGACTGACAAAAAACAAACAAACAAAGAAAGAAAAAAAACAGAATAGGTACTGGGAATGTGGCTTAGCAGTAGAGTATTTGCTTAGCATGCATGAAACCCTGGGTTCGATTCCTCAGCATCACATTAACAGAAAAAGCCAGAAGAGATGCTGTGGCTCAAATGGTAGAGTGATACCTTGAGCAAAAGAAGTTCAGGGACAGTGCTCAGGCCCTGAGTTCAAGCCCCAGGACTGTCAAAAATAAATAAATACCAGAATAAAAAGTGACAGAAGAGACTTTCTGGATAGAATGGAAATATTGGCAGTGGGATGCAATGATATGTAAACAATACTGAACTTGGACATTACTTCTCATGCTCAATCAATCAAAAACTTTGAAATGTAGTCTACCTATTACTGGTGAGTATTAGAGTTATCATGAAGAGTTAAATAAGCAAGAAAATGTCAGGCATGAAATCCTAACTATTCAGTAGACTGAAACCTGAGGATCACAGTTCAAAGCCAACCTGGGCAGAAAAGCCTGTTAAGATTTCTATTTCTAAAAGAAAAAAAAGATTTATATTTCTGATTAACCACAAAAAAGCCAGAAGTAGAACTGTGGCTCAAGTGGTAGAGTGCTAGCCTTGAACAAAAAGCTATTCAGTATTCAGGCCCTAAGTTCAAGCCCCAGTACCTCCACAAACAAAAACTCAGCAGGAGGCTGAGATCTGAGGATCATAGTTCCAAGCCAAGATGAGAGAGAAAAAAATCCCCAAGACTCTTATCTCCAATTAACCAGCAAAAGACTAAAAGTGGAGTTGTGTCCTAAGTGGAAGAGGGCCAGCTTTAAGTGGAAAAAACTAAGTCCCACTACCAACACACACACACACACACACACATACACACACACACACACACACACACACACACACACACACAATCAGAATGGAAGAACTGGTTTTAAAAAAACCCCAACTCAAATAGATGCAGAAATTGATTAATGTTTAAATGCCTTCTTAATTGATGAGATTAATATAGCTTTAAATTTTTATCTTACATGGCCCAGTCTAATAGTCTTAGCATTAAAGAACTACTAATATATGAAGTATTATTAAGAGCCAGGGTGCTGGTGACTCACACCTGTAATCCTAGCTATTCAGGAGGCTGAGATATTAGAATCCCAATTCCAAGCCAGCCCAGGCAGGAAAGTCCCTGAGAGTTTATCTCCAATAAACTACTCAGAAAAAGATAGAAGTAGTGCTGTGGCTCAAATGGTAGAGTGCTATCCTTGAGCAAAAGAAGTTCAGAGATGGTGCCTCGGCCCTGAATTTAAGCCCCAGGACTGGCACAGAAAAGCCAGATATGAGTGGCTCATACCTGTAAATAGTTACTCAGGAGACTGAAATCTGAGGATGATGGTTTGAAGCCAGTCTGGACAAGAAAGTATATAAGAATTCTTATTTATTTATTTATTTATTGTTGGTCATGGGGATTGAACTCTGGGCCTGGGCACTGTCCCTCAGCTCTTTAGCACAAGGCAAGTGCTCTACCACTTGAACCACAGCACCCCTTTTTCCTGGTGATTAATTGGAGATAAGAGTCTCACTGGATTTTCCTGCCTGGGCTGGCTTTGAACCGCGATCCTCAGATCTCAGCCTCCTGAGTAGCTAGGTTATAGGCGTGAGCCTCGGAAGCCTGGCAAGACTCTTCTTTCTTTCTTTCTTTTTTGGTCAGTCATGAGGCTTGAACTGTGGGCCTGGGCGCTGTCCCTCAGCTCTTCAGCTCAAAGCTAGTGCTCTACCACTAGAGCCACTGTGCCACTTCTGGCTTTTTCTGTTTGTGTGGTGCTGAGGACTTGAACCCAGGGCCTCATGCATACAAGGCAAGCACTCTACCACTGAGTCACCTTCCCAGCCCCAAGACTCTTATTTCTAATTACCAAAAAGCTAGAAGTGGAGGTTTTGCTAATGTGTCAGCTGTAAACAAAAAAGTTAAAGGATTGTGGCTAGGCCTGAGTTCAAATCTCAGTACTGGCACACAAAAACAAAGAAAACAGAGGTGGTCAGGGGCTGGTGGCTCATGTCTATAATCCTAACTATTCAGGAGTCTGAGATATGTGGATCAAAGTTCAAAGCCAGCCTGGGCAGAAAAATCTGAGAGACTCTTATTTGCAACTAACTGGCAAAAAGTGTGAAGTAGGGGCTGGGATGGTGACTCAGGGGCAGAGTACTTGCCCCGAATGCCTGAGGCCCTGGATTTGATTCCTCAGCATCACATAAGTAGAAAAAGCCGGAGGTGGCGCTGTGGCTCTAGTGGTAGAGTGCTAGCTTTGAAGTGAAGAGCTGAGGGACAGGGCCCAGACCCAGAGTTCTGGCCCCACAACTGACAAAAAAAAAGTCTGAAGTAGAGGTGTGACTCAAGTGGTTGAGTAAAAAAGCCAAGCAAAAGGGTGACGCCCTGAGTTCCAACCCCACACTGGCACAAAAAAAAAAAAAAAAACAAGGAAACAACAATGACAAAAAAAAAACCCCACAGATACCAGGACAGAGAGCAGTAGGTTATATCACACTAAGGCTGTACGTGGCAGCTTTCTAGACAGGCTTACAGAAGGGAAACCAATCTGTGACATGCCCAAGATGAGAATAAATTGTTAAAACTTGCCAGATGATGGAAGGCCATGGCTTCTTAAAATACCTTCCAGCTGCTTGATACGGTCATTCTTGAAATCTAGGAGTTGACTCAACCTCTCCAGTTTTTCTTTATGATCTCTATTTTCATTATCAGCTTTAGCCATCATTGCTTCCAGCTCCTCCTATAACAGGAAAAAAAAACCAATAAAACAACAACAACAAAAAAACATAACTTCTCAGTGAGAACCACTTGCTAGGTAAAGAAGGCTCTGCTACCACCTCATCAGGACTCACTTATAACCTTAGAAAAAGGCCAGGAATTGGGACTGGGAAGGTGGCTC
>NW_012267337.1:1810929-1819731 GCF_000151885.1 Dipodomys ordii | reverse complement strand
AGAGCTGAGGGACAGCGCCCAGGCCCAGAGTTCAGGCCCCACGACCAGACCCCCCCAAAAAAGAAAAAGGCCAGGAAGCTGGATACCAGTGGTTCACACCTGTAATCCTAGCAACCCAGGAGGCTGAGGTCTGAGGATCAAGGTTTGCAGCCAGCCAGGCAAGAAAATCCATGAGACTCTTGTCTCCAATTAGCCACCAAAAAACTGAAAGTAGAACTGTGGCTCAGGTGGTAGAGTGCCAGTCTTGAGAGAAAAAGCTAAAGGATATTGAATTCAAACTTCAGTATTGGCACAAAAACAAGAAAAAAGCCAGGGTTCCTCATTCCCTCCCCACCTCCCTCCCCACTTACCCCCGTACTCCCTCACCAAGAACTAGCTCTGCTAGTGGTGTCATAGGGTGAAATTTCTCTAAGACTTCTGGGAAAATTGGACCCCAAGCTCCACACTGGGCACTCTACTAGCTGGCTATGGCTTCTAGTGCCAAGGTACCCTGGCTATGGGTGAGCCCTCCAATTCTTCAAATGACAACACTATTTGTTTTCACCTGCTGTCAGCCCAGGAACCCTGGATCATGCTTCCTTCTCATTGTGTGTGGGTCCCCTAAGCCTATTATCCATTCCAATCCGGAGCCATTCTTCCCTTGTACCTGGTAACACACATTGATCTGGCGCTGCAGAAGCAGCATGTCTCTGGTCTTCTCCAGTTCCAGTGTGGTCTCTGCATGTGACACCTGCAACTCACTCAACATCTGGGACAGTTTCTTTTCTTCATCGATTTCTGATTCATTGGGCTAGAGAGGGAAAGCATTGATAGAGGAGCATAAATGTGACAGATGTGGCAACAACTCTAAAAAGCAGTTGTTGGTTGCAGCAAAATACCTGTGGCAGAGATGACTCTCTCTTCAGGGCTCTGACCCAGGGAGATTACACAGCCTCTAATGGCAGTGTGTCTGTGCTATTGCAGGTCACTTTTAAGACCTCCTCTTACAAAAGGACTGCATAATCAGAGCTGGGTGAGTGAATCTCATGGTCCTCTGTCTTCTCTCTCTCTGCCTTTTACCTTCTACCTCCCTCAATTAGGTCATTCAAGGGCTGGGAAGGTAGCTCAGTGGTAGAGCGCTTGCCTTGCATGCCTGAGGCCCTGGGTTCGATTCCTCAGCACCACATAAGCAAAAAGAAAAAAGCTAGAAGTGGCACTGTGGCTCAAGTGGTAGAGCGCTAGCCTTGAGCTGAGGAGCTGAGGGACAATGCCCAGGCCTAGAGTTCAGGTCCCACGACCGGACCTGCCCCCCCCCCCAAAAAAATTAGGTCATTCAGGGTTGGGAGCCAATGGGTCATACCTGTAATCTCAGGAGGCTGAGATATAAGGATTGAAGTTTGAAAACAGCCCAGATAGGAAAGTTCATGAGACTATTAACCAATTAACTACCAAAAAGCCAGAAGTGGAGTTGTGGCTCAAGAGCACCAGCATTGAGTGAAAAAGCTAAAAGATAGTGCCTCAGGGCCCTGAGCAAGCTCCAGTATCGGTCAAGAAAAGAAAAAAAAAAGAAAGAAAGAAAGAAAGAAGAAAGAAAAAAGAAGGTCACTTATTTATTTCTACTCTTCTCACCTCTTCTGGGACAATTGCCAGAACTCCCTTGATGGAGTTTGAGACACTGGAGCTCTCTCTCAAATGGTAGAGCACTAGCCTTGTGTAAAAACAAACAAACGAGAGCACAAAGACCTGAGTTCAAGCCCCAGTGCTGGCACCACAAAAAAGTAAATAATAAATAAAACTTTTCTAATAAAGAGCCTCCTACCTCTTTCTGGTCTGTCTCTTCAAATAGAGCTGGAGGAGTGGCTGCTTCTGGTGGCCTGTCAGGAGACTGGGGCACTATCACTGTCTTTTGGAGGACCTCCACCGCCTGCTCAGGCTTCTGAAGGGTGCTGGTGACTTCAAAGTTCACATCTGTATTTTCAGCTGGTGAAAAGATAATCCAGAGAGTTCAAACTGTAGTGATTAGTGACCACAGCCAAATTTCCTGTAATGTTTATTTCCTTCTAGCATTTTTCTGGAGAGAAGCAAGTCTCAGATTTCCATAAAAGGCTTGCTAGATCCTAAAGCAAAAAAAATGCCAGCAGAAAGAGGAACACCAGCTAGGCACCAGTGGCTAACAACTATAATCCTAACTCCTCAGGAGACTGAGGATCACAGTTCAAAACCAGGCAGGAAAGTCCATGAGACTTTTCTCTCCAATTAACCACCAAAAAGCCAAAAGTAGATCTGTGGCTCAAGTGATAGAACATCTTTAGCAAAAAAGTTCAGGGGCAGGACCCAAGCCCTGAGCTCAAACCCCTAAGTGTGCCCCACACAAACACACACACACACACACAAATACTTTCAATCAATAAAGTGAATTAGTAAGGGAAAAACAAAGGAGGGGGTAACAATGCTCAATAGGAAATGTACTCATTACCTTACTCATGTAACTGTAACCCCTTTGTACAGTTACTTATGTAACTGAAAAATTTAAAAATAAAAAATAAAAATAAAGTGAATTTAAAACTAATTAAATTAAGAATCATTATCCCCTCACATTTTAATATATATATTAATTGTAAAGATATATATTAATTGTAAAGATACTGTACAAAGGGATTACAGTTATATGAGTAAGGCAATGAGTACATTTCCTATTGAGCATTGTTACCCCCTCCCTTTGTTTTTCTTCTACTATCTTTTCCCTCCCCACCTCCCCAACTTCTCTGCCCCCCGCAAGCTATAAAGTTCATTTTCAACAGTGTCTTGTACATCTCATTGTTACAATGGGTCAACCTGTATCTTTATTTCAGCATTTTCCTCTCACATTATTTTTTTTTTAAAAAAAACACAATTAAGGTCTGGCATTTAGAGCCAGGCATTAGTGGTTCATGACTGTAATTGAGGCTACTGAGAAGGCTGAGATTTAGAGATCAAGATTCAAAGCCAGCTCAGGGAGAAAAGTCCATAAAACTCTTATGGCCAATTAAGCATCAAAAAGTCAGAAATGGAGGAGTGGCTCAACTGGTAGAACACCAGCCTTGAGTAAAAGAGCTGAGTAAAAGCGTGAGGCACTGAGTTCATGCCCCTGGCACAAAAATAAAAACGGCACCAACTTCACTGAAAGACAAATACAAAAGATGCACATGTCCTGCCTCCTGAATCTAAATGTGTCTAATGGCCAGTATTTTAATTCTTACTGGTAACTAATCAAAGAATAGCATCAAGTGAGGAAACTGGAGAAGCAAAAGCCCCAATTTCCTTCTCCCTGAACCACATTTGAGAGAGCTTACAGACGTGACCTACCTTTCTCTCTGGACAGCTGAAATAAAACTTGTCCTTTCTCCTCCAGCTCTTCATCGAACTGCTCCTGTATCTGAGAGACCTGCTCCTGCAGCTCATCTCCAAGCAGCTCGCTGTTCCAGGAGGGCTGGCTGCTTCTGTCCAGCATGCTGAGTTCAGGAAGCAAGTGGTCAGGTGGACACTCGAAGGTGTGCGACACAACGTCGTTATTACACAGCTTCAGCATCTCTGCAGCCTAGTTCCTCCTTCATTTCTCTACATGTTTCTCTGCCCTTCTGGATTTGCAACTGTCACTTACCAACTGCCTTGGAACTTCTAGGTCCCATTGAGGAGTTGCTTAGCATCACTTTTGTTTAGATCTGAAGTGTCTCACTGAGAAAATACCCCAATCACAGGCATTTCCCAGAGAACTCCTCTAAGCACCCCAGCTTTCTTGTCTTATTGTGATTTGTGCCACTACTAGGGATTGAACTCAGGTCCTAGATGCTGTCCCTTACCTTTTTCACTCAAGGCTTGCACTTTACCACTTGAGCCACAGATCCACTTCTGGCTTTTTTCTGGTTCACTGGAGATAAGTGTCTCACAAACTTTCCTGCCCAGTCTGGCTTCAAACCGTTATCCTCAGATTTCAGCCTTCTCACTTGCTAGGATTACAGGCATGAGCCACCAGCACCCAGCATCCACAGCTTTCTTTAGACAGGGTACCATGTGTCCTGACATGGTTAGGCCTGCTTCTTTAGAAATGAGAAACAAAATCTTCCTCTTCTCACCTTATTCTTCTGTCTATATCATGGGACAGTTGGGAGAAGACTTGCCGCTGAACTGCATTATAAATTATTATACAAGTATTATATAGGAATGAAACTTGTCAAAAACTGTTAGGTAATTGGGATCACAGACTTTTCTGTCTGGACTGGCTTTGAACAATGGTCCTCAAATCTCAGGCCCTGAGTACCTAGAATTACATGTATGAATCACCAGCTACTGGCTGTTTTTGAAATGGGTTTTACATGTAGCCCAGGCTGACCTTGAATTCACAATCCTCCTGTCTCAGCCTCCCAAGTGCTTGGATTAGAGGCATACACCACTGAGAGCAGAAAAAGGGGCTAGGCAATTAGAGCAAAGGACTCTTCCCATAGAAATTCTACATCCCTCACCATGGCTTGAGCAGTTTCAAATGTGGGCCCCTGGGCATCACATCATGGCCTATTGCCCCTGGAAGAATTTATGTGAACAAGAGTAGATTGGACCCCAGAGGCATGCACAGGAATGAGTACCAGTCAGAGGGGCTAAACAATGCATCGAGAACCTGTGCCAGCTGCCTGGATCCTCTGGTGTGTCTGAGCACTGCTATGGTCCAAAAGCTGTCCAATTATCTTAACAGTCATGTAGCTCACTGCTAGAAACACCTACATTACACGCCCCAGCTGGTGTCCTCCCTTGGGACCCCTCTTGTCCAGCAGGAGCTCTCCTTATGTTTTACTTTAATAGATCTTAGCCATTTTACTTCTCCCTCCATGTCCTTGAACTCAATCTTCAAGACAACAGAGACCTAATTCAGGTGTTGTAGTTTTTTTCAGTATCACTCCCTCCCAGAACCCATACTCCTAATTCTTAGAATCTTCTAGGTGCTTTTAATTAGAAAATTAATGTGTGAATGTATGTTATTATAGAAAAATGAAAACAATAGAGAAGTATATAGAGTAAAAGAGAAGGTATTCCTTTGCTTAACTACAAGCCTCATATGCTTTTAAATGCATGTGAAGCCATACCCAAACAGCTTTCTTTTTCTTTGAACAGTATGTTTACCTTGGTTGTTTGTTTGTTTGTTTTTGGCTGTGCTGGGTTTGAACTTACAGCATTGCACTCTTCTGCTGAGCCATTCCTCCAGCCTATTCTTGTACTCTGTGTGTGTGTGTGTGTGTGTGTGTGTGTGTGTGTGTGTGTGTGTATGCTGGTACTAGGGCTTGAACTTAAGGCCCATTGTCTTTTTAAATTGAGGTTGGTGCTGCTGTACCACCTACAGTTCTGGCTTTTTGCTGGCTAACTAGAAATAAGAGTCTCTTGGATTTGTCTGCCCATGCAGATCTCAACATTTTTTTTCTTTTCTTTTTTTCTTTCTTTTTTTTTTTTTTTTTTGTTCTTGGGGATTAAACTCTGGTCCTGGGCACTGTCCCTCAGCTCTTCAGCTCACTAGCACTCTACCACTTGAGCCACAGCACCACTTCCAGTTTTCTGGTTGTTTATTGGAGATGAGAATTTCATGGACTTTCCTGCCCAGGCTGGCTGGCTTTGAACCACAATCCTCAGATCTCAGCCTCCTGAATAGCTAGGATTACAGGCGTGAGCCGCCGACACCCGGCCAGATCTCAGCTTTTTAAGTAGCTTGGATTGTAGGCATGAGCCCTTACCATGGTGCCTGGCTAACACTAGTTACTTTTTTCCATTTATTATGTTTATTTAAACTTCCTTCAGCAATATTTTGTAGATTTCATTGTACAGTCTCTTGCATTTTTTGACAATTTTCCTGTTGTTGTTTTTTTGTATTATAAAGGTGACGTACAGAGGGGTTACAGTTACATAAAGCACTGTTTGTTTTGTTTTATTTTGTTTTGTTGGTTGGTTGTGGGGCTTGAACTCTGGGCTTGGGCACTGTCCCTCAGCTCTTCAGCTCAAGGCAAGTGCTCTACCACTTGAGCCACAGCGCCACTTCCAGTTTTCTAGTGGTTTTTTGGAGATAAGAGTCTCACGGACTTTCATGCCTGGGCTGGCTTTGAACCGAGATCCTCAGATCTCAGCCTCCTCAGTAGTTAGGATTACAGGCGTGAGCCACTGGCACCTGGTTAGCACTGTTTTTTTGTATATATTTTTATTGTAAAAATACTGTACACAGGGGTTACAATTATATGAGTAAGGTAGTGAGTACATTTCCTATCAAGCATTGTTACCCCCTCCTTTGTTTTTCCCCTACCATCCCTTCCCTTCCTACCTCCCCAACTCCTCCTCCCCCCACCCTTTTTTTGTCAGTCATGGGGCTTGAACTCTGGGCTTGGGCACTGTCCTTCAGCTCTTCAGCTCAAGGCTAGCGTTCTACCACTTGAGCCACAGTGCCACTTCCGGTTTTCCAGTGGTTTATTGGAGATAAGAGTCTCATGGACTTTCCTGCCTGGGTTGGCTTTGAATCTTGATCCTCAGATCTCAGCCTCCTGAGTAGCTAGGATTACAGGCATGAACCACTGCCACCTAGCTTAGCACTGATTCTTTTTTGACATAGAGTCTTCCTTCCTGATTGGGTACACACCTGGCTAAAGATCTGCCAATTTTAGTCTTCATGTTCTACCTGGAATGAGAGGCAAGTGCAACTATATTCACCATCTTTACATTGGGATGGAGTCTTGCAAACTTTTCTGCCTAAGTTAACTAGATCCTCTGATCTCAGCCTTCCACAGAGCTTAGAATGGTAAGTTCACACCACTGAACTTTTCCTGGACTAATCTAAAACTATGATCCTCTCCTTCTAAGGCTCCCAGGATTATAGGTGTGCTACTAGGGCCTGGCTAATCTACTTCACTTTTAAAGACCACATAGCATTTTGTTGTGCATATGCAACATGATTTATTTAATCCATCTCCATCAATGGAAATTCGTAGGGTTCCAGGTTTTTTTGCTACTACTAACAATAATTAACATTCTTACATAAAATATCTGTGCATAAAAGCAAACAGTTTGTGTTCATTTTGACTCCAAATGAAGAGGAAGAAAAGGAGGAGGAGGAGAAGGAGGAAGACAAAGATGAAGAGGAGGAGGGGAAGATGAGAAGGAAGAGGAGAAAGAAGAGGAAGAAGAGGAGGAGGAAGAAGAGGAAGAAGAGGAGGAAGAGGAGGAAGGAGGATGGGGAGGAGGAGAAGAAGGAGGAGGAGGAGTAATTGCTCATATAAGAGCTATGTGTATTTGACATTTTAATTGATTGTGTCAAACCTCTCCCAAAAGTCTGTGCTAATGTCTATTTTCACTGACTATATTGATTACCAGCTGCCCAATATATTTATCAGTGCTAGACATTATATTTGCATTTTCTATCACTTTTTTTTCAGCAAACAATGTTCAGGGACTACATTTTGTTACTCACTTTTCTTTTCTTTTTTATTGTGAAAATACTGTGCAGAGGGGTTACAATTACACGGGCAAGATAATGAGTACATTTCTTATCAAGCATTGTAGCCTCCTTTTTTTCCCCTTTGTTACTCACTTTTTTAAGAGCCCATCATAATTGTCATTTAGCAACTTGCGCTCATCTTCCAAATCTTCAATTCTCTCTTGAAACTAGGAATGAGAAGAGAAAGATTGAGATCAAACTTTAAAAATCTGCTGATTTGAGGTCTGGGAAGGTGGTTTAGTGGTAAAGTGCTTGCCTTGCATGCATGAAGTCCTGGGTTTGATTCCTCAGCACCACATAAGCAGAAAAAGCCATAAGTGAAGCTGTGGCTTAAGTGGTAGAGCGCTAGCCTTGAGCTGAAGAGCTCAGGCCCAGTTTCCCCAAGACCAACAACAACAATGACAACAACAACAACAAATCTGCTGACTTGAAGATGACCCTTTTCTACTGCAGGAGGGGAAATAAGTGAGAGCTTCCCTATGCTCAGCTCCTGTGTCTGTCAGGAGTCATGACTCAAATATTTTTTTTCTTTTTTCTTTTCTTTTTTTCCATTTTGTGCTGACTATGGGGCTTGAACTCAGGGCCTGGGTGCTGTCCATGAGTTTTTGTGCTCAAGGATAGTGCTCTTTCACTTGAACCACAGCTCCACTTCTAACTTTTTTGGTAGCTAATTGGAGACAAGAGTCTCATGAACTTTCCTGCCCAGGCTGGGTTCGAACCTCAATCCCCAGATCTCAACCTCCTGAGTAGAAAGGATAACATGTGTGAACTACTGGTGGCCAGCTTAAATCAAATCTTTTAAATTTGAGTCAATGAAGGTGAGATAGAGACTGTTATTGGAACAAATTAATTTCTTTCATTCATTCTTTCTTCCTTCCCCCTCCCCTCCTTTACATACCTCCTTTTCTACTTTTCCTTCCTTCCTTCCTTCTTTCCTTTCCTTCCTTCCTTCCTTCCTCCCTCCCTCCCTCCCTTCCTTCCTCTCTCTCTCTCTCTTTCTCTCTTTCTTTCTTGTTTTCTTGCTTTCTTTCTTTCTTGCTTGCTTGCTTTTAGTGAGAAAAGAACCCAGGGCATCTTACAAGGCAACTACTCCACTGCCCCGCCTCACCCCCACTTTGTTTCTTTTTGGTGGTACTGGGTTTGAACTTGAACTTGACCTTACCAGGCAGATCTTCTGTCACTTGAGCTAAGCCCCAAGTCCATTTTGCTATTGTTATGTTTTTTTTTGGCTGGTTTTTTTTTTTTATTGTAAAGATACTATACAGAGGGTTACAGTTACATGAGTGAGGTAATGAGTACACTTCCTCTTGAACATTGTTAGCCCC
>NW_012267337.1:1806934-1810353 GCF_000151885.1 Dipodomys ordii | reverse complement strand
CTGGAAGTGGCGCTGTGGCTCAAGTGGTAGAGTGCTAGCCTTGAGCTAGCTGAGGGACAGCGCCCAGGCCCAGAGTTCAGGCCCCACGACCAGACTCAAAAAAAAAAAAGAGAGAGTCAAAAAGACTTTCCTGCCTGGGATGGCTTTGAACCATGATCTTCAGATCTCAGCCTCCTGAGTAGCTACAATTATAGGTGTCAGCCACCAGTGAACAGCTTTGCTGGTTAATTGAGATGAGTCTCATGGGCTTTCTGCTGGCTACTTACTCTCTTGAGTAGTTAGGAACACATGTGTGAGCCACCAGCCCCAGGCCAAAGCAAGTTGGTTTTGTTGGTTTATTTTTTGGTGCCTGCCCTGGGGCTTGAATTCAGGGTCTCGGCACTGCCCAGAGTTTTCTCAACCTCTTGAGTCACATAGATCCACTTCTGACTTTTTTGGTAGCTAATTGGAGACAAGAGTTTCACTGACTTTCTTGTCTTGGTTGGCTTTAGATCTCAACATCCTACACATAATTATAATTACAGGTGTGAGCCACCACTGCCTAGCTCAAGCAAATTTTATGATGTTTGGGTTCATACTTAAAGGGAAGTAACAAAACATTATAAATGAGCAAGCATGTCAGAGAACAGACTTAAGTATAAATCCCAGCTTTTGTTGTAATGATTCAATATTCTTATGCAAATGACTAATGATTAAACCATGTCAAGTTCCTTGTTCTCAAAAGGAAAAATGAAATACTGTAACATCCCTGAAACTGAAGCACATTTTGGTGGCCTCTCTCTTTCACGTATTTACCTCTTTCAGAGTTAACTGCAGGATGGACACATCTTCTAGTTGGCTCTTCAAGCTTACAGCCTTCTTGCTTTCTTCTGACAGCTCTGCCCTTAGCTCATTCACTTGGCAAAGGAGGGCATCGTGGGCAGCACTCAGAATTCCCTCATTCTGGAGCAAAGGGAAATTGTGAAAATGATCACCTCACTGAGCAGAAACCAGTAGCCCTACCTTCCTGGGTGGACATCACAAAGAATGACCTTGGAGAAACACACTGCCTCTGTGTTGGCATTTTTAACCTTGCCACTTCTTTGAAAGTACAGCTTTTCTGTTAGGAAGAATCAAACCCTCCATAGGTATCCCCCTCTGTCTCTTTCTTTTTTCCTCCCTCCTTCTTTCCTTCCCTCCTTCTCTTCTTCTTTCCTACTCTCTGTCTCTGCCTCTCTCTCTTTCTCTCTCTCCCTCTTTCTTCCTCCCTCTCACTTCCAGCTTTTTAGTAGTTAATCAGATATAAGTCTCATAATCTTTCCTGCCTGGCTTGGCTTTGAACTTCGATCCTTAGATCTCAGCCTCCTGAGTAGCTAGCATTATAGGAGTAAGACACAGACATCCAACTCATATCTCACTTTGAATGGAAACAGCATGATACATTCATTCCTTTATAGTAATAAAATTGAATTAATAGAAAGCATATGACATAATAAGTTTGATTTATTTGGCTACATTCTAATGTTATATTATTTAGAGATGAATATGGGTTTCTTTGAGTTATATTACACTTATTACTAAAAAATAGATTCAAAGAATCATTGTAAAGTACCTTTTGGAGCAAAGTTTCATAAGCCTGAAAGAAAGAAAGAAGTATTACTTTACTGGTTCATCAATTTTTGTTGTTGGTGGTGGTGGTCATGGGGCCTGAACTCTGGGCCTGGGCACTGTCCCTCAGCTCTTCAGCTCAAGGCTAGCGCTCTACCATTTGAGCCACAGCACCACTGCTGGCTTTTTCTGCTTATGTGGTGCTGAGGAATCAAACCCAGGGCCTCATATATTCAAGGCAAGCACTCTACCACTGAGACACCTTCCCAGCCCTGGTTCATCTTTTTTTTTTTTTTTGGGTCCAGTCGTGGGGCCTGAACTCTGGGCCTGGGCACTGTCCCTCAGCTCTTCAGCTCAAGGCTAACAGACTAACGCTCTACCACTTGAGCCACAGCGCCACTTCCGGCTTTTCTCTTTTTGCTTATGTGGTACTAAGGAATCAAACCCAGGGCCTCAAGCATGCAAGGCAAGCGCTCTACCACTGAGCCACCTTCCCAGCCCCGTGGTTCATCAATTTTTATGTTTGGTATTTATCTCTATAATACAAAAGTTGATTAAGTATCTTAAAACAGACGTGTGTGTGTGTGTGTGTGTGTGTGTGTGTGTGTGTGTGTGTGTGTGTGTTCCTGTACTGGGGCTTGAAGTCAGAATCTTTTGCTCTTGCATGGCTTTTTCATTCAAGGCTTGGGCTCTACCACTTAAGCTACACTTCTACTTCTGGCCTTTTGTGGGTTAACTGGGAGATGTCTCTTTTGTTGTTGTTGGTGGTGGTGGTGGTGGTTGTGGGGCATGAACTCTGGGCCTAGGCGCTGTCCCTCAGCTCTTCAGCTCAAGGCAAGTGCTCTACCACTTGAGCCACAGTGCCACTTCCAGTTTCCTGAGTGGTTTATTGGAGATAAGAGTCTCACAGACTTTCCCGCTGGGGCTGGCTTGAACTGTGATCCTCAGATCTCAGTCTCTGGAGTACCTAGGATTACAGGTGTGAGCCACCAGCGCCCTGCTAAGAGTCTTATAGACTTCCCTACCTGTGCTGGTTTCATGCGTGAAACACAAGTGCCCTGCATAACAGACTATTAAATAGCCCATAAAAACCAGGCATTGGTGACTCATGTCTGTAATCTTAGCTACTCAGGAGGCTGAGATCTAAGGATCAAAGTTGGAAGCCAGCCCAGGCAGGAAAGTCCTCATGAGATTCTTATCTCCTGTAAATGATTCAAAACTCGGGAAGTGGAGCTGTTGCTCAAATGGTAGAGCGCTAAGCCTTGAGCAGAAACAGGCTCAGGGACAGTGCCCAAGCCCTGAGTTCAAGTCCCACATTGGACAAAAAAATTCTATAAATCAGCCAGGTGCTGTGGCTGACAACTGTAATCCTAGGTACCTAGCAGGCTGAGATCTGAGGATCACAGATTGAAGACAGTTTGTGCAAGAAACTCTGTGAGACTCTTATCTCCAATTAATCACCTAAAAGCTAGAAGTGGAACTGTACAAGTGGTAGAGCACTAGCTTTGAACAAAAAACATCAGGGACAAAGCCAAGAACCTGAGCTCAAGCTCCAGAACAAGTACAAAAAAGAAAAAGAAAGGAAAAGAGAGAGAGAGAGAGAGAGGAGAAGGAAGGAAGCAAGGAAGCAAGGAAGAAAGAGAAGGAAGGAAGGGAAGTAAAACTAGAAAGTATGTCGCCTTGGGCTGGGAAGATGGCTCAGTGGTAGTGCTTGCCTTGCATGCATGAGGCCCTGGGTTCAATTCCTCAGCACCACATAAGCAAAAAGAAAAAAGCCAGAGGTGGCGCTGTGGCTCAAGTGGTAGAGCGCTAGCCTTGAGCTGAAGAGCTGA
>NW_012267337.1:1800475-1806109 GCF_000151885.1 Dipodomys ordii | reverse complement strand
GCTGTGGCTCAAGTGGTAGAGCGCTAGCCTTGAGCTGAAGAGCTGAGGGACAGTGCCCAGGCCCAGAGTTCAGGCCCTATGACCAGACCCAAAAAAAGGAAAAAAAAGAAAAAAGAAAGGAAAAAGTTCTCTAATCCCTTTCAAAGCACACACACTTAGAGGAAGTAGTGAGGGCTCATCTCACTGAGAGCACCATCACCTACTTATTTAAGCAAGAAGTTTCAAAGCTACTTCCATTTCTTCTGGTCCCCTATTCCTTTTCAGTGGTGAAGTCCATTCCTCTACTTCCTGTACCTTTCAAATAAGATTCCCTTCTTAGGGGCTGGGAAGGTGGCTCAGTGGTAGAGTGCTTGCTTTGCATGCCTGAGGCCCTGGGTTCCATTCCTCAACACCACATAAGCAAAAAAGCTGGAAGTGGCACTATGGCTCAAGTGATAGAGTGCTAGCCTTGAGCTGAAGAGCTGAGGGATAGCGCCCAGGCCTGGAGTTCAGGCCACACAACCAAAAAAAAAAAAAAATTAAAAAATTCCCTTCTTAGCAGTTATCTTTCACCGCTCTCCAGGACCTTTGTCTTCTTGGAACCCCTGCAAGGGTCTCCTATCTGATTTCTTTGCCCCCTAGTCTGTATTAGTATTATTAATTGTCAGTCCTGGGGCCTGAACTCTGGGCCTGGGCACTGTCCCTCAGCTCTTCAGCTCAAGGCTAGTGCTCTACCACTTGAGCCACAGCACCACTTCCGACTTTTTTCTTTATGTGGTGCTGAGGAATTGAACCCAGGGCCTCAGGCATGCAAGGCAAGCGCTCTACCACTGAGCCACCTTCCCAGCCCCTGTAGTTTAGATCTTATCCCTGGCCCCTTACTCTTGTACTTTTTGCTCCCTGTCTGCCATGATGGTCTGCTTCACCATGGACATGAAAGCAAGGGATCTAGCCAGACATAGATTCAAACTTCTGAAACTTGAAGCTGAAGTAAATCTTTCAAAAAATAAGAACAACAATAATAATAAAGCAAATAAATAAAACCCCAAAGAAACCTATCATCCTTTTAAGTTGTTTATTTCAGGTATTATGTCACAGCAATGGAAATTTAACATATCTACTAAAACATATTTCACTCCTTTTTTGTTGTTGTTGTTGGTCGTGGGGCTTGAACTTTGGTTCTGGGTCCTGTCTCTCAACTCTTCAGCTCAAGTCGAGTGCTCTACCACTTTAGTGACAGGACCACTTCCAGTTTTCTTGTGGTTTATTGGTGATAAGAGTCTCCTAGAGGGGCTGAGAAAGTGACTCAGTGGTAGAACGTTTGCCTTGCATGCATGAGGGCCTGGATTTGATTCCTCAGCACCACATAAGCAGAAAAAGCCAGAAGTGGCACTGTGGCTCAAGTGTTAGAGCACTAGTCTTGAGTTGAATTGCTGAGGGACAGGGCCCAGACTCAGAGTTCAGGCCCCATGACCCACCAACTGGGGGGGAAAAAAAAAGAGTCTCATGGGTTTTTCTTGCCTGGGCTGGCTTTGAACTTCAATCCTTAGATCTCAGCCTCCTGAGTAGCTAGGATTATGGGTGTGAGCCACCAGTGTCCAGCTTCTTTTTTTTTTTTAAATAAAAGAGTAAGTGATTTTTTTTTGATCTGTCGTGGGGCCTGAACTCTGGGCCTGGGCACTGTCCCTCAGTTCTTCAGTTCAAGGCTAGAGCTCTACCACTTGAGGCACAGCACCACTTCCAGCTTTTTCTGCTTATGGCACAGTGCCACTTCTGGCTTTTTTCTTTTTGCTTATGTGGTGCTGAGGAATCAAACCCAGGGCCTCATGCATGCAAGGCAAGCACTCTACCACTGAGCCACCTTCCCAGCCCATAAGTGATCTTTTGGTTCATTATATTTATTAACTTGCAGGGTGATGCAACATCTACTTAACAAGTAGGAAATCTTGAGTTCAAACCTCAATACCAGCACACATACACACCCACCCACACACACACACACACACACACACACACAATATTTTGTGGAGGTTGGCAGGGAATGTGGCTTAGTGATAGAGAGCTTACCTAGCATGCATGAGGCCCTGAGTTCAATTCCTCAGTACCACATAAACAGAAAATGCTGCAAGTGGCGCTAGAGTGGTGCTAGCCTTGAGCAAAAGAAACTCAGAGACATTGATCAGGCCCTGAGATCAAGCCCCAAGACTGGCATAAATAAATAAATAAATTGCAAGGCTCCCTTCAGTAGCACATATACTAAAACCTTATCAACTTGCTTAAAACTTTCTTTACTCCCTACCATCTAGAGGATAAAGTCAAATTCCTTTCCTGGGCTTCAGACCTGATGGCTCACTTTGTGCCTTGGCCCCTACCCATCCTTCTCTGGAAAGCCCTTCACTATGTACTGTGACCACCTAAGCAGGTCTGATTCCTTTCCCTTTCCTGCTGCCCCATCCCCTTCATACTTGTTAATGTGCTGTTCTCCTATAAGAGTTTTAGAGGCTGGAAAGCCACACATCATTGTAATGTTTGTTTCTCAGTGCTTTGCACAGTTCCTAGTACTTGGTGTTGAGTAAGATGATGCTAAGCTTTTTTTTTTTTTTTGCCTGAACTCAGTGGCTGGGTGCTATCCCTGAGTATTTTTTTCTCAAAGCTAGAGCTCTGCCACTTGAGCCAAAGCTCCATTTCAAGCTTTTTCCTGGTTAATTGGAGATAGAGTCTTACAGCTGGCTTCAGACCATGACCCTCTGTTTTCAGCCACCTTAGTAGCTAGAATTACAGCCATGAGCAACCAGCATCTAGCTTGACAAGACTCTTAACACTCTATTTTACCCTTTATTTATTTATTTATTTATTTTGCTGGTCATGGGGCCTGAACTCTGGGTCTGGGTGCTGTTCCTCAGCTCTTCAGCTCAAGGCTAGCACTCTACCACTTGAGCCTCAGCGCCACTTCCGGCTTTTTCTGTTTATGTGGTGCTGAGGAATCGAACCCAGGGCCTCATGCTTGCAAGGCAAGCACTCTACCACTGAGCCACCACTATTTTACCCTTTAGATATTAGCTTCTAATGTGGGAAAAGGAGGCAAGGATCTTTGCTGCCATCCTGACTCAATTCTGCTCTGTGTCTTGTAATTTGAGCCAATTACCTGACTGGAGGTGTGGTTCCCTCATTTGCCATAGGCACCTACCTGGAGAGTTGTCAATGTCAACTGAGCTCCTGACTGAAAGCACATAAGACAAGAGTCCATTCCACATGCAGAACATATTTGATAAAGGTTTATTTCCTGCCCTTGCCCTATGATTGCCAAGAGGCTGCCTAATTTAGTTACATTCCAGTATGGCTCTTGGGTGTTGGAGGGTTGGCTCAGTTGGTACAGTGTTAGTGTGGCTCTTGGCTGGTATCTTATTAACCCTGGCACAACTAAACTCATTTAATTCAACTACAGCAGACAGTACTTGAGCCTTCTTCCAACAGAAAAAAATAATTTTAAAAAATCAGAGGGGCTGGGAAGGTGGCTCAGGGGTAGAATCTTGCCTTGCATGCATGAGGCCCTGGGTTCAATTCCTCAGTACCCTATAAACAGGAAAAGCCAGAAGTGGTACTGTGGCTCAAGTGGTAGAATGCTATCCTTAAATTAAAGAACAGTGCCCAGACCCAGAGTTCAAGCCTCACAACAGACCAAAAAAAAAAAGTCAGAAAGGGATGGGAAGGTGGCTCAGTGGTAGAGTGCTTGCCTTGCATGCATGAGGCCCTGGGTTTGATTCCTCAGCACCACATAAGCAGAAAAAGCCAGAAGTGGTTCAGTGGCTCAAATGGTAGAGCGCTAGCTTTGAGCTGAAGAGCTGAGGGACAGCACCCAGGCCCTGAGTTCAAATGCCACAACCAACAACAGCAACAACAAAAGAGTCTCACAGACTTTTCTGTCCAAGCTGGCTTTGAACTGTGATCCTCAGATCTCAGCTGCTGAGTATCTATGACTATAGGTGTGAGCTACCAGCACCTGGCTTTCCCTTGGCTTTTATTTTGCCCAAGGCTGGTGTACTACCACAGCTCTACTTCCAACATTTTTTTTTTTGGTCCGGTCGTGGGGCCTGAACTCTGGGCCTGGGCGCTGTCCCTCAGCTCTTCAGCTCAAGGCTAGCGCTCTACCACTTGAGCCACAGCGCCACTTCCGGCTTTTTTTTTCTGCTCATGTGGTGCTGAGGAATTGAACCCAGGGCCTCATGCATGCGAGGCAAACACTCTACCACTGAGCCATCTTCCCAGCCCCTACTTCCAACATTTTGCTGGTTCATTGGAAATAAGGGTTTCTCAGATTTGTCTGCCCAGACTAGCTTCAAACCACAATCCTCAGATTTCAGCCTCCTGATAGCTAGGATTACAGGTATAAGCCACTAGTGCCCGGCTAGATTTCTTAACTGATTGATTCCCTGCTCCCCACCTAAAGAAAGCATAGTAACTCACCTCTTGAACTTCTGCTAATTGTGCTTTAGTCATTGCTAATGAGGTATTCCTTTCATATAAGAGCTTCTTAAGTCGAATCACCTCCACATTCTCCTTAATGGAAGCACTGCAAAAAAAAAAAAAAAAGAGGTGTTGAAGCTGGGTTCTGGTGGCTCATATTTGTAATCCTAGCTACTTGGGAGGCTGAGAGCTAAGGATCATAGTTTAAAGCCATCCTGGGCAGGAAAGTCTGTGAGAATCATCTCCACTAAACCACAAGAAAAGAAAAGAAAGGAAGGAAGGAGCTCAGAGACAGTGCCCAGGCCTTGAGTTCAAGCTTCAGGACCAGCACGAGAGAGAGAGAGAGAGAGAGAGAGAGAGAGAGAGAGAGAGAGAGAGAGAGAGAGAGAGGTTGAATATCTGTATTTGAGAGGAAACAGCTCATCACCTATTTTTTTGTATATATGTGTGCCCATCCTGTGTGCCTGCCTGGATGTTGTCTCTGAGGTTTTTTCCTTGAGGTTAGCACCCTACCACTTAAGACATAGCTCTACTTCTAGATTTTTGGTGTTTAATTGAAATAAGAGTCCCAGAGACTTTCTTGACCAGCCAGCCTATCTTCAAACAGATCCTCGGATCTTAGTCTGAGTAACTAGGATTACAGGAGTCAGCCACTGGTGCCTGGCACACCAGTACTATTTTACGTGTGTGTGTGTGTGTATGTGTGTGTGTGTGTGCACGCATGTGAGAGAGGGGGGAGGGGGAGAGAGAGGGAGACAGACAGACAGACAGGCAGGCAGGCAGGCAGGCAGGCAGGTAGACAGACAGACAGACAGTTTGTGTGTGTCCTAGGGCCTGAACTCAGGGGCTGGGCACTGTTCTTGAGCTTTTGTGCTCAAGGCTAGAACTCTACCACTTGAGCCACAATTCCTCTTCAGGCTTTTTTGGTAGTTAATTGGAGAGAAGAGTCTCCTGGGCTTTGATGGCGAAGCTGGCTTCAAACTATGATCCTCAGGGGCTGGGAAGTTGGCTCAGTGGTAGAGCGCTTGCCTTGCATGCCTGAGGCCTTGGGTTTGATTCCTCAGCACCACATAAGAAAAAGAAAAAAGCCGGAAGTGGCACTGTGGCTTAAGTGGTAGGGCACTAGCCTTGAGCTGAAGAGCTGTGGGACAGCGCCCAGTCCCAGAGTTCAGGCCCCACAACCGGACCAAA
>NW_012267337.1:1797955-1800350 GCF_000151885.1 Dipodomys ordii | reverse complement strand
AAAGCTTTTAGGTTTTTTGGTTTTTTTTTTGGTCAGTTGTGGGGCCTGAACTCTGGGCCTGGGCGCTGTCCCTCAGCTCTTCAGCTCAAGGCTAGTGCTCCACCTCTTGAGCCACAGCGCCACTTCTGGCTTTTTGTTTATGTGGTGCTGAGGAATCGAACCCAGGGCCTCATGCATGCAAGGCAAGCAATCTACCACTGAGCCAACCTCCCAGCCCCGTTTCTGAGCTTCTTTAGCTCAAGGCTAACACTCTACCACTTGAGCCGTAGCACCACTTCTGTCTTGTTCTGTTTATGTGGTACTGAGGAATCAAACCCAGGGCTTACATGCTAGTCAAGCACTCTACCACTAAGCAACATTCCCAATCCCCATTTGCACTTTTTTACTGGTGCCAAGAAGAGCATCTTTCTCTTGAGTCTTGCCTTCTGTGCTCACCCTAAAGACACCAGCATATAGTGTACAGTCTGGCAAATCATCTCCTTTTCCTGGTCTCACTAATTTAAATTTGAAACTATATATTTTATGAAAACAGAATATTGGGGGAAGGGACCAGTACTAGGGTTGAAACAACAGTAAGGGGATCGGGGAGAGGGGTGCCCTATAATCCTAGCTACTCAGGAGGCTGAGTCTGAGGATCGTGGTTCTAATCCAGCACAGGCAGGAAAGTCCATGAGACTCTTATCTCCAGTTAGCTACCAAAAAAGCCAGAACTGGCACTGTAGTTCAAAGTGGTAGAACACTAGCCTTAAGTGAAAAAGGTCAGGAACAGCACCCAGGTCCTATGTTCAAATCCCATAATCAAAAGCAAAAACAAAAACAACAACAAATAAAAACAATAAAAAACTTCAGGACCTCTTTACCTACTTGCCTGGCACTCTGCCACTTGAACCACACCTTCAGCCTGACATTTTGATGATTATTTTGGGAAATAGTGTCTCTTAGATATTTCTCTCTGGGCTGATTTACAATGTCTTTTAGATTTCAGTCTCCTGAGCCACTAGGAATTCAGGAATGAACCATCAGCACATAGCTTAGAGTAATTTTTTTTTAAAATTATTGTGCCTGATGAACTTAACAACTTTGGTAGGGGGTGGGAGGGAGGATCGGGTCGGGGAGGGGAGGAGTATGGGAAGGGATGGGAAGGGGAACCAACGAGGAGGCAACAATGCTTGATAAGAAATGTACTTGTTATCTTGCCCATGTAATTGTAACTCCTCTGTGCTGTATTCTTACAATTAAAAAAAATTATTTTGCCTGCAGTGTCTTATATGTCTTGTAAAGTCCAAATATGTCTAAAGTTTATTTCATTAGGAAAACCAGAGAGAGAGCAATGAAGAGACAAGGAAGATTATTATTTCTAAATCAGCGAGATCGTGCTTTAGTTTATAGTTTAATTTAATTTGGAGATAGGGTCTTAACTATGTAGCTTTAGGTGATCTCAAAATGTAATCCTCAGTGGTACTCACTGGACACTATGTTGAAAATGAACGATACAATTTGTGGATGGGAACAGGAGAAATTGAAAAAGAATGAGGGAAAGGATAACATTGTCCAAAAAGAAATGTATTCATTACTTGACTTACATAAGTGTAACCCCTCTATATATCACCATTTTAATGACAATAAGAAAAAGAGAAAAAAGTCACCTTTCAAATACTTAATTATAATAAGGGCAACCCAGGGTATAAAAACACCAAGACTCATGTTCATTAATTGCTTTGTTTAGTATTGGTGGACTAGATTTGGTTTTGGATGAGTAACTTAAAAATGACCTTGTGCTTAATTTGTTTTGTTTTGTTGGTCATGGGGCTTGAACTCTGGCCTGAGCGCTGTCCCTGAGCTCTTCAGCTCAAAGGTAGCACGCTACCACTTGAGCCACAGCACCACTTCAGGCTTTCTGGTGGTTTATTGGAGATAAGAGTCTCACATCTCACAGACTTTCCTGCCCAGACTGCTTTGAACTGCAATCCTCATATCTCAGCTTCCTGAGTAGCTAGGATTACAGACATGAGCCACTGGTGCCCAGCTGTGCTTAGTTTTTTTTTTGTTGTTGTTTTATTTATTTATTTTTTTTTGCCAGTTGTGGGGCCTGAACTCTGGCCTGGGCACTGTCCTTCAGCTCTTCAGCTCAAGGCTAGCACTCTATCACTTGAGCCACAGCACCACTTCCAGCTTTTTTTTTTATTTCTGCTTATGTAATGCTGAGGAATCAAACCCAGGGCCTCATGCATGCAAGGCAAACACTCTGCCACTGGACTACCTTCCCTGCCCCTTGTTTTGATTTTTGTCAGTTGTGGGGCCTGAACTCTGGGTCTGTGTGCTGTCCTTCAGCTTTCAGCTCAAGGCTAGCACTCTACCACTTGAGCCACAGTGCCACTTCCAGCTTTTTCTGCTT
>NW_012267337.1:1789244-1796405 GCF_000151885.1 Dipodomys ordii | reverse complement strand
AAGGTGGCTCAGTGGTAGAGCGCTTGCCTTGCATGCATGAGGCCCTGGGTTCAATTCCTCAGCACCACATAAGCAAAAAGAAAAAAGCCGGAAGTAGCGCTGTGGCTCAAGTGGTAGAGCGCTAGCCTTGAGCTGAAGAGCTGAGGGACAGTGCACAGGCCCAGAGTTCAGGCCCCATGACCGGACCCCCCTCCAAAAAAAAAGGATCTTATGGATGGGCTGGGAAGGTGGCTCAGTGGTAGAGCACTTGGCTTGCATGCATGAGGCCCTGGGTTCGATTCCTCAGCACCACATAAACAAAAAATAAATAAAATTAAAATTAAAGGAGAAGAAAGAAAAAAGAGATAGAGGGAGGGAGGGAGGGAGGGAGGGGGGAGGGAGACAGGGAAGGATGGAGGAAGGGAGGAAAGAAAGAAAGAAACTCTGGTTGTTTTTTTTTTTAATTAATCTTTTTTGTTTTGCTTTGCTTTCAGGCTGGACTGCCTCATGCTTACCGAAGCTCTGCAGCTTTCTGGGCATACTCCAAGGAGCTCCTCTGTTCCAAATTTTCATCTTTGGACCATATTTTCTCAGGAGATATGGGCCGTCCTTCCACCCTCATGATATTGTTGGCCATCATTTGGACACTGTTGGGCATACATTGACCAATGAGTTTAGCCATAATTATGACTTTGTTGAAAGAAGTTATAATCTTAGAATTAGGAACATTAAACACACACAAAAAAAGGAAATAGAAACTATTGGGCTGTCCACTTACAAAAAGAAAATAGAGATATAGCCAGTAATCTTGATGTGTGTGAAAGATGAGCTTACAAAATAGTCTTCAAACATGAAATGGCTATAGAAATAAATTACAGTATGGGGAATTTAAAAAAATAAAAGGGCATACTTTCAAATGAGAAAAGGGCCTTTATTGTTCTTTCCCCAGAAGACACAGAGATGCTTGCTGTCCTATTTTAAATCCTAAGGTTAGAATCTGAACTAAGATTGCCTTTCGTATTCTCTGATTGCACTGGAAATCATCAACATCACGTTTATCCCTAAATGACTCATTTCCAATGAATCTGCAGGGAAAACAACAGGACACAAAGAAGGAACTCACCATTCGCTGGGTTGACTGGCTATTTCACTTCTGTTTTTTTCATTAGTCACATGCTCCCTGACTGTGGGAGGGGCTGTGTAGCTTAGCCTGTCCATAGGCCCTGAAAGTTGAGGCAGAAATATACACTAGGCTGTAGCAACTGCACCTTCCAGAACATTAAGTGCTAGATATAGGGAGTCTGAGCTCCAGCAGGGCCTATTTGACAGAGGGGACAATCACTGGACCACGGAGAGGGTCACTTTCTTTCCTTCTTTCTTTTTTTCTTTTGTCTTTCTTTTTTTCTTTTGTCTTTCTTTCTTCCCTCCCTCCATCCCTTTCCTTCCTTCCTTTCTTTTTGTCGGTTGTGGGGACAACTCTGGGCCTGGGCTCTGTCCTTCAGCTCTTCAGCTCAAGGCAAGTGCTCTACCACTTGAGCAACAGCACCATTTCCAGTTTTCTGGTGGTTAATTGAAGATAAGAGTCTCATGGACTTTCCTGCCTGGGCTGGCTTTGAACCACGATCCTCAGATCTCAGCCTCCTGAGTAGCTAGGATTATAGCCATGAGCCACTGGCACCTGGCTCTTTCATTTATTATTATTATTATTGGTAGTACTAACAGTAGTAGTAGTCGTCGTCGTAGTAGTAGTTGCTGTTGTTGTAATATTGGGGACTGAACTCAGAATCTTGTGCTTGGTTCTCCCACTTAAGTCATGCCCTAAGCCCTTTTGTTTGTTTGTTTGTTGTTGTTGTTTTATATACATAGGCAGGTACTCAGGGCCTAGGGTCTGGTCTGTCTCTGGCTTTTTGCTCAAGGTTGGCACTCTTCCACTTGAGCCACAACTCTATTTGCAGGATTTTGCTGGTTAGTTGGATTTGTTTCTGAGTTGGCTTCTAACCACAATCCTCAGATCTTAGCTTTCTGAATCTCTAGGATGAGAGATGTAAAGCCACCAGCCCATGGCTTAAATTAATTGTTCTTTTAAAGGCTTCTCCTTCCTCCAAAGGCTAAGAACCAGTGTGTGCCAGTGACTCCAGCCTGTAATCCTAGCTACTCAGGAGGCTGAAATCTGAGGATTGTAGTTTGAAGTTAGCCTGAACAGGAAAGCCAGTGAGACTCTTATCTCCAACTAATCAGCAAAAAGAAATGAAACTGCAGCTCAAGGCACCAGACTTGAGCAGAAAAGCTAAGGAACAGTGTCCAGGCCTTGAGTTCAAGCCCCAGTACTGGCACATAAAGAAAAGAAAATGCGTGCTGGGAATGTGGCTTAGTGGTAAAGTGCTTGCCTAGCATGCATGGTTCAAATCCTCAGTACCACATACACAGAAGAGACCAGAAGTGGTGCTGTTGCTCAAATGGTAGAGTACTAGCCTTGAGCAAAAGAAACTCAGAGACAATGCTCAGGCTCTGAGGAGTTCAAGCCCCAGGACTGGCCAAGAAAAAAAAGAAAATGCTAAGAACCCCAGTTTTAGGGCACAGCTGTTCTGGAAATCCCCTCACACCTAACCAAGACCACATTCCTTTTCTTATCTTTTTTCTAGACCCTCGCAGAACCCACTATGGAAACCCTAGTTTTGATTATCTGATTATCTCTGAGTGAGTATCCTGTGGAAATTGAGAGGTTTGCTGTTGTGGTCACCGAGGTGGGGGGTGTTGATCCAACCTAGGGCCTACTGCATGTGCTTTTACCCCTGAGTTATACCGTCCCCTAGCCCTGAACTTAGAATTTTGAACTTGATGTCCCACTCCATAAATTTACAAAAAATCAAAAGATTTCTGGGAGGGATGTAGAAAAGACAGAGTGAGAAAAAAAGGAAAGAACCAAGAAGATGGCCAGTTCATAAAGCAGGTGTAACAATCCCTCCCACAGTTTTAGGATGCCATCTTGAGCCTCTCACCCTTCTTGGATTTCTCCAGCATCCGCCCACCCAGTGTACGGAGCTGTCGGTGTCCTGCATGAACCCGAGACTGAGCACGGCCCAGGAGAGAGGGGCCACCGCGCTGGGGCTGCCAGTGTAGCCTGTGCCAGGATGGCCGCTGGTGTGCTTCGGGTCGCCGCCGCCGGCTCCGGGGCTCTGAAGGCTGCGCTACCGCTGCCGTGGCCACCAGGTCTCGGCCAGAAGTCACTCTGAGCAAGGCGGTCCTCAGCCTGCAGCAAGATAAAACACCCGACTTCCACCCTCTTCTCGCTTCCTGGTGCTGGGGATGAACCCAAGTCCTTCAGCAAGTTAGACCCGGACTCTAGCGCACGGCTGCGGCTCTTGCCAGCACTTCCTAACACTGTGTTGTTCAATTAGAGTTAAGAGTCACGGATTTGCCTGCTCCTGCTGGCTTTTGAACCTTGTTACTCAGATATCAGTCTTCTAAGTAGGTAGGATTTTTATTTATTTATTTTGTCGGTCGTGGGGCTTTGAACTCTGGGACAGCGTCCAGGCCCAGAGTTCAGGTCCCACCACCGACAAAAAAAATAAAAATAATAAATAAATAAATATCTGTAACACTCTTTGAGGTGTGAAAACATCACATTTCTAGATGCTTAATCTCAGCACCTACCTTGATAAAGAAATGGGGAGGAATTCTCTTGTTATTGGTTTCTTTCTTTTTCTTTTTTGTCAGTCATGGGGCTTGAACTCTGGGCCTGTCTCATTAACTTTCCTGCCCCGGCTGTCTTTGAACTACAATCCACAGATCTCAGCCACCTGAGTAGCTGGGATTACAGGCATGAACCACCAGTGCCCAGTTTATAGTCATGATAAACACTGCCAGGAGCTAGTGGCTTACACCTATAATACTAGCTACTCAGGTAGCTGAGATCTGAAAATCATGGTTCCAAACCAGCCCAGGCAGAAAAGTCCCTGAGACTCTTCTCTCAAATTACTCAAAAAGCCAGAAGTAGAAGTGTGGCTGAAGAGGTACAACACCAGCATTGAGTGAAAAAGCTAAGGAACAGCATCCAGGCTTTGAGTTCAAAACCCAGTACTGACATAAATAAATAGACATAAACAAAACTATCAATTTTTAAAAATGATAAATATAAGCAAAAACATTTTTTTTTCTTTTTGGGTCGGGTAGTGGGGCCTGAACTCTGGGCCTGGGCACTGTCCCTCAGCTTTTCAACTTAAGGCATCTTTTTCTTCTGCTTATGTGGTGCTGAGGAATCGAACCCAGGGTCTCATGCATGCAAGGCAAGCGCTCTTACCACTGAGCCACCTTCATAGCCCCAGCAAAAACATTTTTTGTCTCCATCCTAGTGCTTGAACTTAGGGTCTGGGTGTTACCCCCAAGCTTTTGTGTTGAAAGATAGTGCTATACCACTAAAGTCACAGCTCCACTTCCAGCTTTTTTAGTAGTAATTGGAGATAAAAGTCTCATGGGGTTTACTGCCCAGGCAGACTTTGAACCACAATCTTCTGTTGTTGTTGTTGTTGTTGAACTTGAGGCCTAGGTGCTGTCACTGAGCCTCTTTGTGCCACTTAAGCCACAGTGCTTCTTCTGGTTTTTGAGTGGCTTATTGAAGATAAGAGTCCCATGGATCCCCTGTCTGGACTGGCTTTGAACTGTAATCCTCAGATTTTAGCCTCTTGAGTAGCTAGGATTATAGTCATGACTCACTGGCACTTGACTTCAAAAATTACTTTTGATTCTTTTTTTTTTTGGAGGGGGGTCCGGTCATGGGGCCTGAACTCTGGGCCTGGGCGCTGCCCCTCAGCTCTTCAGCTCAAGGCTAGCGCTCTACCACTTGAGCCACAGCGCCACTTCTGGCTTTTTTCTTTTTGCTTCTGTGGTGCTGAGTAATCAAACCCAGGGCCTCAGGCATGCAAGGCAAGCGCTCTACCACTGAGCCACCTTCCCAGCCCCTTGATTCATTTTTTTGACATTTAAATCATTTTCTGGTATGGACATCTAACGAAGTAATTCCTGTTTGTTTAGTGTAGAGAAGCTGGTGGGTAGATACAGCTGCTAATTTTTTTTTTTTTGTTGGTCTTGGGGCCTGAACTCTGGGCCTGTGCACTGTCCCTCAGCTCTTCAGCTCAAGGCTAGTGCTCTACCACTTAGCCACAGCAACACTTCTGGCTTTTTCTGTTTACATGGTGCTGAGGAATTGACCCAGGGCCTGATGCATGCAAGGCAAGCACTCTACCACTGAGCTACTTTCCCAGCCCCACAGCTGCTAATTTTTTGTTTGGGGGGGGGTCCAGTAATGGGGCCTGAATCTGGGCCTGGGCACTGTCCCTCAGCTCTTCAGCTCAAAGCTAGGGTTCTACCACTTAAGCCACAGCACCACTTCCGGCTTTTTTCTTTTTGCTTATGTGGTGCTGAGGAATCAAACCCAGGGCCTCATGCATGCAAGGTAAGCGTTCTACCACTGAGCCACCTTCCCAGCCCATAGCTGCTAATTTTTAAAAGATAGCTCTGGGTACCTTTTGATCTCATCCTGTTGTTTCCACGAAAGCTCCTTCACTGACAGGTGCTCATCACGAAGTCGAAAGAATCTGTCCTCCAATTCCTCCCGGGTCATCCTGCTCAAGGATGGTTGAGACTTGATATTCTTACCTATAGTCCCAGGAGAGGATAATTGGAGAATGTTTCCATGATATTTTAACTAAGCAGATCTATCATAGCATCTTGTCTAGAAAGCATGATTCTAACTAGTCGGGAAGCAGATGCAATGACCACTCTGGAGGCTTTCTCCAATCTTTCTAGCAAGAGATGTGATTTGAATTTTCTGCAAACTAATTTTCTTGATAAAAATACCTAGTAGAGCTATTCTTCCCCCTTAATCTGTGTGTTTGTGTGTGTGTGCATGTGCATGCACATATGTATATGTGTGTGATCATGCTGGTACAAGTGCTTGAACCTAGGGTCTAATACTCTTCCTTGGACTTTTTTCTCAGGTTGGTGCTCTACTACCTCTACTCCTGGCTTTTTTTTTTTTTTTTCAGTTTTGGGGCTGAACTCAGGGCCTGGGCCTGTCCCTAAGCTTTTTTTACTCAAGGCTAGCACTCTACCACTTGAGCCACAGTGCCACTTCTGGCCTTTTCTGTTTATATAGTACTGAGGAATTGAACCCAGGGCTTCATGCATGCTAGGCAAACACTATCACCAAGCCATATTCCCAGCTGCCCAGCTGTTGTTGGTGGTGGTCATGGGACTTGAACTCAGGGTCTGGGTACTGTCCCTGAGTTCTTTTGTTCAAAGCTAGTGCTCTGCCACTTTGAGCCACAGCTCTACTTACAATTTTTTGAGTGGTTAATTAGAGATAAGAGTCTTATCAGCCTTAGAAGATGCTGGTAAAAGACAAATAGCTCTTTGAACTATTTTTGTAATTATTCTATAAATCTAAAATTAACTCAAAATTAACTCTATAAATCTAAAATTAACTCAAAGTCAAAGAACTGTGTTTCTCCAAAGTCCCTTAGTAGACTATAGGAAACTTCAGTGCTTTGAAAGGGCACAAAGATGTCACAAATTTGAAATGTATTATAATACCAAATTAGTTATCATGATCCTTACAGAAATCCTTTTACTCTTTTACTGTACATTCTTCAAAGTACACATGCCTCAAACTTGGAACCAGTTAGTGGTTAGTGGCCTTTGTATCTTGGCAGATACTTATTTAGTATCTGGGGATGATTTATCATAGCAGGTATACTTTCTGGTTGTTGATGTTTTGCTGCTTGTATTTATTGAATTTACATTTTTGTTGTTATCTTTGTGTTATAGCACGCATTCTTTTTACAATCATGCATCAATAGCTTTAGAGATTTGTAGAGTATAAAATTTGAGACAGAAATGTTAATAAATTAGCTCAGAATTGCTAACACAAATGTAAACTGAGAAGAGTAATCCATTAAAAAGGAAAAATTGCAACAAGTACACACTATTAAAAAAAGAAGTATACACTATTGAAAAACTGAGTTTAAACAATTTGTTGCATTAGTATGTTGTCTGAGATGAAACTATAAAGAGTAGCTGCAAGAACTATGATGTTTTCTTTCTCCCTTCCTTCCTTCCTTCCTTCCTTCCTTCCTTCCTTCCTTTCTTTCTTCCTTCCTTCCTTCCTTCCTTCCTTCCTTCCTT
>NW_012267337.1:1787671-1789194 GCF_000151885.1 Dipodomys ordii | reverse complement strand
AGGTTTTTAAAGTGTTTTCCCTCCCTCTCTCCCTCCCTCCCTTCTTTCTTTCTTTCTTTCTTTCTTTCTTTCTTTCTTTCTTTCTTTCTTTCTTTCTTTCTTTCTTTCTTTCTTTCTTTCTTTCTTCCTTTCTTTCTTTTTGGTCACGGGGCTTGGACTCTGGGTCCTAGTTGCTCAGATTTCAGCCACCAGTGCCCAGCTGATGTTTTCTTTAATGGTATTTCCACAGAATGTTTCAGGACATATTTAGTAAACTGAGGGTATGTATTAAAAAATTACATGGTCTGGGAAGGTGACTCAGTGGTGGAGTGCTTGCCTTACATGCATGACGCCCTGGGTTTGATTCCTCAGCACCACATGAACAAAAAGAAAAAAGCCGGAAGTGGCGCTGTGGCTCAAGTGGTAGAGAACTAGCCTTGAGCTGAAGGGTTGAGGGACAGCGCCCAGGCCCAGAGTTCAGGCCCCACGACCGGACCCAAAAAATAAATAAATAAAATAAAAATAAATTAAAAAAAATTACTACCAGAGACTTTGTGTCCAGAAACCTAGATTAAATGCTAAAGAGTGTATAAATTTAGAAAATAAATTAAATTCTAAAAGACTTAATTCTTAATTTTCTCATCAGTAAAGTATGAGTAATGAAATACTTAAATCACAGCAATAGTGAAGATTAAAATAAATAATACTTAGAACAAATACAAGTTTTCACTGTATTTGATTCCCATGCCCTGCACCTTGTATATACATATATACATTTTTCTAATTTGGGGAGGGGAAGGGAAATAACAAAATTCTGAAACAAAGATACAGGTTGACCATTGTAACAATGAGATGCACAAGACATTATGTTGAAAATGAACTTTACAAGTTGGGACAGAGGGAGGAGATGGTAGGAGAAAAACAAAGGAGGGGGTAACAATGCTCAATAGGAAATGTACTCAATACTGTGTAACCCCTCTGTACACTATCTTTACAATAAAAAGTATATATTACAAAAAGAGGTGTGGGAAGGTGTCCTAGTGCTTGCCTAGTATGAATGAAGCCCTGGATTCAATTCCTCAGTATCACATAAACAGAAAAAGCCAGAAGTGGTGCTGTGGCTCAAGTGGTAGAATGCTAGCCTTGAGCAAAAGAAGTTCAGGGACAGTGCCCAGGCCCTGAGTTCAAGCCCCAGCACTGGAAGAGATGGGGAGAGTCTTTTTTTGCTCAGACTGGCTTTGAACCATAATTCTGGGATCTCAGCCTCCTGGATAGCTAGGATTATAGACATGAGCCACCAGTTCCCGGTTCACTCCCAGGTTTTTGCTGGTTAATTAGAGGTAACAGTCTCTCTGATTTGTAGGCCTGGGCTGGCTTCAAACCCTGATCCACAGATCTCAGCTTCCTGAGTACCTAGGATATACAGGCATGAGCCACCAGCTCCTGGTGTTAATCTGTTTCGTTTTTTGTTTTGTTTTTGTTTTTTGTCGGTCGTGGGGCTTGAACTCTGGGCTTTGGTGCTGTCCCTCAGCTCTTCAGCTCAA
>NW_012267337.1:1781395-1786991 GCF_000151885.1 Dipodomys ordii | reverse complement strand
GAGCGCTGGCCTTGAGCTGAAGAGCTGAGGGACAGCGCCCAGGCCCAGAGTTCAGGCCCCATGACCGGACCCCCCCCCAAAAAAAGAAAGAGGGCTTGCATCTCTATCTGGGAGCCACCTCCACTAGCACCTCTGATCTGCCCTTTGGAAAGGATGACAAGTGAGAATGGGAGGGTGTAATACTATTGTTTGAACTCAGGGCTTCCTGCCTGCTAGGCTGGCCATACCTCTGGCCCAGGATTTTTTATTTTATTTTAAATTGTTATTTATAAAAGTGATGTAATGAGGTATTACAATTAAAGGTGTTAAGTAGTAAAGAGTACATTTCTTTTAGACAGTCACGCCTTCCCTTGCTCTCTCCCAGTTTTTCCCTCCCATCCCCATCCACAAGTGGTATAGTTCATTTTGAACTAGTGACTACCATTGCTGCATTTGTTTACCCTTTGTCTCTCCATTTCTATGCCCTGCTACCCTCCCAAAGATAGATAAATAAACAAACAAAAAGAAAAGAAAACAAAGCAGCAACAAAGGAAAAACCTCTTGTTTTCATTTCCTGGAGTTCATTTTGATAAATATTATTTTATATGATCAGATACACATAGGCATTGTGCCTTTGTGTTTCTCTCCTAAGAATATCCTCCTTTGTTCTATGTGTGAATGATAGCATATTGTATAATTTATCATGTCCCAGTGTATTTTAGATCTAGCTTCTGCATATGAGAGAAAACATGCACTGTGTCTCTGAGCTTGGCTCACCTCACTTAATATAATTTGTTCTAGCTTCATCCATTTCCTTGCAAATGATATATTATTTTTTCTAATTGCCGTCTAAAATTACATTGTGTATAGCTACCATTTTTTGTATCCACTCATCTATTTTAGGGCATCTGAGCTGTTTCCATAAGTTGGCTATTGTGAATAGTGCAGCCCTGAACATGGACGTGTTTTTATAGTGTGTTTATAGTGTGATGTTCTGAGTAGATGCACAGGAGTGGTATGGCTGGGTCATAGAGAAGGTCTATGTTTAGTTTTTTTGAGGAACCTCCAGACTGCTGTTCAGAGTGGTTATACTAGTTTACCTTGCCACCAATAGTGCAATATGGTTCCTTTCCCCCTACATTCCTGCCATCATTTGTTTGAATTCATGATGTTGGCCAATCTAACTGGGGTGATGGAATCTCAGAGTTGTTTTGATTTCCATTTTCTTTATGGCCAGAAATGTTTCTTTGCCATTCTTACCTCTTTTTCTTTCTTTTTTTTTTTTGGGGGGGGGGTCCGGTCGTGGGACCTGAACTCTGGGCCTGGGTGCTGTCCCTCAGCTCTTCAGCCCAAGGCTAGCGCTCTACCACTTGAGCCACAGCGCCACTTCTGGCTTTTTTCCTTTTGCTTATGTGGTGCTGAGGAATCGAACCCAGGGCCTCAAGCATGCAAGGCAAGCACTCTACAACTGAGCCAGCCCCTCTTACCTCTTTTCCTGAGATTACTCTCCTTAGCTACTTTGCACATTTGATGATTTGTTTATTAGCCCATCCCAGATTTTCAAAAATCTTTTTTAATCTGGTATCAGTGGTTCCCACTTGTAATCCTAACTACTCAGGAGGCTGAGATATGAGAACTAAGGCTCAGAGCTAACTCAGGCACAGAAATCTGAGAAATTCTTATTACCAAGTAATATGCAAAAACTAGAAGTGGAGGCATGGCTCAAATGGTAGAATTCTAGCTATGGGTTAAGACTTAGAAAGCCAAATTGAGAGTTCAAGGTTCTGGATTAAAGCTCTGGTATCAGCACCCACACACACACACATCTATTTTATTGAAATATAACTGATATAGTACCTACAATGCACACCGGAAGAGTAGAAATTGTGATTAGTTTTAACATATATAAATATTAATCATAACATTTATTTGTTTTTTTTAATGAATCTTTTTTTGTAAAAATACTGTACAGAGGGGTTACAATAAATGGGTAAGGTAATGAGTACATTTTTTATCAAACATTGTTGCCTCCTCCTTTGTTTCCCCTTCCCATCCCTTCCCATCTCCCCGCTCATAACTTTTATTTGTGAATACACTCCCATACTCCAGTTTCTTTGAGGCCCTTTGCAGTCCATTTTCTCCCATCCCACACCAACCTCAAACCCCACTATTTTCAAATACTATGTCTTATGACATTATAGATTGATTTCCATTTTCTAGAACTTCATAAGATTTTTGTTGTTGTTGTTGGTTGTGGGGCCTGAACTCTGGGCCTGGGCGCTGTCCCTCAGCTCTTCAGCTCAAGGCTAGCACTCTACCACTTGAGCCACTGCACCACTTCCGGTTTCTTTTTCTGCTTATGTAGTGCTGAGGAATCGAACCCAGGACCTCATGCATGCAAGGCAAGCACTCTACCACTGAGCCACCTTCACAGCCCTTCATACAGATTAAATAATGTATTATATATCTATCTCTTCTCTGACTGCTTTTACTTAGCAAAAGTATTTTGAGAAAAATCCATGCCAGAGTTCCTCTTAACTGCTGGATGTTATTGTCCTTTGTATAAATAGGCCATCATTTGTTTGTCCTTCTATTGTTGATTGAAATTGGGTTGTTTCCAATTAGGGGCCTTTGAAAATAGAGCTGTTATGAATGTCTGTATACACACCTTTGTGTGGATGTTTGTTTTCATTTCTGTTGGGTAACTACAAAAGAGAAGAGAAGCTAGATCATAGGTGAGGTTATATTTACCTTCTAAGGATTGCCAAATTGTCTCAGAGCATGGCCAGGTGAAAGCACCTGCCAATCAAGAGGCCTTGAGTTCCAACCTCAGAAATAGAAAAAATGTCTTATATTTAATAACAACAACAGTTGGAGATAAGTGTTTCACCTGAGCTGCCTTCAAACTGCAATTCTTAGATCTCAGCTTCCTGACTATCTATGATTACAGTAGTGAGCCACTGGCACCCAATTTCCACTAATGGCTTTTTGGTCATTAACTGGAGTTTCATCAAAGGTAAGAAGAAGCACAGAGGGCTGGGAAGGTGGCTTAATGGTAGAATGCTTGCCTAGCATGCATGAAGCCCTGTGTTTGGTTCCTCAGTACCACATAAACAAAAAAAGAGCAAAAGAAGCTCAGGGACAAAGCCCTGAATTCAAAGCCCTGGCAAAAGAAGAAGAAGAGAAGGAGGAGGAAGAAGACAAGGAGGAGGGGTGGAGGAAGAAGAGGAAGAAGAGGAGGGAGGAGGAAGAGGAGAAGAGGAGGAGGAGAAGGAGAAGAGGAGGAGGAGGGGGAGCAGAAGAGGGAGAGGAGGAGGAGGAGGAGGAGGAAGAGGAGGAGGAGGAAGAAGAAAACAAGCAAGCTCAGGAACAGTGCCCAGGCTCTGAAATCAAGCCCCAGGCCTGGGGGGGGGCGGGCGTTGGGGGGAAGCCAGGCACTGGTGGCTAATGGCTGTAATCCTAGTTACTCAGGAGGCTGAGATCTGAGGATCTCAGTTCAAACTCAGCCCGGGCAAGAAAGTCTGTGAGACGTTTTTTTGTGTGTGTGTGTGTCAGTCATGGGGATTGAACTCTGGGCCTGGGTGCTGTCCCTCAGCTCCTCAGCTCAAAGCTAGTGCTCTACCATTTGAGCTACAGAGCCATTTCCAGTTTTCTGATGGTTTTATTGGAAATAAGAGTCTCATGGACTTTCCTGTCTGGGATGGCCTTAAACCACTATCCTCAGATCTCAGCCTCCTTAGTAGCGAGGATCACCAGCGTGAGTCACTGGCAACCAGCTCTGTGAGACTCTTATCTCCAATTAACCACCAGAAAACTGGAAGTGGTGCTATGGCTGAAGTGGTAGAGTGCTTGCCTTGAGCAGAAGAGCTCAAGGACAGCACCTAGGCCCAGAGTTCAAGCCCCGAAACTGCAAAAAAAAAAAAAGAGGCATAGAAATGGAGGGCCAAAGGTTAAACAAATGCAGCAGTGGTGCTCACTAGACACTATATTGAAAATGAACTATACAACTTGTGGGTGGGGATGGGAGGGAAAAACTAGGAGGTGATGCAATTGTCTCAAAAGAAATATACTCTTTACCTGACTTATGTAACTGTAACTCCTCTGTACATCACCTTTACAATAACAATTTTTTAAAAAAAGAACCCAGCAATTAAAAATTCTTACAAAGGAATATAATATACTTTGATAGAAAAGAATATCTCATACAGTATTGAATGTAGGATCCTCCTTCCTCAGCCTTCAGAATCCTGGGATTGGAAATGTTCACCACTATACTTGTCCAAAAGTATTTTAAGGCCTGTGAGGAAGAAACTCTATTGGACCTGATCCCTCTTGTCTTAAATTACCTGCCTCTAGTTAGTGAGACTGAAAAGTAATTGTGTGGATAAAGTAGAGAAACCCACTAGTTTCTACCTGGTTTCTGTCATAGGATTGTAGTGCAGGTAGTCACAGGAATTGTCTTTCACTCATAAACTCACATAGTAGAAACCTTATCATGAGAACTTGAGAATAAAATGTTGAAAAGATTGATGATAAGAGCCAAGAGAAAAAAAATAGTAGCTGGGCAGCATGGCTCACACCTGTAATCCTACCTACTCAGGAAGCTGAGATCTCAGAATTCATTCTGGGCAACAAAAAAAAAAAATAGAAGAGATTCTTGCAAAAAGCCAGAAAAAAAAAGCTGGAAATAGAGCTGTAGCTCAAGTAGTAAAATACCTGACTGAAGTGGAAAAAGCTATAGGGAGAGTGCCTGGACCTGAGTTCAAGCCACAGTACCAGCACTAAATAAACAAACATAGCCAAGCCATCCCCCGGAAGGCTGACAAGGTGGCCCTCAGTAGTAGACTCATAACTGTTTCAATATTCAAAGGTGTTCATCTTCAGACTTTCAGTTTACCTTTGGACACACAGATGGAGTCTGTTTCTCTAACTTGCAGGCCCCCTGAAGTATGGTCCATCAAGTATGACATCCTTTCTGTCCTCAAGTTGTAAGAGATCCTAGAGGAAATGAAGTAAAGTCCAGCTAATTAAGCACAGCTTTAAGATGTCTTCTATGGTCCCTATTTGTTACAGAAGGAATTTCTTAATACTTTTCTGATGGCATATGTCATGTCTATTTGTAGTAGCTTCAAATGCAAGAACATTTGTAATAATGACATCTTTCAAAGTGAAGACCAGCCCTTCTTATTATAGAATTTATTTATATATATTATTTTGGATCTTTCTTTCTTTTTCTTTTTTTTTGGTCGGTCGTGGGGCCTGAACTCTGGGCCTGGGCACTGTCCCTCAGCTCTTCAGCTCAAGGCTAGCGCTCTACCATTTGAGCCACAGTGCCACTTCCTTTTGGATCAACCTTTAGATGTTTACTCAGTTTGGATGTCAATGACCACTGCTTTTCTCCTGGTCTTTAACCAGGTTTTCCAATAAATTTGTAGGTATTGACTCACTAATGTATACTCTCTGATTCAGTCCCTGCAGCCACTGTGATATAAAGAAAAAGCTACGCCAGGCGCCGGTGGCTCATGCCTATAATACTAGCTACTCAGGAGGCTGAGATCTGAGGATCGCAGTCCAAAGCCAGCCCGAGAAGGAAAGTCAGTAAGATTCTTTTTTTTTT
>NW_012267337.1:1772518-1781330 GCF_000151885.1 Dipodomys ordii | reverse complement strand
GCGCTCTACCACTTGAGCTACAGCGCCACTTCCGGTTTTCTAGTGGTTTATTGGAGATAGGAGTCTCACGGTCTCTCTTGCCCGGGCTGGCTTTGAACCGCGATCCTCAGATCTCAGCCTCCTGAATAGCTAGGATTAAGGCGTGAGCCACCAGCGCCCGGCTGTCAGTAAGATTCTTATCTCTAATAAACCACTAGAAAACCAGAAGGGGCACTGTGGCTCAAGCGGTAGAGCGCTTGCCTTGAGCTGAAGAGCTGAGGGACAGCACCCAAGCCCAGAGTTCAAGCCCCACAAACTACCAATAAATACATAAATAAATAAATAAATAATAAAGAATAAGTTACAGCTGGGCACTGGTGGCTCATGCCTGTAATCCCAGCTACTCAGGAGGCTGAGATCTGAGTATTGCTGTTCAAAGCCAGCCAGGGCAGGAAAAGTCAGTGAGACTCTTACCTTCAATAGACAACTGAGAAAACTGGAAGTGGTGCTGTGGCTAAAGAGGTAGAGTGCTCACCTTGAGCTGAAGAGCTGAGGGACAGCACCCAGGCCCAGAGTTCAAGCCCCATGACCGACAAAAAAAAAAAGCTACAAACCCCAATTGAATGGATCAGATTCTCTTTTTAGGAAGCTTGAAAAGATGCAGAGAATTAATTAAACTAATCTGGTTGTATTGGTACATACCTGTGATCACAGTACTGGGAGGCTGAGGAAGAGGATCCTGAGTTCCAGGACAGTTTGGGTTATATTGTGAGTTCAAAGACAAACTGCAAGTGCAAAGACAGACCCTGTCTCAAAAGAAAGAGAGAGGGAGAGAGAGATAAAGAGAGAGAGAGGAGGGAGGAAAGAAGGAAGGAAGAAGGAAAAAAGGAAGGAAGGAAGGAAGGAAGGAGGGAAGGAGGGAAGGAGGGAGGGAGGGAGGGAAGAAAAGAGGGGAGTGAAGGTACTGGTGGCTCATAATTATAATTCTAGCTACTAAAGAGGCTGAAATCTGAGAATTATGGTATAAACCACTGGCACCGAGCTTCTTCTCTCTTTTTCTTTTCATTTTGTTTTTTAAAAAATATTATCTTTAAGTAGTTGTACAAAGGGCTTTTAACTCAGCATGTTAATTTGTGAGTATAATGCATACATATACTGAGTTCTTGAAAACTGTTCAAAGTACAACTATTCTCTCTAAAGATAAGTATATACAAAATAACACTCATTAATTAGCTTAATTTAGCCTTCTGTGATGTATTCATATGTCAATACAATATAGCATACAGGATACATAGATACAACCTTTATTTTTTTGTTTTATTTTGTTGTGGGGCCTGAACTCTGGGCCTAGGTGCTGTCCCTGAGCTCTTCAGCTTAAGGCTAGTGCTCTATCACTTGAGCCACAGAGCCCACTTCCAGCTTTTTCTGTTTACATGGTGCTGAGGAATCAAACCCAGGGCCTCATGCATACAAGGCAAGCACTCTACCACTGAGCCACCTTCCCAGTCCCACAATCTTTCTTTTGCCATTAAAAATAAACTAATACTGAGTGCTGGTAGCTCACATCTGTAATCCTATCTACTCAGCAGGCTGAGATCTGAGGATTTTGGTTCAAAGCTAACCCCAGCAGGAAAGCCTGCTCTCCAATTAGCCACCAGAAAAGCCAGAAGTGAAGCTATGCCTCAAGTGATAGAATGCTAACCTTGAACAAAAAAATAAAGGACAGCATCTAGGCCCTGAGTTCAAGCCCCAAGACAGGTACACACACACACACACACACACACACACACACACACACACACAAATAATAGGGCTGGGAAGGTGGCTCAGTGGTAGAGTGCTTGCCTTGCATGCATGAGGCCCTGGGTTCAATTCCTCAGCACCACATAAGCAAAAAGGATAAAACCAGAAGTGACGCTGTGGCTCAAGTGGTAGAGCGCTAGCCTTGAGCTGAAGAGCTGAGGGACAGCGCCCAGGCCCAGAGTTCAGGTCCCACAACCGGAACCCCCCCCCAAAAAAAATAATGATGTGGAACTGTAACAACAAATCCTTTTCTGTCTAACGAGAGTAAGCTAATAAAAAGTAATAATGAGCCGAGCACCAGTGGCTCATGCCTGAATCCTAGTTACTCAGGAGGCTGACATCTGAGGATCCCAGTTCGAAGTCAGCTAGGTTTTTTGTTTTGTTTTGTTTTATTATTTTTTTTTTTTAGTCAACCAAATTTGAAGCCAACCTGGGCAGGAAAGTCATGAGACTCTTATCTGCAATTAATCACAGAAAAATCCAGAAGTGGATCTGTAGCTAAAGTGGTAGCATGCTACTTGAACAAAAGGAGCTCAGGGAAAGTGCCCAGGCTCAGCATTCAAACCCCAGGACCAGAGCAAAAAAAAGTAACGATGATGTAGAACTGTAACAACAAATCCTCCTGTGTCTTACTTGTGTAAACTAATAAAAATGATAATGAATTTTGTTTGTTTTGTCGGTCATGGGTCTTAAACTCTGGGCCTGGGCGCTATCCCTCAGCTCTTCAGCTCAAGGCTAGCTCTACCACTTGAGCCCCCAGTGCCACTTCTGGTTTTTCTGGTGGGTAATTGGAGATAAGAGTGTGGAGATAAGTGTGTGATGGTGCACATTTGTAATCATAGCACATGAGAAATGGAGGCAGGATGATTTCAAATTTGAGGAATCTTGGGCCATAGTAAAACGTCTGAACTTAAATGAAGAAAGGAAAGAATGAAGGAGATAGGGCTTGGAGTGTCACTTAGTTGTAGAGCATGTGCTTAGTATGTACAAGGCCCAGAGGTTTGTTCAGCAATCATACATTTTTGAACCTACAAACAAGAGAGTTAGAAGGGGGGCTGGGAAGGTGGCTCAGTAGTAGAGTACTTGCCTTGCATGCATGAGGCCTGGGTTTGATTTCTTGGCATCACATAAGCAAAAAAAAAGCCAGAAGTGGCACTGTGGCTCAGGTGGTAGAGCGCTAGCCTTGAGCTGAAGAGCTGAGGGACAGTGCCCAGGCCCAGAGTTCAGCCCACGACCAATGAGAGAGAGAAAGAGAGAGAGAGAGAGGTGTTGAAAAGCTTTAAGAAAATCCATCTAGTCAGAGACACAGAGGAGAAAATTGGGCTAGGAGGGTATTTCTATAGTTCAAGCCAGAGTCCTTGAACTAGGAAGGATAGAGGGAGGAGGACTGAAAAATGAAATAGATGGATCATCAGGATCCTAAAAAAGGAGAATCAAGAGGCCCTAAATTCAAACCTGAATACTGGGGGGGCGAGAGTGGGGGCAGGGGGAAGGAAAGACAGGGCAGGGCAGAAAAGGGAAGAGAAAGGAAAGAGAGTGAGGGAAAAAGAAGGAACAAAGGCACAAAGGAAAAAATGATGAGGTAAAAAGGAAGAGAGAAAGAAAGACAAATAAGTGGTTGGATATGGGTGACAGATAAGAAGATAACAGAATTAAAGATGACCCAGTAATGCATTCCTGAATGCTGAGAGGTGAGGTAAAATACAAAATAAACTCTTAAAAACACCTCAGGGTAAAAATGGGAGGCTTGAAATATGTATTAGGTGTCAACTTACAATTGTGGCTAGCTGGGTAGAGATGTCTCCAGTTCTTTGAATGTTTCTGGGTCCTCCAACACTGGCTTTGCAATCCTATTGTCCTCTGCTGTTAAAGGTGGAACTAATCCAGGTTTTTAGCTGTTAACTCTTTGTAGATCAGAGGGTGAAGACTGTGCTTTTTCTCTTTGCATATAATATTGGGGGAAACAGAAGCTAAAATGAGCTTTCCAATTCCTCCACTAGCATCAAAGTACATTTTTTGATTTGAGATTAATAGAAATTTGCTGATGTTGAGAAATGGTCTTTATATCTCTCCTAGAAGGGCAAAGACAACTGTCCTCCTGAGATCTCTTTCAACAGAATAAACTCTGCCTCATTGGTGGGATCCCTGTAAGCACTCAATCCACAGTGCAAGGATCTTCTTAACTGAAGAATGAATGGAGACCATTTGATTATTATTATTAATTTTTATGGCACTGAGGCCTTAAACTCAGGACCTTGTACTTGTTATGGAAATATGCTACTACTTAAGTGAATTTTATTATTATTATTAATTTTTATAGCATTGAGGCCTTAAACTCATGACCTTGCACTTGCTATAGAAATATTCTACTACTTAATTCAGTCCATCAACCTTTTTTGCTTTAGCTATTTTGTGTGTGTATCTATGTGCCTGTATTGGGGTTTGAACTCTGGGATTGGGTGCTATCCCTTAACTTTTCCACTAAAGGCTTGTCCTTTACCATTTGAGCCATAGCTTGGCTAGAGATATTATTTTATAATAACTTTTATAATTAGAAATTATTATATTTTCATGGTAGACATAAACAGAAGTTAAAAAGAAGTAAGTGAAGCTGAGCACACATAACTCATACCTGAAATCTAGCTACTCAGGAGGCTGAGATCTGAGGACTGAAATTCAAAGTCAGCCCAGTTAGGAAAAGGCTTCCTTCTATCGTCAATAAACCACCAAAAAGCTAGAAGAGGAGCTGTAGCTCAAACAGTAGAGTGTCATCCTTGAGCACAAAAGTTCAGGGTTAGAAGGAAAAACTGGGAGAGAATGAGGGAAGAGGTGACATTGTCCAAAAAGAAATGCACTTGTTACTGTACTTATGTAACTATAACCCCTCTGTACATCACCTTTATAATAACAGTAAAAAAATTTTTTTTTTAATTTCAGGGACAGCATCCAGGCCCTGAGTTCAAACCCCGGGACCAGCACACATGCAAAGAAGTGAAAAAAAGAAAGAAAGAGAGAGGTGAGGGAGGGAAGGAGGAAAGGAAAAGAAAAACAAGAAAAAAAGGACAGAGGTAGCCCAAGCCTGTAATCTGGCTACAGTAATGGGAGGCTGAGATTTGTGGAATCCATTTTGAAGCCAGTCCAGGCAGGAAACTCTGTGAAATCTTATTTCCAATAAACTACTTGGAAAAAGCCAGAAATGGTGTTGTGGTTCAAGTGGTAGAGCTCTAGCCTTGAGCAAAATAAAAGTAAAGAAAAAGAAAAGAAAAAAGAAATAGCTAGGCACCCCTAGCTCACACCAGTAATCCTTACTACTCAAGCGGATGAGATCTGAGGATCTCAGTTCAAAGACAGCACTGGCAGGAAAGTTCATGAGGTCTTATCTCCATCCAATTAACTGCCAAACCATCCCACCACCACCACCACCACCACCAAAATAAAAACAAAAACAAACAAACAAAAATCATGGAAGTGGAACTGTGGTTCTAGTTTTAAGCAAAAAAAGCTCTAGGACATTGCCCAGACCTCAGTTCAAGCTCCAGGACCAGCACCAAAAATTAAAAACAGAAACCACGTACTGGTGGCTCATTCCTGTAATCCTAGCTACAGTATTCAGAAGGATGATATCTGAGAATCCTTGTTATACAAACAGCCCTCAAGCTGGGCTCTGATGGCTCATGCCTGTAATCCTAGCTACTCAAAAGGCTAATTTGGTTTGAAGCCAGTCTCTGTGAGACTCTTATTTCCAATTAACCACTCAAAAACCGGAAGTGGCACTTTGGTTCAAGTGGTAGGGTGCTAGCCTTGAACAAAAAACCTCAGGGGGACAGTGCTCAGGTCCCTGAATTCAAGCCTCATGACTGACAAAAAAAAAAAAAAGCAACAAAACATAAAAAACAGTCCTCAGAACTCAAGCTAGATAGATGAGGTCCCAGTTGTGGGGGCTGTGCTGGCAGGTTAATAAAGTGCTTCGCCAGGCAAGAGCTACATGACTCCAGATTATTGGACAGCCCCAAAGCCATATTAGAAACAAAATCAAAGGCTTCATGCAGCCTGCTCCAGCACTCCATGTGTATTTAGTCCCTCTGTCTGGGGGGCCCTTCCTGGTGCAACTTCTGGAGTTCAATCAGTCCACTGTTCACATGCAGCTCTTCTCTGGGCAATGGGCCATGGTCTGATGCCTAGGGGACCACAAGCAGACCTGCCTAAAACAGAAAATGCTTACCATTACTAATAACTAACTACTCCCTCCACCTCTGCTTCTCCCAGTTATCATTCTACTTATTTCTGACTGTTTGGCTACATTAAGCAACAAAAACAACAACAACCCTCTTCTTTTTCTTTCTTTTTCTTTTTCTGTGCTGGCCCTGGGTCTTGAATCAGGGCCTGGTAACTGTTCCTGAGTATTTCTGCTCAAGGCTGCTGCTGTCCAACTTGAGCCACAGCTCCGTTTCCAGCTTTTGGTGGTTATATGAAGATAAAAGTCTTATAGACTTTTCTGCCTGGGCTGGCTTTGAACTGTGATCCTCAGATCTCAGCCTCCTGAGTAGCTAGGATTACAGTCTTCTTCATTTTTCTATAATCGTATATAATAAATATGTGAAAAATTAAAAATATTAAATCTTATTAAGGAAATCTTTTAAATCCCATTTCCTGCATGGGGAGCTGAAAATGTTTTTTTTTTTTCTTCTTCTTCATTTCTCCATACTTTAACCCTATTATAATAATACAACTTGTGTGTGGGGATGGGAAAGAAAAACTGAGAGAGTGAGGGAGAGGGTGACATTGTCCAAAAAGAAATATATTCTTTTTTTTCAGTCATGGGGCTTGAACGCTGGGCCTGGGCACTGTCCTTGAGCTCTTCAACTCAAGGCTAGTGCTCTACCACTTGAGCCACAGCAACACTTCTGGTTTTCTGGTGGTTAATTGGAGATAAGAGTCTCACAGACGTTCCTACCTAGGCTGGCTTTGAACTGCAATCCTCAGACCTCAGCCTCCTGAATAGCTAGGATTACAGGTGTGAGCCACTGGCGCTTGGCTAAGAAATGTACTCTTTGCTTGACTAATGTAACTGTAACCCCTCTGTGCATCACCTTTATAATAACAATAATTTTTTTTTTCTTAACTCTCATGGACTTTCCTGCCTGGGCCGGCTTTGTTAGTATCTCTAGCCCCCAGCTGCATCAGAAGAATTCCTTCCACACAATCCTGAGCTCTACCCTGCCCTTCACAAAGAAAAGAGAACTCTCCTGGGGCCGCCATCAGTTTCTCCATGACAGGTCTGCATACTTTCTACCCAGATCTAGCTGCCCATGCAGAGTACCTCCCCCATCTAGCCTGCATGTTATAAAGATGCTCTGAATGGGGAGAGGCACCATTTCTCCATTTCCTGTGGGGGAGGTGGCCTTGTCAGCCTCAGCTAGCAATAAAACTCCTTTTCTTCTACATGACTATTGAGTTTTGTGCTCAAGACTAGCATTCTACCACTCTGATCCACAGTTCCATTTTCAGCTTTTTGGTAGTTAATTAGAGATAAGAGTCTCATGGACTTTCCTTCCTGGCTGGCTTTGAATCGTGATCCTCAGATCTCATCCTCCTGAGTAGCTAGGTATGAGTGACTGGGTCCCTGACAAGAAGCCTTTAGTTTTAGCTATCTTGGTGAGTAGGCCGTAGTTTTAATTATCTTAAGTTGCATCATTAATTTACATTTCCCTAATAAGTAATCTTGTAGAACATATTTAGGGTACATATGCCATCTGTATGCCTTCCTTAAGAGGAATGTGTTCAATCTTCTGTCTTGGTCATTTTTTATTGTTGAGTTTGAGGGGTTTTTGTTGTTGTTGTTGTTTGTTTTGTTTTGTTTTAGTCAGGATTGGAGCTTAACTCAGGGACTGGGTGTTCTCCTTGAGCTCTTTTGCTCAAGACTAGCCCCTACCATTTTGAGCTACAACACCACTTCTGGTTTTCTGGTGGTTAATTGGAGATAAGAGTCTAATTGGGACTTTTCAGTCTGTTCTGGCTTCAAATTTTGATCCTTAGATCTCAGCCTTCTAAGTAGCTAGTATTATAGTCATGAGCCACTGGCACCAGGCTGGTGATATGTGAATTTGTAAGAGTAAAGCCTACGCTGTAATGGACACTCCAGGAGATGCTGAGAAGCTAGGATTGTCCTAGAGGAAGTCTCAGGGAAAAAGCAGAGGCAGCCTGGGAGACAGAACAAGTGGGTTGCAAATGGCCATTGCTAGAGTACCAGACATAAAGCTATGGGATTTAATGTTTGCCTGGCTGCATTTGTCTTGTTTTGGTCAGATTCTTCTATCCTTATGTATCTCCCTTTTGGAGAGGGAATATTAACTCTATGCCATGGTATGTGGTTTATATAGCTTGTTTTCTCTCTCTCTGTCTCTGTGTGTGTGTGTGTGTGTGCTCATGCTTATTTATGTGTCTATACTAAGGCTTGAACTAGGCCTCACAAACTTTCTTAGCTTTTTCTCTCAAGTCTGGTACTCTACCACATGAGCCACAGTTCCATTTCTGGCTTTTTGGTGGTTAACTGGAGATAAGAGTTGTTACAGATTTTCCTGCGTAGGCCGGTTTTGAATTACAGTCTTCAAATCTCAGCCTCCTGAGTAGCTTGTGTGAGCCACCTATGCCCAGCTTGAACTTGTTTAAATTATAACCTAAAATAGCTCTTTCACACTTTTTCTTTTTCCCCAGTCTTGGCTCAGAGCCCGGGCACTATCTCTGAACTTTTTGTTCAAGGATTTTTTTCTGTGTATGCTACACTAGAGCTTGAACTCAGTGTCCAGGCATTATTCCTTATCTTTTTTCCTCAGGGCAGCACTCTACCATTTGAACCACAACTCCACTTCCAGCTTTTTTTGTTTTTGGTGCTATTCCTGGGGCTTGAATTCAAGGGCCTGGGTACTATCCCTGAGCTTCATTTTGCTCAAGGATAGTGCTCTACTACTTGAGTCATAGCATCACTTCCAACTTTTTCTTTTCTTTTCTTTCTTTTTTTTTTTTGGGGGGG